>NW_006774065.1:2078286-2118176 GCF_000442215.2 Lipotes vexillifer
AAAAAAAAAAAAAAAAAAAAAGACAGAGCCTGGATTTGGCCCCAGACCTGAGTCATTCTAGCTTTTGGATAATACATCCAAGAGCTCTTCTTCACGTACAATTATGTATTTGCTTTTGTTTTTGCACAAACAGTATCACACTTCAGCCTGATTCTCCCCCTTGTTTTTACTCAATAGATTTTGGAGGTCATTTCATACCTTTAGATAACATTTGTATATGGATAGATACATAGATTTTTTCCCCCCATGCTCCAGGGTATTTTTTTGAGCGATGCTCTGTAATTATTTGGCCAGTTCCCTATGGAAGGGTATTTAGGTTATTTCAAGACTTTTGCTACTCCAGTGACTATCTGCAAACTAGTATCTTCACTCCCTCCACAAGTCTATCTATAGAAGAAATTCCTACTGGGTCAGGAAAAAAAAAAAGTACATTTACAATTCTGCACTTTGCCAAATTCCCCTTGAAGGAGGCTGTCCCATGTGAGAAGCAGAGACTGTTTTACATTCAGAGAGCATTTTTAGCCTCTGACCGGAGGCTGGAGAGATGGGGGTATATCTTGCCTCACCTGCCACCCCTCTGGGCTTCACCTACTCTCCTCAGCTCTTGGTTCAGGCCACACTGATCCCTTTTCTGCTCCTCAAATGCCAGGTGAGTTCCCACCTCAGAGCCTTTCCACTGGCAGTTCCTTTCACGTAGAATGCTCTTCCCCCAGACTTCTCCATGGCTCCCTCCTTCTCACCTTTCACTTCTCTCAGGGAGCCCTTCCCAGTTAAAGAAACCCCATGGCACTTTCCATTGCCTCACCCAGTTTTATTTCCTTTACAGGAAATAAATCATACTTGGCACCACATGAAATTATGTTATTTACTTGTTGGCTTTCTATCTCCCCCACCCCGCGAAGCAGCCAGCAGCCAGCAGCCAGGCCCCAGCACCCAGCCCCCAGCGATCGCTGAGTGCATACGGCTGTCTCCCTCTCCCAATCCCCACCGCCCTGGCTCTGTTTTTCTCCATGAAATGTATTCCCTTCCAACAGGTATAATTTACTTATTCATTATGTGTATCGCCTGACTCCCTCACTAGGATGTCAGCTCCAGAAGTGCAAGGATCTCGTTTTGTTCCCTGTAGCATCGCAAACGCTTAGAATGGTGCACGGCACATAGCAAGTGCCTTTCAACAAATATTGGTTGAATGAAGGAAGGAATGAGGATCCTAACCTCCATCCTCCGAGGCTGGCTGTTAGGCCCTCCAGAGGAAAAGGACGGTTAAAGAGCAGGCGCCCCCAGCAGCGGTGGCCACTTCCTTCTGCTCAGAATGGGCCTGAGGTCTCCAGGGGTGGAGCACCGAGCGGAAGGGCCTAGTCCTGCGGGTGAGGGCGGGGCTCGTCGCAGGTGGGCGGTGGCTAGCTGTGGTCACGCCCCTACGAAGGCCCAGTCCTCCAGGAGGCCCCGCCCTGCCCGTCAGCTGGCCTGTGTGCCCGCCCCCCTCTGCTCCGACCTTGGCTGCTGCGCAGCAGCCGGGGGCGGGAGGCCCGGAGGAGTAGCGGGAGGAGGGAGAAGCGGGAGGGGTGGAGCGAGCGGGGCTCCGGACGCTGTCTCCAATGAACCGTGCGGAACCCGCGCCCCTGAGGACCCCAGCCCGCTGCGCCCCCTCCCCACGGCTCACCTGGTGCCAGGTAAGGTGACAGGTAAGAGTGCGGGGCCCGGGACCCCCGACCCGGGTCTTTCTCAAGTCGAAGTGCCAGACCGGGCACAGGCTTGAGGGACATTTGACTCTCCCTGCCCCGGGGATGGAGTAGGCATCTCAGTTGAAGGTGGGAGCCTTCCTGGCCCCCCGTCCTGGTACCCTAGCAACCGCAGCCGCAGGTCCCAGCCCCCCATCCCTGCAGCATCCTTTCCACGCCCCAGGGAGAATGTTGCTTTTTTTTTTTTAACCTTTCAGGTGCCGCCACCTCTTGGGAAATGGTGAGGGTGCCTTTTGGCGTGGATCCTGGGATGGCTGTTCTCCCCCCAGGATCGGACTGGCGCCTCTTCTGAGGGCTCCCCACACCCTACAGCTTTGCCTGCCCACAGATCCTGAGAGGCTGGCTATGTCAGAAGCCTGGGAGCAGGCCTGGACCTGCCGACCTTGGCAAACCCCTTCCCCTCAGTGCCCCCAGCTGGCCAATGGGCTGACCCTTCTCTGCATCCACCCAAGCAGTTAGGCCTGAGGCTTCCCAAGGGCCTCTCCCTTATTTCTAGTTCTTTGTTAAAACAGGGTGCCCCCTCCCAGACATGACGTTAATTCAGACAGCTTTAACCTGGTCTGACAGGACTTCCCCCGCCCCGGAGTTAGGCTGCCCTCAATTCCCCTGCTTCAGGTGGGCAGGTGACAGGTGACAAGAGGAGGATGGCAGGAAGGCCACAGTGACTCCCCAGTTTGCCTCACCTAGAGCGGTGAGTTATCTAAAACAGCTTCCCCAAGTGCCGGTGTGGGATGTGCGGGCTCAGCAAGGGTGGGAGTCAGGATGGAATGACGTGGACTCAACTGAGTCCTGGCCCTGCATCCGGAGACCCCACAAGAACCAGCCCCAGTCAGCTGGGTGATGACTGCTTTGGGGTGAAAAGTTCACCCCCAAAGTTGGGGGAAAGTTGAGCTGCGTGGGCCCCCCAGGTCCTTCAGAACCCTTTCTTGGGAGCCCTGAATAGCCTGGGCCCAGAGAGTGAAGGGTGGGGTTTCAGCTCTGCCTTTGCCCATTCTCTTCAAGTCATTTGACTTCCCCAAGCCTCCGTTTCTCTATCTGTAAAATGGGAATGATAACCGAGAGAACATCCCAGAGTAGTGGTGAGGATTAACTGGGATGGGAGGTGACTGGCACTTAGCACATTGTCAAGCACTTAGTAACACCCCATAAACTACAGCTGCTGTGGTTATGATAATAATTGCTATTTGTTATCTCCTGGCTGTTCCAGACTTTCCTTTTGTGCACCTGACAGCTGGAGATGCCCCAACCACCATTTCTTCTACTGGGAAGAAAAGCCTTTGACAGGACCTGCAGTGGGGATGTGGTCACTTGCTAATCCTGTGCCATTCCTTAGCTCTTGGGGTCAAGGCGAGTTGACCCTGTCTTCCTGGGTACAGCAGGCCCTGGGCAGTGCCTGCTCTGACATCTGGCCACCACCTTGTCCTTGTCCCTTGGGGCACACACGTCACCCATGTGCCCACGATTTGCCCTCCAGGTCCACCTGGCCAAGCCCAGTTGCGTCCTGCAGGTCAGGCAGATGGTGTGCTGGGACATGGCTCCAACCAGCCCGCTAGCCCCCATCCTCCCCTCCTCCCAGTCTCGGCTGGTGGTCTCGTCCCCTTCACTCTCCTGCTCAGTAACTTTAAAAATAACAGAGGAGTCTGTCCCCACTGAGGGCTGTAACCTGACCCAAGTTGGATGCTGCTCCATCAGAGCCTGGAGTAGAAAGACTCAGCACTCAGGAGCTGGGGACCCCGGTGCTATTGCTGTTCTGTCCCCAGCTCACGGGGTGACCTTAGACAAGCCTCCCTCCCTCCCTCTCTGGGCCTTAGTTTCCCCATCTGTAAAATGTGGTTCGAACAGTCTGTGATGCTGGAGTGCAAAATTTTCTTTTATTCCAGTCAAGAAGATAACAGCTGGGGCTCCCAGGTGGGTGGTTGTCAGATGACATTACCCGAAGCGGAGGGTGTCGGGAAGGGACTGACCCAGTGACTGGGAGTCGGGATGGGGAGAGCTGGCCAAGCCCCTGGGCTGCTCCCTGGCAGATCTGCCTCCTGTCCCACTTCTGAATCCCAGCTCCTTCCCGGCAGCTAAGGGACTCCTTGTACCCACCAAGAGGTGAGTTGTAGCCAAGGTGGCTGACGGGGCCCAGGCAGCCGGCAGTAGCTTGGCCAGGAGGCCTGGTGAGGCATCCGGCCAAGAGCATCCCTCCCTGGCCTCCGACTCACACTCACCCACTTGCTGGCTCCTCGAGGCCTCTGCATTGCAGCAGCTAGAAGCCTGCGCTGGCAGCCCAGCCAGGGCTGGGGGTGGAACAAGGGCCTGGGCAGGGGGTGTCTGTTCCCCTGTCCCCACCTTCACTCCCTCCCCTGCCCTTGATCCCAGTCAGCCCTGGCTTCCCTTGGAGAGGCAGCTGCTGACAAAGCAACTGTCTTCTCTAGAACATACTTGAGTCTTCCTAGAAGTGCTGTGATGACAGCAGGGCCCAGGCTTGGGGAACGTCACGCCCCTGGGTCCCCTCTGCATCTCAGACCCTCCTGAGCATCATTAAAGGTCTTGCCTACCCCTGAGATGCTGTTTTGAAGAATTATGCCTTTGGAGTTGAGAGCACAGATTTTGGAACTCGAAGGCCTTGGTTCACATCCCAGGTGTGCCACTTCCTAGCTGTGTGACCTGGGGCAGGTTACTTAACCTCTCTGTGCCTCAATTTTCTCACCAGAAAACGGGGATGATAATAGAACATACCTCATAGGATTCTTGTGAGGATGAATGCATGTAAATCACTCAGAACAGTGCCAGGTGCACGATAACATCAATAAGTGTCAGCTCTTGTTACTGTTGCCGCTGTCCTTGTCATTGTTATCACTGTGTGTCATCAGTTCTGCTTCTTAGCTGAGCCCCCTCTGGTATAGACTGTTCTCCTTCAGTGAATACTCTCTGTTAACACTTGCTATATGTGTGTGTATTCTGCTCCATATATATATATATATATATATATATATATATATATATATATATATGTAAAAATATAAATATATATATATAAATATATATTTAATTGAAGTATAGTCGATTTACAATGTGTTAGTTTCTGGTGCACAGCACAGCGATTCAGTTATCCATATATATACATATTCTTTTTCATATTCTTTTCCATTATGGTTTATTACAGGATTTTGGATATAGTGCCCTGTGCTATACAGTAGGACCTTGTTGTTTATCTGTTTTATATACAGTAGTTTGTATCTGCTACTCCCAAACTCCTAATTTATCCCTTCCCCACCCTTTGGTAACCACAAGTCTGTTTTCTATGTCTGTGAGTCTGTTTCTGTTTCATAAATATTTGTGTCATATTTTAGATTCCACATATAAGTGATATCATATGGTATTTGTCTTTCTCTTTCTGACTCACTTCACTTAGTATGATCATCTCTAGGTCCATCCACGTTGCTGCAAAGGGCATTATTTCATTCTTTTTTATGGCTATGTAGTATTCCATTGTATATATGTACCACATCTTCTTTATCCATTCATCTGTTGATGGACATTTAGGTTGCTTCCATGTCTTGGCTGCTGTGAGTAAGGACTTGCTATATTGACATGCATTTTAGCTTAGCAGTTTAGAGCCCAGCTTTTGGAACCAGACAGCTCTGCGTTCAAATCCCGGCTCTGCTGCTCACCAGCTGTGTGATCTTTGGCAAGTTATTAGCTTCTCTGGGCCTCAGTTTCTCCATCAGCTAAATGGGCATGATAATAGTGTAAATCTCGCGAAGTTGCTGTGAGGATTAAATAAGCAGACACATACAAAGTGCGTGACCCACATAAAGGGCGGGGCTGCACAACTGTTTGCTTGTAGTAATTGGGCACCTGCTGTGTGTCAGGCATGTCGTACCGAGATTGCGAGCCAGGTGCTGGGACCCTTCACACACTGGCTCGAGTCCTGGCTTGGGCCTTTGTTGGCTGAGTGATATGGGCCATGTGCTTTTGCCTCTGTGTGCCTCAGTTTCTCCAGCTGTAAATGGGAATGTGGAAGCAGCAGCCTCATGGGGTTGTGTGGGGTTTCTGACATTGGTCTGAGCACTGGAGCTGTGGGGGGAGAGGGTCTCTCAGTCTGGCCCCCATTCCCAGTCACTACTCACAGTCACCCCTCCTGTTGCTCTGCACCTCTCCCCTCCGCTGGGGACTCCAGAGCTTTGCCCATTTTGCAGATGGGACAACAAAGACCCCAAGGGAGAAAGGGACGAACCCAAGTCATGAGGTGGCACTCAGGGGCGCACCCAGTCTGGTCCCAGTCCTGCCCTGGACAAGCCCCACTCCCAAACTCAGGCCCCCAGGCCCACCTCCCCCCGTGTCTCTGCAGCTCCTGGCGTCTCCCAGGCCTTGGTCCAGGCCTGAAGGACCCAACGTGGGACATACCTTAGGTAAAGCAGACATCATGCTCCAGAAAACCACAAGGAGCTAGGGCTGAGGGCGAGGACCAACCTGGGCTGGAGGAAAAGATTCTGGAAACTTCCAGGCAGATACAAAAGTCTCTGGGTTGCTCACAGGCCTGCAGACACCACTTCTTGATCTAAGAGGGTTCAGGTTTATTTCGGGAGACTGAAGGCCTGATGTGGGGAGGAGGGAAGTGGACAAACATTTATTAAACATGCACTATATGTGGTAACAATCAGTAGCAATTATTACGGGCTCGGCACTGTGCCCAGACCTGATGTTCACATATTAAACCTCCTGCTAACATTTTACAAAAGAAGAAACAGGTTCAGAGAAATTAATGATTATAGTAGTAGTAGGGGTAGTAGTCATAAGGCAATGACTCTTCATTACCTCCTTTGCTGATCTCAGTTTCATCTGCAGAGCCCTGCACATCCCTGCACCCTCACTTTTCTGACCTCATGGGGCCTCTTTGCCTCCCTCAAGCCACACGTTCCTACCTCAGGCTCTGGCGTTGTCTGTTCCACCTGTCCAAAATGCTTTTCCCCCAGATCTCCACGTGGCAGCCTCCCTCACCTCTTTCAGTCTTACTCAAGGGTTACCTTCACAGCGAGGTCTTCCCTGGCCCCCTATTTATTTATTTGTTTGTTTGTTTGTTTATTTTTGTCTGTGTTGGGTCTTCGTTGCTGCGCGTGGGCTGTCTCTAGTTGCGGTGAGCGGGGGCTACTCTTCGTTGCAGTGCGCGGGCTTCTCATTGCGGTGGCTTCTCTTGTTGCGGAGCATGGGCTCTAGGCACGTGGGCTCAGTAGTTGTGGCTCGCAGGCTCTAGAGCACAGGCTCAGTAGTTGTGGCGCATGGGCTTAGTTGCTCCGCGGCATGTGGGATCTTCCTGAACTCATGTCCCCTGCATTGGCAGGTGGATTCTTAACCACTGCGCCACCAGGGAAGCCCTGGCCCACTATTTAAAATTGCCCTCACCACCCCTCATGGCCCCTCGTTCCTCACACCCCAGCCCTGTCTCTTAACATACTGTATCATTTAGTTATTATGTTTATTATCTGTCTCTGACATGAGTGTCTCATCTCCACAAGAGCAGGGATCTTTGTTATTTTTGTTCACTATTAAACCCCCAGTTGCAAAGAACAGAGTCTGGCCCACAGAGGGTGCTCAATAAATATTCCTTGAATGAGTGGAGCCGTCACAGTACCTCTGTGAAATCAGTATTCTTGTCACTGCCATTTTACAGATGAGGAATCTGAGGCTCAGAGACGTCAGTTGACTTGCCCAAGGTCACACAGCCAGCAAGTAGCACACCTGAACCCCTTGCCCTGTTGCCCCTACAGGTCTGGCCTCGCCCCACAGACAATGGCCTTGCCCCCATGAGCTAGAGCCTGCCCCTCGGTGCCTGCCCACCACCCACCAGCAGGATGCAGCTGTGGAAGGCAGTGGTGGTGACCCTGGCCTTCATGAGCTTGGACGTCGGCATGACCACGGCCATCTACGTCCTCAGCCACCTGGACCGCAGCCTCCTGGAGGACATCCGGCACTTCAACATCTTTGACTCGGTGCTGGACCTCTGGGCGGCCTGCCTGTACCGCAGCTGCCTGCTGCTGGGGGCCACCATCGGCGTGGCCAAGAACAGCGCCCTGGGGCCCCGGCGGCTGCGGGCCTCATGGACGGTCATCGCCCTGGTGTGCCTCTTTGCGGGCATCTACACCATGGTGAAGCTGCTGCTCTTCTCCGAGGTACGCAAGCCGGTCCGGGACCCGTGGTTCTGGGCCCTCTTTGTGTGGACCTACATCTCACTCGCTGCGTCCTTCCTGCTCTGGTGGCTGCTGTCCACAGTGCAGCCGGACGCCAAGGCCCTCGAGCGGGGGGCAGGGGCCGAGGCCGAGGGCCTCCCTGGGGAGGACCGGCCCGCGCCCGAGCAGGCCTCCAGGGCCACGCTGCAGAAGCTGCTGTCCTACACCAAGCCCGACATCGCCTTCCTCGTGGCCGCCTCCTCCTTCCTCATCATGGCAGCGCTGGGTAAGTGAGGGCTCTCTTCTTTCCTCTCACATTTTAACATCTTACTTACGTGGTTCAGATATCAAATTGATACGCAAAGGTAAACACTGAGAGTTCCACTCCTAATTCTACTCCTGACTACCCTGATCCCAGTGCCCAGGGCTAACTACAGAAAAAGGTTCCGGAAGCTTCCAAGTGGGTAGGAAACCACTTTTATTCCTTTCTTATATATGCTTCCAGCGTTTCCTTATGCGGCTACAAGCAGATAAGTACACGTCACTCTCCCCACCTCTTACACTCCATTCTGTGTCTTGCTTTTCTCACTTAACAATATATCCCAGAATTTTTCCAATCAGTATCTCATTCTTTTATTTGGCTGTGTAATACTGCACTGTGTGGCTGTACCATAGATTATTTAGTCGGTCTCCCGTTGTTGGACTCTTGGGTTGTTTTGAGTCTTTTTCTCTTGTTCATACATGTTTCATATAAATGTGCATATATCTGTAGGATAAGTTCCTAGAAATGGCATTTATAGGTTCAAAGCATTTTTTGTAATGAAGCAGAATAGAATAGAGCCATCAGGGTATGTAGTCTGTGGTAAGATTAAGTATTGTTTTGTGAAACTTATTTTAGCTGTGTGCGCCTGTGTGTGTGTCTTGGTTGGTGATGTAAATTGTATCTGTTACTGTGGATCTGGTCCAAACAGTTTTAAAGCAACACTCCAGCAACGTGGGTGGGAAGGGACATCACAGGGTGGAAACTCCATGGGTTCTGGGGGTTCTTGGGCAAGTGCTCAAACCTTTCAGAGCTTCACTTCCTCCTTCTGTGAAATGGGGATTGGGAGCATCCTTATCCCAAGGTGTTGTAAAGTTTGAATAAAAAGACAGAGAGGGGCTTCCCTGGTGGCGCAGTGGTTGAGAGTCCGCCTGCCGATGCAGGGGACGCGGGTTCGTGCCCCGGTCCGGGAAGATCCCACGTGCTGCGGAGAGGCTGGGCCCGTGAGCCGTGGCCGCTGAGCCCGCGCGTCCGGAGCCTGTGCTCCGCAACAGGAGAGGCCGCAACAGTGAGAGGCCCGCGTACCGAAAAAAAAAAAAAAGAGAGAGAGAGAGAGAGAGAGAGAGAGAAGGACAGGTACAGAGCTTGGTGCGGCGTGATGAGCGCAGGAATGTTAGCTGCCATGAGTCATTACATGTTTAACTCCCAGGGACAGAGTCTGGGAGTAGCCACAAAGCCAGAGTGATCTCAGAGAAGACAGGAGAACCCCAGAGCCCATTTCCTCGTACCATCCATCCTCCACCCTCTCAGTCCCGGCCCCTTAACCGCTGTGTGATTTTAGGCAAGTTACTTAACCTCTGTAAGTCTCATCTCCTCATCTGTAAAATGGGCATCAGCAGTTGCGGGGTTGCGAGGTGCAGTGAGTTAATCCGAGCAAGACGCCTCGGACAGCTCGTGGCTCATAGAAAACTCCCAGTAAACTTTAGTGGCCGTGAGTGTTGGGATGACCCCTTTTCATTTAACCAGATAGTTTCTCCTACTCATGCTTCAAGGCCCAAATGTCTGCTCCTGAGACGCCTACTCAGATTCTGCCGACCGTGGCCCTTAATTACAGCATCGGTGACATGAAAATCACACGCCCACTCTCCTTTCTCCCCTTCCAGGCTTTGAGCCCCTCGCGGACAGGGGCCAGGTCTGACTCATCCAGGGCCCCTGATACCTGGCACAGAATCAGACTTACTGAGTGAATCAATGAATGAATGAATGAATGACCGTCCTGCCTGTGTTGGCAGATGTTGCCCCCACGGCCTCGTTTCCCCTGCCTCCCAGGGTGCTGTTGTCAGCTGGTGTGCGCTTAGGGAATACAGATGTCCTAAAATACAGCCAAGCAGATTGCACCAGCCTGCAGGATTATGTCAGGTTATGGGCTTCAACTGAAATCAGGCCCCCCGACTTCATCAGTGATTTTAATCAAGTTTACTTAACGTGGCCAAGCTTCAGCTTCTCATCGCGCAATGAGGGCTTCCTCAGGTTATTGTGAAAATTAAATGAGGTGAAGCACAGCGCCTGCAAAACTAGGTACTTCTTCATAAAAGGTAGGTACTGTGATTATTAACAGTTATTTTTCAATCAGCAAGCAGTAGGGTTCAGCTTTTTCTGAAACCTTATAATCTAAAAGAAAAACCAGCCATTGTGAAAAAAAAAAAACGTTAGTTTTAGTGCTGAGTATCTCCCGTTGAGATATGGATTTCATGGCAACCTAACTACAATAACCTTGGGCAAATGACTTAGCCTCTCTGAGCCTCAGTTTCCTCATCTGTAAAATGGGAAGAATGATAATAGACCACCTATGGGATTATTGGGAAGCAATTGAGACTTGAAAGAGATGAGGGAGCAGCTATCTGGGGTAACAGTGCTCCAGGCAAAGGGAACAGCCCGTGCAAAGGTCCTGAGGCAGGAAGGTGCCTGATTGTTAAAGGAAAAGCAGAGAGGCCAGCGCAGCTAGAGCAGAGGGAGTGGGGGGAGAGAAGAAGATGAGGCAGCTCAGTAGCAGGGCCCAGTCATGCAGGGTGCCGTCCAGCCACTGTAAGCCCTTTGACTTTGATGCTGGATGAGATGATCTGCCTTGGGTTTCACAGGCTCCCGCTGTCCGTTGAGTGGAGAACAGGCTGATGGGGATAAAGGTGGCGGCAGGGGGAACCAGGGGTTTGCTGAGATAGTCCAAAGGAGGTAGTCCAAAGGAGGACGAACCCGGGTGGGGCAGTAGAGGCAGAAAATTCTGGAAATATTTTGAAGGTGGAGTCACAGGATTTGTTGATGGACTAGAGAGTTTCACCTGGTTCTTGGGCAGATTGGACAAAAGAGTTTGCGTACCTGCTTAGCACAGCACCTACCCAGCAAGGGCTCCATAAATGTCCATGGTGGTTAATATCATCACTGGTGCTTGCTGGAATCATAATGCTGCTAGAGCTCGCTGATGCCCTTTACTTCCCTGTAGGTAAACTGAGGCAGAGATTCAGCTGAGGTAGAACTTCACAGGGGTGCCTGGAGACCCCATCTGGCCAAGGACACAGGGGAGACAGAGACCCTCTCGGCTGCCGCCCTGTGGTCCCTGTGCTGAGACCAGCAGAGGGCGCCAGAATGCCATGGAAGGTCTCACTGTCCTGGTTGAGCCAGTCCTGCAGAGCTGACCAGGGAAGGGCCTGCCCCACCTGCCCAGGGTTCATTCATTGACCTTTATTGAGTGACTCCTGTATGCCCAGGCCTGAGCCAGGCTATGGCTGCTGAAAGAGCTGCAGTGAAAACAGGGGACACAGCCTGGTCTGACCACCTTCTATTCCGTGTCCATCATTTCCATAAGATGGGAGCTGGCACTTACTCTGGGTCATTGGGAGGGAAGGCACACGTCATGAGCCCCCAGATTGGAAGCTAATTTGGGTTTGAGTCCTGGCCCTTCCTCTTAATTGCTGTGGGACCTTGGGCGAATTACTCAGCCTCTCTGAGTCTCCCACTCCCATGTGAAATGGGGTGGCATCCCTGCCCAATGCCCCCCTCCCCACGTCCACCCAGGATTGTTGTGAAGATATAGCAGGACATATGGGTAAGAAATTATCTGACAAACTGTAAAGTGCCCCATCAAGAGGGGCGGGGTGGCAATTTACAGCATTGCTCAGAACCAGAATATCCACATACTCCGAGGGTCTAGAATTCGGACTCTGAAGCCTCGGCCAAAGAGAAGAAGGAAGTGAACTTTGGCGTCTATCAGCCACCGGTTGTGTGGCTGAGCGAGCGTCAGCTCATCTTTTCAGCTCCACTTTCCTCATCTGTAAAATGGGGGATAACAGAGCCGACTTCAGGGTCCACGTGCAGAGGGGGTGAACTGTCACACGGGAGCCCCTTGTCTCTGTGTGCTTGATGCCCGGTCGCCATTATTCACGATAGCATGACCCAGTCTGTATAGATTAAGTAACTCACATTTCCCGTGTTCCTGTTCTCTGAAGAGAGGCATTAAGCAGTGTGGGACCCCTTCCCTGCCCCCTGCCCCGTTGAGAAGCAGGAGTTTGCCGAGAGAGAAAACCCCACGGTGGAGTCAGCACTGTGGGTGGTATGGGGGCTTCCAGAGGCTCAGGAGGAAGGGCAGAGGCTCCCCTGGTTGCAGATGCCCCCTGAGCCCGCCCTGTCTCCGCAGGAGAGACCTTCCTCCCCTACTACACGGGCCGGGCCATCGATGGCATCGTCATCCAGAAGAGCATGGAGCAGTTCAGCACGGCCGTCACCGTCATGTGTGCGCTGGCCATCGGCAGGTAGCGGCCCATGCCCTCCCCCACCCGCCCAGGCCTGCTGCGGGGAAGGAGGGCAGGGCCAGCTCCCCAGAGGAAAAGGGGCCAGGGAGGCCCGGGAAATGCCCCTGGGGGGGCTGTGCCTCAGCTGGTCCCCGCGGTAACTAACAACCCAGCTGGCTTAGTTCTGCCCCTCCGGTTGAGCCACACCCTAGAGCAGCGCCCTTTTGTCCCTACAAATGGCTTCAGTCCTGGGGGTTCCCCTTTCACCAGCACCCTCCCACCCCCGGCGGTTTTCCAAGCGGGAAGCAAGGACCAGCCTTGTCTGTGCTCTTCTGGAAGGGAGAGGGGTCTGGCTGGCAGAGCTGGGCCCTTCACCCACAGTAAACGCAGTCCCCTCTGCGCCCTCACCTTGGGAGCTCCTGTTGGGAACAGGGAAACCCTGTGGTGGTGCCAGCTCCGGAGAGTGGGCTCGAGGTCGGGGTGCCACCCGGTCTCTGCCCTGTGAGGGGTCCATGCCTGCCAGCAGAGGGGGGTGGCGGGTGGTGGCGGTTGGTTGTCGGAAGGACGTCGTGCTATATATAACATCTCTTATCTGCAATTAGCTCATTTGCCGCAGGTATTCGGGGCGGCATTTTTACCCTCATATTTGCCAGACTGAACATTCGCCTTCGGAACCGTCTCTTCCGCTCGCTGGTATCTCAGGAGACGAGCTTCTTTGACGAGAATCGCACAGGTTGGTCCTCCTGGGGCCTCGGGTGACCTGGGGCTGGGCCCGGCCAGGTGGGCCTGCCTTGCATTGAGGATTTAAGTGGGTACGTCCATGGTCTCAGTCCTGATGGCTCTTCCTGCCATCCAGTTCAGGATGGGGACACCCCGGGAGGCTGGCTTGGGCCTCTGGCCCTGCCTGAGCCCTGGGGAGCTGGCCTGCTGGCTGAGGTTTTGGTGTGAACTGCGGCCACTATAGGACCCTCGCTAGGCCACCCGCTGTCCCTGCAGCAACCAGGCCTCACCTCCCACTGGCTTGTGGGAAGCACAAGGCCGGGACTACCCAGGCCTGTGGCCTGAGAGGCCCAGCTCCTATGGGAGTGAGCAGGGCGGACGTGCAGGGCAGAGCAGGGAAGACATTACAGCATCCGGCCCAGACCCAGGCTCTGAGGCAGACCAGCCTGGGTGCAAGCTCTGTCACTAACTTCACCTCCCTGAGCCTCTGTTTTCTCCTCTGTAAGATGGGAACAATAATGGTAGCTGCCCTGTGGGATTGCTGTGGAACTCTTAGCCCAGTATCCAGCAGTCAGTAAAGGGCTTTCTGTTCCTCTCCCCTCCACAGCCCAGATTGTTATTTCGGTGACGGAAGAGGGGAGTGGCCCCTCTGCCAGTGACAGGGAGGAGACGTGGGCTCGGCTCTGGCTCAGTCACGGCCACGCTGTGTGGTGCTGAGCAAGCCTCTTCCCTTTCCTGAGCCTCAGCTGCCTCCTCTGTGCTCTGGGAGGTGTGACGCTGAAGCAAGATGCTGGTGACAAGGCCTGGGCTCAGAGCAGCCCTCAAGGGGCATCTGCTCTCCCTCCCTCCCCACCCCGCCCAGAAGGTGGGGAAGGTCTGAGCTCCCCGAGGGTCCCCTGCCGCTGCCCACTGTGACCCCACTGCCACAGCGGGAGCTGAGCTGCCTGTGTTCCAGGGGACCTCATCTCCCGCCTCACCTCGGACACCACCATGGTCAGCGACCTGGTCTCCCAGAATATCAACATCTTCCTGCGGAACACGGTCAAGGTCACGGGCGTGGTGGTCCTCATGTTCAGCCTCTCCTGGCAGCTCTCCTTGGTCACCTTCATGGGCTTCCCCATCATCATGATGGTGTCTGACATCTACGGCAAGTACTACAAGGTAGGCCCCGCCTGGTCCCCGCTGGGGTCTGAGCCCTGGCAGCTCCTGAGTGACCCCTTAGGCAGGTGCAGGGGGCCACCAGGGGCTAGTGAAGGACTCATCGTAAGGCTGCATTTGCGTTCATTCACTGGTTCATTTCACTCATTCAATAAATACTTATTGAGCACCTACCGTGTCCCAGGCACTGGTTTATATCAATGAAACAGACAGGGCCCCTGCCTTCAGGGGGCATATATTCTAATAAGAGAAACAGACAGTAAATAACAGCGATGCTAATAATGAAAATATATAATACAGTAAAAGATCATAACTGCTAAGGAGAAAAATGAAGGGAGAGATTGGGAGCATTGGGGCTGGTTGCCAGTTTTAAATAGATCTTTCTGAGAAGGTGGCATTTGAGTAAAGAGGTGGACGGCTCGGGGAAGCACATCCCAAGCAGAGGGCACAGCCAGTGCAAAGGTCCTGAGGTGGGACTGTGCCTGGCATGTTTGCGGAGCCTCAGAGAGGCCGGTGAGGCCAGAGCCAGGAGTGAGGGGAGAGCAGGGAGGTCACGGGGGCCAGATGGTGTCGGCCTTTGCGGGAAGTTTGGTTTTCACTCTGGGTGCAAAGTTTGCTCTCTTTCTATATGTTTATGTCGGCGGGGAGGGCTCAGGCCCCCGGGAGCTAGGCCCTCGCCCACAATGCAGTGATGGGCAGGCAGCAGTCCCCTCAGGCCGCCCCTTGGCACTGCCTCTGTCAGAAGGCCAGCCTGTAAGCTAGGCCCCTGCCTCACCTTCCTCCTGCTTCCTGCGGTGGTGGGTGCCCCTGAGCCCTAACGGAGCCAGGCTGGTTTCAGACAGTGTAGGTGGCCCCTCCTCAGTGCTCCAGGCCTGCGGGGGCAGGGACACGCCTGAGCAGGGGCTGGGACACGTGATCAGCTCAGGGTCCCCAGTTTGGTCGGAACCCTTGGCACCCTTGACCTGAGGCCAGCCCCCAGATGGATCCGTTCCCCACAATCCAATGTGTCACCTCTGGCAGAGCCCACCACCCAGGAGGGCCCTCTCCCCAGCAGTTCTGGGTCACCAGCCTCACTGTTTTCCTCCCTGAGTAGAAAAAGTAAATATATGAGTTGGAGCTGTTTCCCTTCCACACCGCCCTTCCTGCCTTCCTGCCCGCCCCTGAGAGGGGGCAGGAAACCCTGGAGCTCCCTGCACCAGCCCCGCCTCTGCACACACCTCAGGCCCCACCTTTAAGTTCAACCGGGCAGGACCTCAAGGAAGCCCTGTTTAGGTCTCGTACCTGTACCCGAATGTGTAGGATACAGACATCGCCACAAGCCACACACATCGCCCGCAGCCAGACATGACGCAAGGCACAGCCTGGCTTCTCCCAGGATGCCTGAGTGTACTGCATGCTTCCGATGGCCTGGGCATGACTCGCAGGTCATGGGACATGCCTATGGAGGAGGCTGTCTCAGCCTCCTGGGCAGCCTTCCTGGCTGGTGTGAGATTCTGAGTGTGGTTACTGAAAGCCTGAATAGCGTGGCCCAGGGCGGCTTCTGGAACTCTGTGGGCAGCAGCCTGGTGGTCATGTACTTGGAACCACTTCTCAGCCATCCGTCTCCAGTTATAAGCACACGATGAGGGCAGATTTCATAGCCCGTGGCCTCCACCACCATCTAGAACTTGGCTAGGAGTTCTGGAATCTCTGTGCCAACCCTCAGGCTCTCACCTAATTTGATATATGTTGCTGGATGTAAATGGTGCCTCCTTAATAGTTAGTGTTTCTTGTGTAGTGTACAACCTGAACAACCATCCAGGGCATCCCTGCTCTTATGCCAGCGCAGAATCAGGTATTGAGACTTCTTTTTCTCAGAGGATTACCCAAAACTGTGTGGTCACGTATAACCTCCTCTGAATACTGGAGATGACTTCATGATCAGCCCCCCCCTCCATGCCTCAGGAGCTAGAGCCTCAGGAGCTCACCCTAAGAGCCCAGCTGGAGTCTGTTCTCTGAGTTCAGCAAATCAAGCTAGAAGGGAATGGGGGAGGAGGGGAGATGGGTCTTATCCCCTTGTCCCTGGAACTCCCTGCACAGAGCTGGCACCAGCTAAAGACAGAAAACACCAGAGAGGCCTGGGGGCTCAGGCAGAGGGTGAGACTGTGTGTTTTGGGGTCTCTTCCTTCTTGTCGCGCCTCCCACCCATAGAGGCTCTCCAAAGAGGTCCAGAATGCCCTGGCCAGAGCCAGCAGCACGGCTGAGGAGACCATCAGCGCCATGAAGACAGTCCGGAGCTTTGCCAACGAGGAGGAAGAGGCGGAGGTGTACTCGCGGAAGCTGCAGCAGGTCTACAAGCTGAACAGGAAGGAGGCTGCGGCCTACATGTACTACGTCTGGGGCAGTGGGGTACGTGCCCCGGCCAGGGCAGGTCTCACACAAAGATGGGGGACCCCTAGATCAGGACATTAGCCCAGGTCCAGGCATGCTGATGTGACACTTGACTTTGTCCCAACTTTCTGCTTGTCCTCAGAGAATCTTTCTGGAAAGGAATTCAGCCTCTCGGTGCATGTCCTCAAGCAGGGCACCTCCTTTCTCCCTCTCACCTGGGCGTGGGGTGGCAGGGTAGGAGCTTTCTTTTCCCAGCTAGGGAAGCGTCCCTGCCAAGGTGGGGAGTCTCCCTGAGGCCAGCTGGGACCCATTCTCGGCCGCTTCCCTGCAGGTCCTATGTCACAACCACACACATGCCCCCATTAGAGTGTCCAGCTCACTCCCTGGGGGGTGAGTTATAGCCCCTCCTGGAGCAGAAGCACTTGGGTCCTGTCACTTTGTGCTGGCCACATCTTGGGGTGGGCTGTTGGGGAACAGCTGGGGTAGGAATGAGGAGGGTTTGGTATTTAGGGGGAGGAAAGAGAGGGTGGTCTACAGGGAAAGCAGGGAATAAGGACCTTCTGGGTCCCCCCAGGGTGGGCCACCCCTCAAAATTGCCCAGCCAGGAAGAAGAAGGGCCTGAAATCCAGCTCACCTATAGCCAAGCCTCTTGGCAGTCTGCCTGCCAGCAGGGGCGCCTCTTGCCGATTGTGCAAAGGCACTGTGGCCCAGCCATTGATCTAGTTCTGACCCAGCATCGCTGGCTTGGGTTGGGGAGGGGCAAATAGGGACCCAGTGGGTTGTCATGGGTACGCAGGTCCCACTCCTCTCTCAGACCACTCCCCCAGACACCAGAGGGGGCTGGAGGCAAGCACACCCTGGACAAAGCCCCTCCTTCATGGAAACACAGATCTCGTCTGCTTTGCCTGGCTTGCTGTGTGACCTTAGCCAGTGGACTCAGCCTCTCTGAACCATGCTCTTCCCAATAAGGAGAAGACTAATAGCTCCAGTTTGGCCTCACTGAGGCGCCTGGGGGCTGTGTATGTGTGCCAGGGCCTTACAAAGAAAGCCTTGTTCCCAGCAAGGCTCATGGCCTGTTCCAGCTGGGGGCCTTTGCAGGGAAAAACTCCATGGCGGGGGTGTGGAGGGCATGAGTGACAGAAGGGCCCCAGCTTGTGGGAGGCCATCCCTGCTGCAGGCTGGAGTTTCAGTCTGTGGCTGTGAGTGAGGCGCCCACAGCTGCTCTCACCTCCCCTGCGGGGCAGGGGACACAGGGGCTGGGGGGTAGGTCTGAGCCAAGGCCCCCATGACTCAGATCCCCCTTTCCCTCTTCCCTCCAGCTCACTCTGCTGGTGGTCCAGGTCAGTATCCTCTACTATGGGGGCCACCTCGTCATCTCAGGGCAGATGACCAGCGGCAATCTCATCTCCTTCATTATCTACGAGTTTGTCCTGGGAGATTGTATGGAGGTGAGGGGCCGGCGGGGGGGGGGGGGCCCTGGGGAGGAGGGAGAGGGATCTAAATGGGGGTGCTCCCGGGTTCACGGGAGGTGGTATTTCTTTCTAAAGAACGTGACAATACCGATAATACTAATAAAGAGAGTAATACATACAAGTGACAGCAACTCCATTTAGGGAGCAAAGTGGCAGCGACAGCAATTATTTCAGAAGGTTCTCCTGAACACACTGTGCACGATCAGTGCTACTCCAGTCCCCATTTCCTAGAAAAAGAAGCTGAGGCTCAGAGTGGTTAAACGACTTGCCCACCACGTTTGTAAGGGAACCGAGTTCAGAGGCAGATGGTCTGACTTTATTTTAACCCACTTTAAAGAGTAGCTCCATGGAAAAAGAACAGAGTGGGTTGTTGTTTTTTTTAATAGATTATGTCTTAATTTGGCTGCTCCCACCAGCAGGTCCCGAGACTAGGGAGCTGGCATGCTTGTGCCGAAGCTGCCATCAGTCACTGTTGGAGGATGCTTGGAGTGCTTCTCTGGTCTGCCTCCCTCCCCCCACAAAGCCCTCCGGCATTAAGATTGAGCCTCTGTGTCCTGCAATGATAAAGCTCAAAGATGTGGCAGGGGAGGGGTGGGTTAGCATCTGCTGCAGATGGCATTTTGTGTTAGCTACAGTCATCCATGCAGTGTCATTTGAATCAGCATCTCGGAATCCGTGCTTCAGAAATATCCACACTAGTGGCCAAAGACGTGTCCCAGGATGTTCAGTGTGGCATTGTTTATAATGGTGAAAAGTTAAATGCCTGTCAACCAGCAATTGGGTGAATACAGTACATCTGTATTCTAGAAACAGTCCATCTGTGCTATGAAAACTAGGCAGCAGCCACAAAAATGAGGTAGAGCTGTGTGCACTGGCATGGAAAGAACCCTAAGACATGCTGTTAGTGAAAAAGCTAATCCCCGAGTCATAAGGATGGTCTGATCCCATTTGTGGGTTTTTTTTCCATCTCAAAATGATTTAATTACATACGTGCATGTGTTTGTAAAAGCACAGAGAAAGGACTCGAAAGACACAGTTCTCGGATAACCAGGGCCACCTCTGGGATGAAGCAAGAAGGACAACTTATACATAGCACCTGTATCTCAATAGGAATAATTATATCCAGATATTATGATAATAGCCATAGCTGTGGTGTTTTGGGGGTTTACTATGTGCTGAGCACTGTCTTCGCGGAACCATGACAATGGTACTAATATCAACCCCATTTCATCAACCAGGCAGTCACAGCTCATAAGGGCCTGAACTTGGGAGCCAGATGTGCCTGGGTTCGAATCCTGGCTCTGCCACTTCCTGGCTGTGTGACCTGGGGGAGTCACTTGTGCTCTCTGTGCCTCAGTGTCCTTATCACCAGAAAGGAGATAATGATAGAACCTACCTCGTAACATATATAAGTACTCAGTAAGATGAGTCATTATTCACACTTATACTTGTGTATATTTTTACCCAAGGAGATGTACAGTATAAATTAAGGGCCATTTTTAAAATTGAAATTTAAAAATTCTGTGACAGCTGAAAGAGGAAGGTCCGATTCCTGCTCTGCCACATTCTGCCTAGTTCATTTAACTTCTCTGTGCTTCCGTTTCCTCCTCTGGAGGGTGATAACACCTAGTCTGCTGGACCGTGGTGAGGTTTAGCTATAACACACAAGCCACCAGTATTTTTTATTGCTGTCCTCATTTTTTCATTGTTGTCATGATCTGCTGTACTAGCAGGTGGGGGTCCAGCAGCCTCCCGTGGGCACCCCACCCCCAGAGCTGCTGCTGTGTGCTTGCTCTCTCCTCACCCGCTTCAGCTCTCTGGCACCGTGGCGGGGGCGGGGGTGTCCCAGGATCGGGGCATTGATGGGTCAGGAACATGTGTCTACTCCCCCTGCAGTCCGTGGGCTCCGTCTACAGCGGCCTGATGCAAGGAGTGGGCGCCGCGGAGAAGGTGTTCGAGTTCATTGACCGGCAGCCAACCATGGTGCATGATGGGAACTTGGCCCCTGACCACCTGGAGGGCCGGGTGGACTTTGAGAACGTGACCTTCACCTACCGCACTCGGCCCCACACCCAAGTCTTGCAGGTGAGAGAGGGCCCAAGCCCCCCCACCCCGCCAAAGTCATCCTTTCCCTCATCCCATCTCTCGCACACCTTCTACAGGCCAGGCCATGGCAGTGCAGCCAGGAACATGAAAGGCCAGGAACACTGAAGACAGATCATATTAACAAAAGGATTCCTGGAGATGTGCTAGGAAGGCAATAAGTCAGGGGTAGTCTGCAGAGATGGTATTAGCAGTCAAGGAGGGCTTCTCGGAGGAGGTGACATTTGATATGAGACCTAAACAAGGAGCAGGAGCCAGCCATTGGTTCTCTGCAGAAAGAACATTCCAGGCAAAGGAGACAAGTATAAAAGTGCTGCCAAATCCTAGAAAGGAGAGCATTCTGGGGCTGGCGGTGGGGCAGGCTGGGAAGGGTGCCCGCCTGCATCTGAGGCCAGAGCATATGAGCGAGGGGCCCCACACCGTGTCTGCGTGTTCCTTGCAGAATGTCTCCTTCAGCCTGTCCCCAGGAAAGGTGACAGCGCTCGTGGGGCCGTCGGGCAGTGGCAAGAGCTCCTGCGTCAACATCCTGGAGAACTTCTACCCCCTGGAAGGGGGTCGCGTGCTGCTGGATGGAAAGCCCATCAGCGCCTATGACCACAAGTACTTGCACCGAGTGGTACGTGCATGGGGCTTTGCTGCCCTCCTCTGCCCTTTCCTTGTCTGACCTTCTCTCCCGCGGGCACGCACACAGGTGCAGGGAAGAGGGCTCAAGACACACGTACATTTCAAAGAATTATCACCAGTTCAAGAATTGGAATATTTCAGCACTCTCCCCGCAAGAAGCAACGTCTTGCCTGACGCTCACAATCGTCATTTCCATGCTTTTCTTTTGTTCCCATCTCTACGCCTCCCCGAACAGCGCAGCTGTGTTTTGCTAGTTTTAAACTCCGTCTGGCTGGAACCGTAACGTGTGTATTCTCTGTGTCTTGTTCCTTCCACTCAGTGTTATTTGTGAGGTTTCCAGGTTGAGACTGTGTTTGTAGTTCACTCATTTTCATTTCTGGAAGATAATCCACTGTGTAAACATGGCACAGTCCGTTTATACATTCTGTTCTTGATGGATATTTCGGTTGTTTCCTGTTTTTTTACTATTACCAGCAATACCGATATGGACAGTTTAGTCCATATCACGGTGCCCATGGGTGGGTAGGTTCTCCCAGAGCCTCACCTTTAGTAGTTACTGCCATTAAGGTGGTTTACTTTTTTTATTGTTTTTTTTTTTTTTTTTACACATTACATTCCCACTAGCAGTGGATGAGAGTTCAGGTTGTTCTGCATTTAAGTTATCTCCAGTATTTAAAGGAGGCTATTCATGACCTTACCGTTTTGAGTAATACTCTCAGAAAAGTAGACTCGACACCTGATCCTCTGCTGGCATAAGAGCAGGGATGCCCTGGACGGTTGTTCAGGCTGCACACTATACAAGAAACACCGACTATTACGCAGACACTATTTACGTTGTCTACATACATTAAGATATATGAGAGCCTGAGAGTTGGCACGGAGATTCCAGAACTTCTGGCCAGTTGTAGATGCTGGTGGAGGCCACAGATTGTGAAATCTTCCCACCTATGTGTATATAACCAGGGACAGATGGTGGAGAAGTGGTCCCAGGTTTGCCCCCACCAGGCTGCTGCCTACCAGAGTTCTGGAAGTGGCTCCTAGAAAGAGCTATTCAGGCTTTGCAATAGTTAACATACTCAGACACTTAATCTTCTCAGACTGTTAATATTGCCAGTCCTGAATCTGTACCAGTTGGTATTTAGAGGTAGTTCAGTGTAGAGGTCTTTTGCATTTTCCTGGTGACTAAAGATGTTAAGTCCATTTTCATATGTTTATTGGTTATTTGGATTTCCTCTTTTGTGAATACCTTCTCTATAAATTTAAATTTTTAATTTTCATAAACCCAAAGCAGTAAAACTCAACAACCTAACCATATTCCCATATATTCAGAGAATTTCATAACAAAGACTTGAGGTGACTCCACAATTCCACTCCGTGTCGGAACCAGCATTGGCAGTTTAGTCAATATCCTTTCCAACGTGTTTCCTACCTTTATATAAACATACCTATATATAAAGGCACATATGCTTTTTTAAAACAAAAATAGAACTATGATATATATATATTACAGTTTGATTTTATGGGTGCACTGTAATCATTTAACCAATCCTCTGTTTATGGAGAATTAGATTGTTTTGTTTTGTTTTTCTTTTTCCTTTATTGCTATTTACAGTGTTGCAATGATATCCTCCAACTACATACAAATTCCTAAAAGTGAGACCATGAGACAATATAGCTCCTTTCAGTTGTTCTCTTGCAGGGAGGGGGCACCAGCCAGGGAGGTCCTTGTGGCCTGGGTCTGCTGTGCCCTTTTGCCTCCTGCCAGGGACAGGCTGACTCACAGAGTTACACTCCATGCTCTTTCTCTCTTTCTTTCCAGGTCAGGGGCAGCCAGTAAGCTCCGTCTTGGAGGTCAGGGAGCTTGACTGGGCCCAGAGCAGCAAGCTTAGCGGGGCCCCAGTTTGTTGGTCAGGGAGGCTGAGAGCTTGTGCAGAAAGTGGACTCTGCTGTTCGGAAATAAGAGAGGCAGCTGAATGCAGCTGCTGGCTGCGGGCCCTGATCAGATTTCAGACCCAAGGCTCCCGGCGTCACTCAGGCCCAGGGCTCGCGAGGTTCCTGGTGACAGCTGGATAGACGTGTTCCAGGCCTCTCACAGCCCATCATTCCTCCTCCGCAGATCTCCCTGGTGAGCCAGGAGCCAGTGCTGTTCGCGCGCTCCATCACAGACAACATCTCCTACGGCCTGCCCGCCGTGCCCTTCGAGGTGGTAGTGGAGGCCGCACAAAAGGCAAATGCCCATGGCTTCATCATGGAACTCCAGGATGGCTACAATACAGGTACAGAGCCCAGAGCATCACCTCCACCGTGCCTGGAGGTCCACCCTCAGGGATGCAACCCTGAGTTATGCACTGCCCTCTGCCAGCTGAAACTCACGTAACATAAACTTAACCACTGTATTTTAAGTGAACAATTCAGCAGCATTTAGTACATTCACAATGCTTTACAACTACCACCTCTGTTTAGTTCCAAAACGTCATTTTTTTTTTAAAAAGACACTTTTTTCTTTTCTTTTTAAAAATTTATTTATTTATTTAATTAAAAATTTTTTGGCCACATTGGGTCTTCGTTGCTGCGCACAGGCTTTCTCTAGTGTGCCGAGCGGGGGCTTCTCATTGCAGTGGCTTCTCTTGTTGCAGAACACGGGCTCTAGAGTGCAGGCTCAGTAGTTGTGGAAAACGGGCTCGGTAGTTGTGGCACACAGGCTTAGTTGCTCCGCGGCATGTGGCATCTTCCCGGACCAGGGCTCGAACCCATGTCCCCTGCATTGGCAGGTGGATTCTTAACAACTGCGCCACCAGGGAAGTCCCCGAAATATTATTATTTAAAAATAATATATGTGTTATATTCATTAATTATAGTGACTTAATTTTATATTAGTAAATAATTTAATAAGTTGAACAATATATTACCTTATAGATTTTATTTAACATATTTAAAAATTTTAACTCTCGCAATGGGACTATTCATACAATTCAAAACTAAAAAAATAGACATAACGATATCCAATGCAAAGTTTTATTTCATCCCGGTCTTCACTGCCAGGTCCCCCCTGCCCCCCACCAAAACATCTTTCATTATTTTCTTACATGTCATTTTGGAGTTTCTTTATGCAAGTATGAATATGTATTTTTATTCCCTCCCGCCCTTTTACAGAGAAAAACCCAGCACATTCTATTCTGCCCCCCGGCTTTTTTAAGTGACCTGTCCATATTGATACCTAGAAAGCTGCTCTTTTTTTAACTACTGCATAGTATTCTGTTGTGTGGCTTTATAATAATTTACTCAAAAATAACTGATTTCCTGTTTCCTGTTGATGGACATTTGGTGGTTTGTTTCTTTGTTGTTTTTTTTTGGCAATAACAGTGCTGTGAGTCACTGTGCATGAGAAGGTGAATCTGTAGGAAATATTCACAGAGATGGGTTTGCTGGTCCAAGGGTTGTGCCTCTGTAACTGTGCTCTGTAGACGTGTACAGCACAACCGGATAGACACAGTGGTGTGTGCACAGCAGCACAGGGCCCGCGCCAGCAGTACCTCAGGGAGAGGGGGGAGTGCCCTTTCCCCTTGGCCACACCAGCACAGTGTGCCATCAAACGTGTGGATTTTTGCCAGATTAATAGGTAAAAGTTGGTATCTTGGTACCAATTGCACATAGTTGTAACTTGCATGCCTCTTACGAACAGGGAGGAAGAGCATCCTTTCATGAGCTTTCCAGCCTGTGGCCCTTGTAGCCCCACCTTTTCCTGGGGAGCAGAGCTCCTGTGGCAGCAGGGAAAGGCGGAGGCAGGGGTTGCTCGCTGCTCCCCAGGGCCACCGGCCTCACCTCCCACTCACTTGCCCCTGTGTCTCTGCCATGCAGAGACGGGGGAGAAGGGTGCCCAGCTGTCGGGCGGCCAGAAGCAGCGGGTGGCCATGGCCCGGGCTCTGGTGCGGAACCCACCCGTGCTCATCCTGGACGAAGCTACCAGCGCCCTGGATGCAGAAAGCGAGTTCCTGGTGAGTCACGGGGTAACGGGCGATGCTGGGGCAGTAGCAGCTCCAGGTGGCCAGAGCCCTCCCTCCCCCCGCAGACTGCTGCAGGGGCCCTCCCAGGCCAGCAGCTTCCTGGACTGGGCTGTCCCGGAGCTGAGGGCAGGGAGAGGGGGCAGAGGAGGCCCAGGGCCTGGCCACCCTGGCCCAGCCTCTGGCTCGAGGCGTTGAAATTATATGGAATTGGGTTAGGGGTCAGGAGGTGTGGGACGTGGATAGGAGCTCCGCCCTGCAGCTCATGGCTTGCGTGTGTCTCTTACCCCCTGAGTCTCATTTCATTGGTAAAGAAAGAAGGGCCCCATAGTGTACTTGAAGAGGACCAGCGACCTCAGTCCCTCCATGGATCAGTTCATTTACTACACAGGTATTTAATGTGAGCCTCCCGGGCACCAGGCGCTATTCTAGGCACCGGGGTTACATTGGCCCCTGCCCTCAAGGTGTTTCCAGTCCAGAGTGGGAGACAGATAACAAGGAGATAAGCATGAGTTCACCCTGGGGCCTGTGCTATGTAGAAAATGGAATAGTCATGTGGGGACTTCCCTGGCGGCCCAGCAGTTAGGACTCCGCGCTTCCAGGGCTGGGCACGCGGGTTCGATCCCTGGTTGGGAGAACTAAGATCCCAGATGCCGCACAGTGCGGCCAAAAAAAAAAAAACAGAAGGAGAAACAGTCATGTGATAGAGAGATTGAGGGAAGGGTCACTACTGTCAAAGAGAAACACTGCTGGACATTAGTTAAAGCTGGGAAAACAGATTTTATTAGTAGCTACTGTCAGTGGGAAAAAGAACTGAGCCCCATTCCTGCGCAGGGGTGACAGTGGTGACGGAGCCTTTCACAGAGAGATTGAGGGCGTAGGGAGGGCCCAAGAGTGGCGGACCAGGAGAAACTCACAAAGGGCTGGGCAGCGCAAGTGTGATCCGTCACCATGGCTGCTGGCCAGCAGCGGTTGTCCTCTACCGAGACTGGGAGACAGGGAGACAGGGGCCCTATCCTTCCCATGATTACAATGAGATGGCATTCAGGTCCTGGAGAAAAACATTCCTGAGTTTTAGGAGATCTGCATATATATCTCCAGGGGACAGGGGAAGGTTTTACAATTATAAGCCCTTTTTGGTAAATGCTCTAAGAAAGGGAGCTCTGGGGCCCACCATCAGGTGATGTCTAGAAGTCAATTCTCCTGGCAGCACTGGGCATTTGGGGGCCGGGGTCATCCTAGCAACAAGGCCTTGAGCTGCAGAAGCCCCCTGGAGTGTGGCCGTCTTAGTGCAGAGTTTGGATGGGGTCACAAGTGCCAAGAATCCTGCAGTTCATGCCAACAGAACCAGGGTCATCAGGTCCCACTTGAGCTGAGACCAGAAAGGAAAGGAGACAGCCAGAGGGGAGCTGGGTAAGAGAGTCCCAGGGACAGGGGGCAGTGGGGGCAAAGTCCCAGAGCAGGTCCACAGCCAAGCCCCAAGGTCAGCGTGGCTGGCGGTGGGGTGAGGCAAGGACAGAGTCATAGGGGGACACAGGCTCCTCAGGCCCTGGAAAGGAGTTTGGATTGTTTTCCATTAATAGATTTTTATTTTATTTTTTTAGAGCAGGTTTAGGTTTAAAGAAAATTAAGCAGAAAGTACAGAGAGTTCCCATATATCCCCCTCCCCGCACCACGAACCATGTCGCCTGTTATTAACATCTTGCATTAGCGGTACATTGGTTCCAGTTGACACGCTGGCATTAATGCATTATTTCTAACTCAAGGCCACAGTTCATATTAGGGGTCACTGTTTGTGTTGTGCATTCTATGGGTTTTGACAAATGCAGAATGTCATGTTATGCAGAATAGTTTCACGGCCCTAAAACTCCTCCAGGAGTTTGGATTTTATCCTAAATGGGACAAGAAGCTCTTGGAGGGCTTGGAGCATGAGTTCAGCAAGAACTGATTTAAAATGTTAAATCCACGTGGGGAATGGATGGGAGCAGGGCAGGAAAGTTGCAGGCTCCAGGCCAGAAGGAATGGTGGCAGAGGTGGAAAGATGGCACAGAGACACACCAGGGAGATGGAGCTACAGGACTTGCTGATGGGTCGGATTCCGGTGATAAGGGAAGGATGAGGAACCAGGTGATGCCTGGTCTTGTCGGCGGGAGCTTCGGGGCTGATGGTGAGACCGTTAACCAAGGCCAAGGTTAGGGGAAGGAGCAGGAAGACAAGAAGACGACCATGTTAGGGGCCCCCCTGTCATCCGCCGGGCGCTGCCCTGTGTCAGGCTCTGAGCTCCGTCCCCCGTGGACAAAAGCCAGGAAGCAGGTCCTGTGCCAGCCCTTGCTTTACACGTAAGGAAGCCTCAGAGAGGCTGAGCATCCGTAGGATGCAGTGGATCTGGGATCCCAGCCGGGACTGGGTGGGGCAGTGGGTGGCGGCGGAGACGCCCGTGTGAGCCGGCGCCCTCCTGTTTCCACAGATCCAGCAGGCCATCCACGGCAACCTGCAGAAGCACACGGTGCTCATCATCGCGCACCGGCTGAGCACGGTGGAGCGGGCGCACCTCATCGTGGTGCTGGACAAGGGCCGCGTGGTGCAGCAGGGCACACACCAGCAGCTGCTGGCCCAGGGTGGCCTCTACGCCAGGCTGGTGCAGCGGCAGATGCTGGGGCTCGAGCCCGCCTCGGACTGCACAGCCGGCCACAGGGAGCTGCCGGGCAACGGCGGTCACAAGGCCTGACCGTGGGCCCTGCCTCTCCTGGTGGGGCAGAGGCTCCAGTGCCCACCTGGCAGATGTGCCCACGGGGGCCCCCCGGCCGCCCCCGCTGCCCTCCGAGCCCAGGTCCATGGCACTGGAGGGCCAGCTGCCCTGTCCCACGTGTCCCCGCTTCCTGCGTCTCGCCCCCAGTTCCCACCCTGTTCCCCGGGCCACCACCAGCCCCCTGCTGCCACGAACGACCCCCTCCAGTCCGGGCAGTGGAGACACCACTGGTCTCTCCAGCTGGTCTCCCAGGGTTTCTAAGTGAAGGTAGAGCTACCTTTTTAAACCAAGATCTTAACCAGGTTTTTTACTGCTTGGTTCTGATGGGCCCCAATCTCCTAGATTTCAAAAACATTTTTCTAATTGGGAGCAATGATGGGCAAGTTCTAGAGACTTCTGAGCCGGGAGTGAATGACCCTTCCTAGGAGCCTGGGGGATGTCAGGGAGAACTAGGCCTCTACCCTTTTCCCCTGGAGAGAAGGGGCTTCCCTGCCCCGGGGCGCGGGGGTGGGGGGAACGCGGGGAGGGGGCTTCCTGTCTCTCCCTCTTCCCAGCTTTGTGAGTCAGGCCAAGGGTGGGTGGGGAGTGGAAGGCGCCTGCCTGCCCTCACCCCTTCCGCCCTCCCAAATCTAAGCCAGTCTCACTGTGAACCACTACGGACCTTAAGTGGGAGAGTGAGGGGCTGGCCAGGCCTGGCGGAGCCTTGGGGTGTCCCTGGCCCAGCGCCCGGCGCTAGCCCCTCCCCCTGCCCCTCCCCTGGCTGGCGGCCCCTTCCCACGTGCACCCTGCCGCTCTGCTCTTCTGAGGCCCCTTGGACGTTTGGGAGTCGCGTTCTCTTCCCTGTCCAGTGGACGGGACACTGGCAAAGCCCAGGTCTGGCTTTGTAGCGGGGTTGCAAATGTTGGGAGAACCCGGTCAATAAAGTATACTACCTCTGACCCCTGACTTCTGACCTCTTCCTGGGCCGTCTGCCTCGTCGCCTGGTTAGGTTTCTCCATCCACTGACTCTCCCCCGGCCCTGCCTGGTGTAGTTGTGGGGAGACTTCGGGTGGTCTAGGGCCTCCGCCCAGTGTCCAGGAGCCCCTTCACGTCCCCAGGACCCCAGCGCAGACATCCGTGTCTGTCTGTCTGCCTCCATGGGGCTTGTGCGGAATAACAGAGACCTGTCTCCTCTAAATCCCTGGGGCTTCTGTACCTCCCGGGAAAGCTGAGACCCAGCAAATGCCACCTGTTTTTTTCCATCAGGGACGCGGCGCCCCACGCCCACCAGCCCATGGCGCCGAGAAATATTACGCAGCAGAACAGCTCAATCAGAAGAGAGGCTTAGAACGGGACACAGGAAGACCTCCTGGTGGTGGTTCTTACTTGCTGGATTGTGTGGAAGTCTGGGGTCCCGGGAGTGGGGGCTGGGCAGTGGCTTTTACCAACTGGTAGAGAAGTATTTGAATACTTTAACTACTGGTACAGTCACACCGCATATACCAGCTCCACGGCTGCCGTGTACCCGTTTTCCTGCCAATTAAACCAAGGCCTGAGACCCAGACTGTTGCCAGCTGGGTCCCCTGCTTGCCCTCAGGGGCTTGGGCCTGCCTGGAGCATCTTATTTATCCAGGACCCTCTGGCTCCCCACCTGAAGAAGCCATCATGAGCCTGAGAACTGGGTCCCACAGCAAGAACCTGCTCGGGCCCAGGCTGGGGTTTCAGGTGGAATCGGAGAGACACCAGGTGCTTATCATCCATTCTCACTTAATCCTCACAACAACCAGTTCTCTCCCCATTTAAAAAATTTTATTTATTTATTTATTTAGGCCGTGTCGTGTGGCATGCAGGACCTTTGTTCCCCGACCAGGCATCGAACCCGTACTCCCTGCAGTGGAAGCACGGAGTCCTAACCACTGGACTACCAGGGAAGTCCCTCTCCCCATGTTAAAGTTGAGGAATCCGAAGCTCAGAGAGGTTAATTATCCCTATGCCACACCGCCAAGACCCCACAGCTAAGCCCCCAAGAGTAGGGAACGAAAAAGTTGCAGGGCATTGTTATCT
Organism: Lipotes vexillifer; assembly: GCF_000442215.2. Classification (NCBI taxonomy): domain Eukaryota; kingdom Metazoa; phylum Chordata; class Mammalia; order Artiodactyla; family Lipotidae; genus Lipotes; species Lipotes vexillifer. The sequence continues at coordinate 2,107,966 of NW_006774065.1, forward strand.
GGATTCTTTCTGTGCTTACCATTCCATAATAAAAATAAATAGAAATTTTAAAATGCTGTGAAAACCCAACAAGATACATAGGTGAGTTCAATTCAGGCAGGAGGAAAGTTGAGACAGCTGTAAGGGGCTTCCCCATTTATCGTCCCCTCTCTGGGCCTCAGTGTTTCCACCTGGAAAGGGGGATGTGCTGCAAGGATGGAAGGAGAGATTGGACCTCCTGCCTGGGGCGGGGGCTTGGAGGAGGAGTATTGGTTTCCTGCGGGCCGCTAGAACAAATGGCCGCAAACTGGGTGCCTTAAAACAACAGAAACGTATTCTCTCCCGCCGACATCGAGGTGTCGGCAGGGCTGCGCTCCCTCCGAAGGCTCCAGGGGAGATTCCTTCCTGGCCTCTTCCAGCTTCTGGTGGCTCCAGGTATTCCTTGCTCGTGGCCGCATCCCTCCTGTCTCTGCCTCCGTCTTCGCGTGGGTTTCTTCCCCGTGCATCTTAAATCTCCCCCTGCCTTTCTCTTATAAGGACATTTGTCATTGGATTTTGAGCCCATGTGGATAATCCAGAATGATCTCATCTTGAGATTCTGAATCACATCTGCAAAGACCCTTTTTCCAAGTAAGGTCACGCTCACAGGTTCCAGGAATTTGACGTGGATCTCTCTTGCGGGGGGACCCTGCAGCCTTTCATCCGAGTGGCTTTGCATCCCTTGCTCTGCCACTACCCGGGGGCCACTGACCTGGCCCAGGGCCACCTCAAGACTTCCTGTTTGTTTAGGGGGGTGGGGGGATTCGATGCTCGGAGGGCAAGGACAGCCAGGCTTGGGTCGGGCTGGTTGTGATGGGGATCGTGGAACTGGAAGTAGAGGCTCCGGGCTGGACCAGCCTGCTGCTGCCAGGTTCACTCGCCCCTTCGTCAGTCAGATTCTGGCCTCTGGCTGCTGAGAACCCTCCCCCGGCGTCCCACGGCTGCAAGGCCGCTGCCTGCCTTTCGGCCTTAAATCTGACCCTCAGGTGCTCTGCTCCAGCCACACCGCCCTTCTTCCTTCTGGCCCTTGAGCGGCCCAGGCTCATTCTTGCCTCTGAAACTTTACACTGACTGTTCCTTCTGCCTGACACACTGTTCCTTCCCCTCAGTTCCCAGCTGGTTCCTTCTCATTCCTCTTTCAGCTCACGTGTCCCCTCCTCCGCAACAAGTACTGAATGTGGGGTTTCCCCTAGTCACCCTGATCTGTTAATCACAGCACTTGTCACCCCCTGAAATTTTCTCTGCCTCTTTTGTTCTGTTCCAGGCACAGGTCTACATGCTTTGCATGGGCTACGTCACCTAATCCTCATAAAACCCCTGAAAGGTAGGTACAATGTCATGCCCACTTTACAGCTGGAGAAACTGAGGCACAGAGCAGTTAAGTGACTTGGCCAAGACCACCCAGCTAGTAAGGGGTAGAACCAGGATTCACACCCAAGAATTAGTGTGTGTGTTTGACCCCAAACACAGAACACCCGTGAGAGTGAAGATTTAAGGGCATGGGTTGGGGAGGGTATGTTGACATTGCAGCAAAGGCTGCAGGTCAAACATTAGACTTGAGTTCTCGAACATAAGTGCCTCTAGGGTGACCACCTAGAGGGGTGGGATAGGGAGGGTGGGAGGGAAGGAGACGCAGAGGGAAGAGATATGGGAACATATGTATATGTATAACTGATTCACTTTGTTATAAAGCAGAAACTAACACACCATTGTAAAGCAATTATACTCCAATAAAGATGTAAAAAAAAAAAAGTGCCTCTAGGAACCAGGTAGATATCATAGGCAAGTGAAGCCAGCCAGGTGTAAGAAAAGTCTGACAATATCTTGGTTTCTCTTTTCCACTTTTGACATGGTGCAGAGAAAATCTGTTCCGTTAGAAGTAGAATATGGTGCAAACTTGAGGATAAATGGTAACCGAGGCTCGGTGTCAGTAGCTGGTGACAACAGGGACTGGTGGGGACCGTGGCAAATGGGAGAGCGCACGTCCGCTTCAAGGGGTTGCCTGGGACTCGGCTCCGGCCCTTTGGGGTCATGCAGGAAGGTGGCCTTGAGTTAGCAGATCTTCAGATGTTTCCAGAGAAGTTGGAAATTTCCAATTTTAATGTGAGATCGACTGCTTTTTATAGATTGGCTCAATTATTTTTACAAAAGTAAGGGTAAATAATATAACACATCTCTAGTCCTCAGCCTGTGGAACATCCATTTGCAGCCTCTGTGTTGGACATTCCTGTTCCCCAAAGTCCTTGGAGCTTCCCCAGCAAAGCGGTTCTACTTGCCATGGGGGACCCCCAGCCCAACCCTGTTCCAGCCCAGGTGCCTCCCTCCCCCCTCCCCCCCGCCCCTCTCTTCGCCTCATCCCTCCCCTCCCAGCTGGGAGCTCCAGATTCTCCCTCTCCCATGCCAAAGAGTCAGCTCCAGCTCCCTAAATTGCAAAGTGGGCCCTAGGCAGGCAAAGGACAAAAGAACCTTCTGGAGACCAAGCAAGACCCTTTTTAGAAGGCATATATGATTTTTGAAAATACATGTTTCATTTTGGAATCATTTTAGATTTACAGAAAAGTTGCGATGATGGTAGAGGGCATTGCTATATACCCTCACCCAGCTTCTCTTATGTTAACATCTCATGTGTTCGTGATACATTTGTCACGACTAAGAAACCTACACTGGCACAGCACTGGCAATGAAATGCCAAGCTTTTTTTGGATTTCACCAGCTTTCCCACTATGTCCTTTTTCTGTTCCAAGATCCAATTCAGGGTACCACATTGCATTTAAAGACAGGTTTTTAAAATTGTTTTTACTGTGATAAAATATACACAACATTTACCACTAACGACATTTAGTACATTCACAGTGTGGTACAACTGTCACCATTATCTCGTTCCAGGACATTTTATCACCCCCTCCCAAAACTCTGTCCCCATTAACAGTCACCATCCACTCCCCCTCCACCAGCCCCTGGCAACCACCAGTCTACTTTCTGTCTCTATAAATTTGCCTGTTCTGGACATTTCATATAAATGGAATCATAGACTATGTGGCCTTTTGAGTCTGGCTTCTTTCACTCAGCATCATGTTTTCAAGGTTCATCCACATTGTAGCCTGTGTCAGTGCTTCATTCCTTTTTATGTCTGAATAATATTCCATTGTATGGATGGACCCCATTCTGTTAATTCATTCATCGGTTGATGGACACTTGGGTTGTTGACACATTTTGGCTATTGTGGATAATGCTGCTATGAATATTCATGCTTTTGTGTAGACATGTTTTCGATTCTCTGGGGTTTATACCTAGGAGCAGAATTGCCGGGTCGTATGATCACTCTGTATTTAATACATTGAGGAACTATCAAACTATCTTCCACAGCGACTGCACCATTTTACATTCCCACCAGCAAAGTATGAGGGTTCTTATTTCTCCACGTCCTCACCAACACTTGTTATTTTCTGGGTTTTTTTTTGTTTTTTGTGTTTGTTTGTTTGTTTTTGCAGTACGCAGGCCTCTCACTGTTGTAGCCTCTCCCGTTGCGGAGCACAGGCTCCGGACGCGCAGGCTCAGCGGCCATGGCTCACGGGCCCAGCTGCTCCGCGGCATGTGGGGTCTTCCCGGACTGGGGCACGAACCCGTGTCCCCTGCATCGGCAGGCGGACTCTCAACCACTGCGCCGCCAGGGAAGCCCTATTTTCTGTTTTTATTTATTTATTTTTGATTATAGCCATCCTAGTGGGTATAAAGTGGAGAGCCATCATTGTTGAAGCGGACTTTTTCTCTGTTACAATTAATTTAGCAAATATAGCTGCCTTCCTCTGTCCCAGGCGCTGTGGTAGGCAAGCAGGGGGAAAGCATGGCAGTTGGGCCCTTGGGAAAAGCATATTCTCGGGCCGGGCGGGGGGAACAGGCAAGGAAACAAACAAGAATGAGACACAACGGAGACAGCGTGGGGGCCGCGGGGATCCCGAGCAGGCTTAATCCTGGCGTGAGGATCTGGGGGCGGTGAGAGGGTTAGAGGCAGTGCTGGCTTCACGGCGGTGCGACCCAGACAGTCCCACGGGGGCTCCGGGCACAGTAGGGCACAGTAGGGTCCCGCACTTGGTTTAAAGCTCTGTGGCCACCGTCTGGAAATTCTTAATTTTTGAACAAGGGGTCCTACATTTTCACTTTGCTCTGGGCCCTGCAAATTATGGGAGCTGGTCCTAGGTAGTTGTCACGCTGGAGGCGGGATCTAGGGAAGCCTCTCTCCACAGCTGCATCTTCGGCATCTGGGAAAAGGGGCTTTTTTTTTTTTTTTAATATTTACAAAAACACGGAGAATTCTATAATCAGCACCCGCCAGCCCAGATATTCACCCTGGGCATTTTGCACCACCAGAGCCACCTGCTGCAGGTCACCCCCTCCCCTCCCCCCTCCCTCTTCCAAGCTGGCCCCTGAAGCAGAATTGAGTGCATTAGGCAGCAGATGGGTTCTTCCAAGCAGCTGGTCTCCGCAGACTCTGACCCAGAGCCTGTGTGTGTTGGGAGGAGGCTGTTAATCTGATTTGGGGTCACGGTCAGAGCTGACATCTCCAAGGACAGAAACGCAGGAACTCGAGAGGTTGCTCACTGGATGCAGAGCTGGAGAGGATGCTGAAGGCGGGCTCTTTGAGGCCAAGAATCCTCAAGTGGACGCTGGAATGATGGCCCCTCCACGGCCTGTTCCCCTATCCCCTGCATGGTGGCTACCCCAGGGCTCTGACCCCACCTTCCGCTCAAGCTCCCAAGTTTGCTTTTCTCCCTATGTCTGGCTGAGACCTCGCCTATCTCCGGAAACATCCACAGGTGATGGGCTTGGAAATCGTCTCTCCTCCTTCTCTTCATCAGGGCTGTCCTGGTACAGTTTTGCAGGTTGTGGCCTGCACAAGCTGTGAGGGTGAGCCCCCAGATGGAGCTCAAAGCTTTACACCAGGCTGCGTGCATTCAAAGGAGTACATGGGCCAGAGGGGAAACATAAGCAGTAATTGGGACCAGCTGTAAGACTTTGGGGAGCGGCGGGGACTGTGGTGAAATGAATACCTCATTCCTCCTTTAAAGAGGGCACCTGGGGCTCACCTCTGCCGCTGTCACCACAAGGAAATGTGTATGAAATGGGGCCAGGCCTTCCAATGTTGCAAAGGAAGCGGGCAAACCACATTTTGTGATCAGTCAACTTTAACTGTAGGTATCTAATTCAAACTTTAAAAAATACAAACAAGCCAAACAAAACAAGTCCTTGGGCCTCTAGATTGGGACCTCTGGTTTATACCCACAATTCAACTCTGAGTTATTCTCTCTCTTATTCTTCTCTTGGGTATGAGGTGTTGGTGTGGATGTGAAGAGACAGAAGCGCTCATTCACTGTGGTAAGAGTGCAAATTGCGGCAACTGCTTTGGAGAGCAATTTGCCACATCTAGTAAAAAAGTTGGAAAGAGCAAACTCTACGTCCCACAATTCTGCTCTTAGTATGCCTTGCAGGAGTGGCTTTCCTTTTTTAAAAAAACAGAAGTAAAATTCACTTAACAAAAAATTCATCATTAAAACCATTTTAAAGCATAGAATTCAGTGGCTTTTAGTAAATTCGCAATGTTGTGAAACTATCATCACTACCTGATTCCAGAACATTTTCATCACCCCGAAAGGAAATCCGTACCTATTAAGCAGTCACTCTGCATTCCAACCCCCAGCCCTTGGCAACCACTAATCTGCCTTCCATCTCTGTGGATTTGTCTATTCTGGACATTTCATATTAATGGAATCAGACAGTATGTGGCCTTTTGTGTCTGGCCTCTTTCATTTAGCATCATGTTTTCAAGCTTCATCTATGTTGGAACATGTGTCAGTACTTTATTCTTTATTATGGTGGAATAATATTCTATTTTATGGCTAGATTCCATTTTGTTTTTCCATTCATCTGTTGATGGACATTTGGGTTGTTTCCACCTTTCGGCTGTTGTGAATAGAGCTTCTGTGAACATCTGTGTGCAAGTTTTTGTGTGGCTATACGTTGCATTTCTCTTGGGTAGAATCGCTGGGAGAGGAATGTTTTTTAAACTTTGCTTTCACTGCAATCCTTAGTAAGAAAAGCACTTTTACCTCCCTACCAAGTATACGTGCACACAAAACACAAGCTTCACCAAGGAATAGTATTCATTACAAATTATTCTGTCCTATATTATTTAAGAAAAAATTGATTTCATGACCTAGCCATGCCTCAGGCAATTTGAAAAACACTGTTCTGGAGCAATTAGCCCAAGGACGTTTGTAGCCACCTGGTTCGCATTTGCAAACACTGGAAGCAACTGATATGTCTTTAATTTGGTTGTAAACATGGTACAGGACATATGGTGGAATATTATGTGGGAGGAAAAGGCATAAATTGAATCCATACATGTTAACTTGGAAAGATCTCAAAAACATAAAAACAAGCAAAAAAAAGCACGCTACAGAAAGATATCAATAGATGTTATGATTGAGTTGTTTTTGCTAATTAATACACACAAAACGGTATGAAATCTATTTCTTGGATCTATAAATATGTGTGCAAAGTTTATTAGTAGACTGGGAGGCTACAGGCTCCGTTCATGCTGGAGTTTGTCTCTGGTGATTGGAGACAGAGGGACACAAACATGCAATGCTTTACTCTTTTGTTAAGCATAAAAGCAGATTCAAAGCACATAGAAGAAAAGGTTAATGATGGTCGGTTCTGAGCGGTGGGCACACGTGTGTTTGTTTTATGATTGCGTGTACGTTTTCCCCGGGGGTGGGGGGATGGAACACTCAGAACAAACTAACCCGACCCTCCAGTGACAAGCGCCAAAGGGGCCCCGGAAGACTTCCTGGGACAAGATGGAAAGCAGCTGTTCTGACTTCTATTTACTGAAAACAGAAGTTGAAAAGCCCGACAGACAGCCAGTGCGTCCAGCCGAGAAGCTCTCCCAGACCTGAGCGTCTACTGACGGCAGCTCCATCCACTCTGTAATCCTGCCCTCCTCCAGGGCCTGAAATTCTAGAAAATTCCACAGAGCAGCGACTCTGGAATGCAGCACCCAAACAGCCATTTCTGCTGAGGTTGTTATTTCTGGCCCCAGGTAGGAGAACTATTATAATTTCAAATAATAATACGGAGAAATTCCTTACCTTTTTTTTTTTTGGCAGGTGGCTCAGAAAGAGGTTGTTTACATTTACTTTTTTAAATTGTGGTACAATACACATAACATAAAATTGGTCATTTTAACTATTTAAAATTTTACTGCCCAGAGGCATTAAGTATACTCATAATTTTCCTTTAACTTTTTTTTTTTTTTTGCCACGCTGTGCGTTATGCAGGATTTTAGTTCCCCAACCAGGGATTAAACCCACGCCCCCTGCCCTGGAAGCGCTGAGTCCTAACCACTGGACTCCCAGGGAAGTCCCCCTTTAACTTTTTTTTTTAAGAGGATAAGAATAGGTTTATTTTATTTTTTTAATATTTATTTATTTATTTGGTTGCACGGGGTCTTAGTTGTGGCAGTCAGGCTCCTTAGTTGCGGCATGCAAACTCTTAGTTGTGGCATGTGGGATCTAGTTCCCTGATCAGGGATCGAACCCGGGCCCCCTGCATTGGGAGCGTGGAGTCTTAGCCACTGTGCCAGCAGAGAAGTCCCCCCCTTTAACTTTTTAAAAGCCCATTTATTATCTCCTTTTATCTGAATGCCCAGCTGCAGATATCAGTACTGAGATAGATGATAGTGATGATGACTATTCTGGTATAAAGCATTTTCAACACAACAAGCGCTTTCTAAGCACTTTATATAATATTAACTCTTTTAATCCTCACAACAAGCCTATGAAGCAGCTACTACTATTAACCCTATTTTTCAAAAAAAAGAAAAGTGAGATTAAATAACCTGCAGAAATTTACAAAGCTGGGATTTGAACCCTGGCAGCCTGAACCCCCAGCTGGAGCCCTTAACCATTTCACCAGGCTGACTGTAAGCTTATAGATATGACCAGTTTCCCACCCATATTCCTTTCCACCTTTGTCTTTTTTTTCCCTTTGCAATTAGTCACTGAGGGTTACTTGTTCCAGCCCAAGGAGCTGCGGCTTGCTGAAGACATGTCTGTGTCGAGTCACCAACAAGGAGGGATGGAAAAACAAAACATCAGCAGTGGCTTCCTTCCACAGAGCTGAGTCACCCTGGGTGGTTCCAACAGACTTAAAATGACAATGACATGCCTCACCTTGCTGCAGCTCCTCACCTTTGACAACCTGAGATCAGTCATTCAGCAATGACTGATTATTATTATTATTAATTATTATTATTGTTTTAGAAAACATGCCTTTTAAATCTTTACACAGTGACTGATTATACACAGATCAAAGAATAGAGCCATGAGGTCTATCACCTCAATAGAGTGCCAAACCTCCATGGATCAGTATTCATTATGTAGCAGAGGATTTCCCTAACTTTACATTTACCTGACCTACATTCTCTGTCTTGTCCACCTTACAAGACTGTTGGTCAAATGCCTTGTTGAGCAACAACTGATTATTATTTATTGAGTGCCGGGCACTGTGTGGGGCTGCGGGTCACCACAGAAAATAAGAGGTACAGGATCGCCTACATTCTAATGGGTCATGAACCCCAAATGGTGAAAAGACAAGAGTGATTTGGGAGAGGGGCGCTGTTTGAGCTGGGGTGATCTGAGGAGGTCACGTCTGAGCTGAGGGCTGAGTGAGGAGGAAGGGCCAGCCCCGGATGTCTGGGGTAAATGAGTCTGGTGGTTCCTCAAAAAGTTGACCTTGGAGTTACCATGTGACCCAGCAATCCCACTCCTAGGTACAGACCCCAAAGAAATGAAAATGGGTGTCCACACAGAAACTCGTCCATGAATGTTTATAACAGCTCTATTTACAATCGCCAAAATGTGGAAACAACCCAAGTGTCCATCTACTAACAGAAGAATGAACCAACTGTGGTGTATGCAGACAGTGGACTATTACTCAGCCATAAAAAGGAATGAAGCACTGACACAGGCCACAATGTGGATGAACGTTGAAAACATTACCCAAATGAAAGGAGACAGTCACAGAAGCATAAAAGTATGATTACTTTTATCAGATATACTCAGAATAAGCAAATCGCTAGACAGAAAGCAGGTTAGAGGTTACCAGAGCACAGGAGCGGGAAGAATGGGCAGTGACTGCTTCACTGGGTGACAGGGGATTTTATGGGATGATGAGAAAGTTTTGAAACTCCCCAGACCGAGACCGGGTGATGATTACATTGTGAATACAGTAATACCAATGAACTTGCACGCTTTGTAAGGGTTAATTGTGGGGAATTCCGTGGCGGTCCAGTGGTTAGGACTCCTAGCTTCCACTGCAGAGGGCACGAGTTCAATCCCTTGCTGGGGAACTAAGATCCTGCATACCTTAGTGTGGACCCGCACCCCCCCACAAAAAAAAAGGTTAATTGCATGTTATGTGAATTTCACCTCTTTAAAAGACAAAAAAAATAGCGGGTGGAAAAGACTGACCCAGGCAAAGGAGTAGCAGGTATCAAGACCACGAAGCAGGCAGAAGCCTGGACACTGGCCAAGCAGGAAATGGGCAGTGGGACAGAACGAGGTGAAGGAGGAGGAGGGCAGGGACGGATCGTGTGGCTTCTCGGGAGGCGTGTGACTGACTCTGCAAAGGGTGGAGAGCACGGAAGGGTTTTGATGGGGGCGTGACATGACTGACCCTCTGGCTCCGTGTGGACAGGGCCAAGGGAGGCGGCAGGTGCCCCCCACCTTCCCGAGGCAGCCAGGCCTGGGCTCACCCAACTCTGTAGCCTTGGCCAGGGGGTTCATCATTGGGCCTTCCTGTAGGCCTTGTTCAGCATGTCCTGCTGGTATTCATAACTGAGGGGGTTGTGGGCCTTCAAGAAACACTTCAAGGAGTTTTCTGCTCTGCCGGGTCAGCAAGGGCCCTGGGGCAGCAATACAAGCCCCAGAGAGACAGCAGTAGAGGCCCTTCAGCTTTCCTGGCCTGGATCCATCAATCCAGCACAAGCCCAGAGGCAATTAGAGACTCCACAACTTCAAGGACTGACTCAGGGCAGTTACATGAGCCCTGAGGCCTGGTCAGCTGCCAGGTGTGAGCTCCCTTACCTCTGACCCTCAATTATCCGGCTTTTCTGGATATTAGCCTAGGGAAAG
>NW_006774065.1:2118186-2122074 GCF_000442215.2 Lipotes vexillifer
CCAAATGGGAGCCTGACTGGAAGTCTGGACTGATGTGGACTGGCTCTGGTCAAGATCAGGCTTTTCCATCCTTTGTGCCCACCACCCCGCTGCCTCCAGGCAGTCTTCCAGGATTTCTCACTACTACTCATCCTCATTTATTTGACTTGTCAAGCTTCCCTGGCAGGTTGCTTGTTCTTCGAACATACTAGGAACTTCTTAAAGGCAGGACCTGTGCCTTCTCATACCTGGGTCCCCACATAGTAGGTGTGCTCCTTGCTCTAACCCTAACCACCAGAGGAATTCGTACATCTCCCGGCCTACTCGATACTTCCTTTCTGATGTCCCAGAGCCACCTCAGACTCATCATGGTGGAAATGTAGCCTCTGGAGATTTTCCTCCCAAACCTGTTTTTTTTTTTTTTTCACATATACTCCAACTTAGTTAACAACACCATCTGCCAGTCACTCAAGTCCAAATATCTGTGCGTCATAACTCACTCCTCCCTTTCTTTATCCCTACCTGTCAGGCTCTCAGTTCAACCTGCCCATTCGGATTCTGTTTCTCCATCTGCTTTGCCCCACGGAGACCCAAGCCACATCTTACCTGCAGGGCTGTGATAATAATCTCTCAGCTCCCAGGCTTCCCTGGTGGTGTAGTGGTTAAGAATCTGCCTGCCAATGCAGGGGACACCGGTTCGAGCCCTGGTCTGGGAAGATCCCACATGCCGTGGAGCAACTAAGCCTATGCACCACAACTACTGAGCCTGCGCTCTAGAGCCCATGTGCCACAACTACTGAGCCCACGTGCCACAACTACTGAGTCTGCGCTCTAGAGCCAAACCACAACTACTGAAGCCCACATGCCTAGAGCCTGTGCTCTGCAACAAGAGAAGCCATTGCAATGAGAAGCCCGCGCAACAAAGAGTAGTCCCCGCTCGCCACAACTAGAGTAAAGCCTGTGCACAGCAACGAAGACCCAACACAGCCAAAAATAAAATAAAATAAATTAATTAAAAAAAAACATAAAAAATAATCTCTCAGCTCCCATCTTGCCCCGCCCTTATGATGCATTCTCCATGCAATAGCCAGTAAGATCTTCCTTTTTTTTTTTTTTTTTTTTGCCGCATCACACATCTTGCAGGATCTTAGTTTCCGGACCAGGGATCGAACCCAGGCCCACAGCAGTGAAAGCAGAGTCCTAACCACTGGACCGCCAGGGAATTCCCAGAACAGTTTTAGATTTACAGAAAAATTGGAACCATGGTACAGAAGTTGGGGGTGTAGTACAGATAGCCAGTTTCCCCTGTTACTAACATCTGACGTTAGTATGGCATGTTACAGTGAACGAACTAATATTGATACAGCATTAACTAAAGTTTATGCTTTATTTCGATTTCCTCCGTTTCCCCCTAATATCCTGTTTCTGCTGCAGGACTCCGTCCAGGAGACCACGTTACATGTAGCCGTCATATCTCTTTAGGCTCCTCTTGGCTGTGACAGTTTCTGACTTTCCTTGTTTTTCATGATCTTGACAGTTTTGAGAACTAGGCAGGTATTTTGTAGAATGTTCCTTGGGATTTGTCTGCTGTTTTTCTCACTATCAGACTGTGGTTGGGGGGAACCACAGAGACCAAGTGCCACTGTTGTCACCTCATGTCAAAGGTACGTACTATCAACGTGACATCACCACGATGTTGACCTCGGTCACCTGCTGAGGGGGTCATGTTCATCAGGCGTCTCCACTGTGAAGTTAATCTTTACCCCCCCTTCCACACTGGTCTCTCTGGAAGGAAGCCTCTATGCACAGCCCACTCCCAAGGAGTCGTGGAGGTCAGTGGTTAAGACTCCGCGCTTCCACTGCAGGGGACACGGGTTCGATCCCTGGTCAGGGAGCTAAGATCCCACAAGCCGCATGGTGCGGCCAAAGAAAAAACAAGAAAAAAAAAACCCCTCTAAATCAGATCCTCTCATTCCTCTGGTTCAAACCCTGCAGTGACCTCTCCTGCCCTTGGAATAAAGCTGGTCACCCTGGTCTGGGTGGCCTGGCCCTCCCCAGCTCACCACGCCAGCCACACTGGCCTCTGGCTTTCCCTCAAGCATGCCAATCTTGTCTCCATCTCTGGGCCCATGCAAGGCTCTTACCTCTGCCTGCACCCCTTCCCCTCACCCGTCCTCTCCTGGCCGCCCCCTTCTCATTCAGGACTGTCTCAGCTCAAATTCACTTCCTCTGGGGGAAACCCTGAACCCACAAAAGTTCACCAAAGCCTTTTTCATCCCAAGGACATTTGGCATCCCGCGCACACAGCCTGCAGTGCAGTGGCCTTGCAGAGAGCAGCTAAGAACAAAGCGTGATGAGCTGGAGCTGGCCGTTTAGACTTGTGAGGGTTGGGGGCTCACTGTGTCTTCCAAATGCCACTCTCATGACTTCATGCTGGCAACTTGAAACCAACCACGCTGAGAGTATTTATACCACAGAGAGCAGCAGGTGCTACAAATCAGGGCTTTTTTCCTCCCTGATAGCTGACTGCTCAACCTTGACCTGGACAGCACTGGGGGACATGACCGACCCCAACCCCAGGGAATGGTCTGTCTTGATGATGAGCAAGCCGGAAAAAGAAAAAGGAGCAGAGAGAGAAAATAATTCCTAAGAAGTCGCTGCTACAGGCCCACCTGCCCATGGATACACATCAGTGCCCAGGGAGCTTGACCTGCAGCGGCTCCAGCTGCTGGTGCCTTAGGAGCCCAGCAGAAGCAGCACAGATCTTCCTCAGAGGGCGGCTCATTCACTCCAGGCCGCAGAGAATCCCCACAAATAATTTTCCAAGGGCAATGACCAGCACGCAGTTCCCTAGCTCACAAGGGAACAGAGCAGTGTAGCAAGAACCAGCAGAAACAAGAGGCAGCAGAAACAGACCCACGGAGGCCTCAGAGAGTGAAATTATCCAGATTCTAAAACACTTATGCTTATTTATCCTGGTTAAAGCAATCAGCAGCAAGCTTGACAATGTTTACAAGGAATAGAAAGCTCTAAAAAGCAACATAGCAACTAAACAGAACTGATCAAAAAAATATATAATAATAATAAACTCAATTGTATTGGACAGAAGATTGGACACAGCAGAAAGATTAGTGAGGTATCAGAAGAAATGATCCAGAACTGCAACAGAGAGAGACAGAAATATAGAAAATACCAAAGAGAGAAAAACGAGAATGTGAGGATTCCGGGGGTTTTGTTGTACATTTGTTTGGAGTTTCAGACAGAGAGGCAGTGACCTCTGTCTGGTCGCTGACTTGTCAAGGAGGCAAAAACTGCCCCATGCAGTTAGGAACCCATTTCAGGAGAGAATGGCTGGAAATTATCCAGAACTGATAAAAAGATGTCAACAGACTTGAAGAGGCCAAATATTTGTTGAATGAGTGAACAAGTGAATGAAAGGTTCCTTGATAAGTGTGCCCTGCCCCCTCCCTCCCCTCACATATGAGCTGCGTGGCTGGGAGGGGAAGGGAGGGAGGGATGGGAGGCTCCCCCTGCACCTCCCAGGCCCCCCCACGCTCCTCTCCCAGGTTCGCACACATGCAGTGGGAGCCGGGCCACGTCACTGAAAGCCCGTCAGCCTGCTGCCAGCTCCTGGTGCCAGATGTCCTTCACCCACTGTTCAGCCTTTGTCGTCTTGCCTCGCCTCCCTGGTTATCTGTGTGGTTTAAAATAGACAGGCAGGGGGAGGAATGCTGCCTAGCTACTGAGCTGTGACAGGTCCAGCTTGCAACCCCAGAGATTCTCCAAAACTGTCCCCTCAGGGAAGACGAATAGCTCGAGCTGCTTAGCCGTCTTTCTCTCCTGGAACAAAGACAAATATCTCAAGCCCAGGAAAACCATCCAAGTGCCCCTCCCGCTGAGAGGGAAAGA
>NW_006774065.1:2122084-2136207 GCF_000442215.2 Lipotes vexillifer
GAAAGAGGGTTAGAAAGGGTTTGTGTAGTTTTTATTCCCTCAGTCGAGCCCCTGCCAGGCATCAGGGGGACCGCGGGCCACCCAGACCAGACTGCCGGGGGCGCTGACTTGTCAAGGAGGCAACAACTGCCCCATGCAAGCTTTTCTATAGAGATGATGCCCTATTTTGCAGCGAAGGAGCCGAGACAGGAATTAGCCCCATTTTCCAGATGGGAAAAGTGAGGTCTAAGGAGCGAAGTCATTTGTTCCTCCTTGCAATTGCCAGAACCCAGGTGCCTCGGTTACCCAGACAGGGCGGTTCTCATTCAAACAGTACATCATCGCCCAAGTCCCTGTTGTGGACATTGTGCCAGCAGACTCTGGAGAGGACGGTCATCTGGTTTTTCTGATCCTAGTTTACAGTTCATTGGCAGGGACAGATCAAACCCAGGTGGAAAAGGTTGCAGACGGCTTGCAAAAGAGAATGCAAACAGGTGCAGGTTGATTGAGAGCAAACTGAAGGCATGGAATGCCAGATGAAGTGCTGATAATGTGCTAGGACGTGAAGGAAGCTTGAAAAAAATCCTGCAAAGTGAAACAAAGTCAGACACAAGAGCACCAATACTGTGTGCATGCCTCTTCTATGAAGTATCTGGAAGAGGCAAATTCACAGAGATAGAAAGTAGAAGAGAGGTCGCCAGGGTGGAGGGATGGGGAAACGGGGAGTTGTTTAAAGGGGGACAGAGTTTCAGCTTGTGATGATGAAAATTGTCTAGAGTTGCATGGGGGTGATGGTTGCACAACAAAGCGAGTGTACTTAATGCCACTGAACTGCAGATTTAGAAGTGGTTAAAATGGTAAACTTTATGTATATTTTACTACGATCCGCAAATAGTTTGAAATGGTGGCAGCTGAACCAGTTCTATATAAATAGAGCTGATGGGTCTTAAAACAGAGAAACAAGCATGTTGAATAATGTGATGCCACTTGGGTTTTTTTTATTAAAAAAATCCACCAACAACAATACTAAATAAATACGCTATGTGAATATATGTACATACGTTAAAGAATAAAAATGGTCTCGAAAAAGACACCCCAAGTCTTTGGATGAATTCATAGTGGTCTCTCCTGGGAGACAGGATGGACCAGAGAGTTAGGTGGTCAAAGGAGCCTTTAGGTTCTGATTTATTTATGTTTAAAGGAGGATGGTGTGGCGTGCTGAATAATAATTCCCCAAGTAAACCCACATCCTAATGCTCATGTTGCCTTGTGAGGCCAAAGGGGCTTGGCAGGTGTGTTCAGTTCAGGCCCTTGAGATGCGGAGCCTCCTGGGTCATCCAGGTGAGGCCAATGTCATCACAGGGTCCTTATGAGAGGGAGGCAGGAGGGTCAGAGTCAGGGCGGAGACGTGACAGCAGGATCAGAGCTCTGAGTGATCCGCTTTGAAAAGGAAGGTGCCCCCCTCCCAGCCAAGGAAAGCGGGCGGCTTCTAGAAGCTGCAAGAAAGGCAAGGAGGCGGATTCTCCCCTCCCAGCCTGCAGGAGGGGGCAGTTCTGCCAACACCTTCACCTTAGGACTTCCTGACTTCAGACTCCTGACGTCCAGAACGGTAAGAGAAGGAATTTGTGTTAAAGTTGGTGGTGGTTCGTTAAAGTGGCCAAAGGAAACGAATACAGAAGGACTCACACATGACTCGTGCAGTTCAACATTCCGAAAATTATATATGTAAAAGGAGAGAGACTTGGGAGCAGAGGGCAGACTTGCGGTGCATCAGCTAAGGCAGCCCCTCTTGAAAGAAGAGAGGGAACCTAGGTGGGCTTCTGGAAATACCAAAGCTAGGTCCGGAGGTGGGAGGCATCTGAAGTGTGGGAGGATGTAAGGCGATTAACTTGCGCAGAGCCGCCTTGGGAGCTGTATGGGGTAAGGAATAATCTCTCATCTTCACACATTTTCTGCCAAAAATGAGACGTGCAAAACTTCACAGGATTAGAATGTTCCGGATTTAGTGCCTGAGTTAACACCTTCTGCCGCAGAAGAATCTCTTTTAAAAATGCATGGAATTAAAAGAAAAAAAGAGCCACTCAAACCATTTTCAGTGCTGATAGAGGAAATGTAAACAGAGGCAGTGTCAGCTGAGGGAGCTTCAAGTGCTTCTGGAAGGATCCGCGGATCAGATAATGTTATTAAAGAGTCATGTTGATTTATCTTCTTTAGCGATGTGATTTCAAAATGACAGATTCCATGTAAGTCGAATACGAGCCCCCTTTTTAAAAAAACGGAGCGGGGAGTGGATGGGAGGGTGGACATGAACATAGTTGCTTGAATATGCCTTGAAAAAATTCCAGGAAGGAAACACAAGGCTGTTAACAATGGTTTTTTGTTTTGCCTCCTTGTCAACTGTTTAAATTTGATTTTTATACCATTTTATGACTTTAAAAATTAAAAAGGGGAACATAACATCTTAGGTGTGGGCTGTGGCTAGTGACTTTCTTCCAAAGAGGACAGTGTGGAAAGGAGGCAAATAGAGTAACTCCACAGGGGAGACACTTGACAACCACTGGCTACACAGGTGATCAAGTTTAGTATCAGCAGTGATAAATCATGTCTGGTCATCTATACTCTTGATGTGATGTGATGAGAGTGGCCTTCCTCCCCAAAACCTAGGACCCCAGTCTAATCATAAGAAAAACACTAGACAAATTCTGACAGAAGATAACCTAAAATATCTGTACTTCTCAAATCTATCAAGGTCATCGAAACCAAAGAAAGTCTGAGAAATTGCCACAGTCAAGAGGGGCCTAAGGAGATATGATGATTAAATCTAGCATGGTTTCCTGGATGGGATCCTGGGACAGAAAAAGGACGTTAGATAAAAACAAAGGACATCTAAATAATGACTTTAGTTACAAACAGGGTATCAATATTGGTTCATTAATTGTGGCAAATGTACCATACTAATATAAGTTGTTAATAGGGAAAACTGGATGAGGGAAAATATGGGAACTTTTTGAACTATCGTCTCATTTTTTCTGTAAATCAAACCGTTCTTTAAAAATCTATTAAAAAATTAAAAAGTGGTTCCATTTCAATTTAGAGGAAATTCTCCATATACACTCGCAGAAGTATGCAAAGATGTGTATATGAGAGAGTTCATTGCATCATACTGTGTGGACAACTAGAAACCTAGAGTCCCACAACAGGCCCTCTGGAATACTAGATAGCCATTAAAAAGAATGTGGTGTAGCTAAAAGTACTAAACTTCCAGTTGCAGAGTACGTAGTAAGCTCCCGTTTGTGCTCAATGAAATGTTACATGTGTGTGTGTTTATCTAGATTTAGAGAAATTCTAGAACGCAAAACACGAAACTGCTCATTGTGGTTACCTCTGGGATGAGATTGACGGGATTTCTTTTTTTTAATTTATTTTATTTTTATTTATTATTTTTGTCTGTATTGGGTCTTCACTGCTGTGTGCGGGCTTTCTCTAGTTGCGGCGAGCAGGGTCTCCTCTTCATTGCGGTGCACCGGCTTCTCAATGTGATGGCTTCTCTTGTTGCGGAGCCATGCTTTAGGCGCGTGGGCTTCAGTAGATGCAGCGCATGGGCTCAGTAGTTGTGGCTCACAGGCTCTAGAGCGCAGGCTCAGTAGTTGTAGAGCATGGGCTTAGTTGCTCCTCGGTATGTGGGATCTTCCCGGACCAGGGCTTGAACCTGTGTCCCCTGCATCGGCAGGCGGATTCTCAACTACTGCGCCACCGGGGAAGCCCCATGGGATTTCTATTTTTTTTTTTTTTTTCTTTTTTCTGTACGTGGACCTCTCACTGTTGTGGCCTCTCCCGCTGTGGAGCACAGGGTCCGGACGCGCAGGCTCAGCGGCCATGGCTCATGGGCCCAGCCGCTCTGCGGCATGTGGGATCTTCCTGGACCGGGGCACGAACCCGTGTCCCCTGCATCGGCAGGCAGACTCTCAACCACTGCGCCACCAGGGAAGCCCTGCAAATTACTTTTATAACTTAAAAAAAAAAAAAACAAAAAAACAAAAAACCCCAAACCTGAAAAGGTTCTTTTGAAAATACCACCTTGAGAAAGTTTGTTTCTTCCTAGAGAATTTGCAAGCACATTGCCTGGAAATCATGTCTCTCTAAGTTTACCTACATGTAAATCAACTTAAATGTCATAACCACTGCTCATATGTTAGGTTTTTCAAACCTTGTCAGGGCTGGAAGTGAAATTTAGAGCTGAATTAATTTCATGAACTTAATGTTTTTGAAGTTGTCAAGCTTATTGCAGTATATACATGTACAGAACAGACTGTTCATTGCCTCTGTGGTTTAGCTTCTGTGTCAAGGAAAAACAGGGCAAAACATTGACCACTTTCTGAAGGCCATTTTTTTTAAAGATTGCGTTTTTATTTATTTATTCATTTACTTATTTTTGGCTGCATTGGGTCTTCGTTGCTGCGCGCGGGCTTTCTCTAGTTGCGGCGAGCGGGGGCTACTCTTTGTTGCGGTGCGCAGGCTTCTCATTGCGGTCAGTGGCTTCTCTTGTTGCGGAGCACGGGCTCTAGGCACACGGGCTTCTGTAGTTGCAGCACGCGGGTTCAGTAGTTGTGCACAGGCTTAGTTGCTCCGCGGCATGTAGGATCTTCCCGGACCAGGGCTCGAACCCATGTCCCCTGGTGGATTCTTAACCACTGTGCCACCAGGGGAGTCCCTCTGAAGGCCATTTTGGTGAGGAAAACAAAGTTCTGGAATTTGAAAACATTTAGAGTCCTCTCCAGAGACAATCTGTGAGATTGTTCTTGAGGGAAGCAAAAGTTAAGTAATCTTACAGGCAATCCTCCCTGTGAAATAGACTGATCAGAAGGGGAAGGTTGAACAGAAGAGTAAATAGCTTTGGGGCTTCCCCGGTGGCACAGTGATTAGGAGTCCGCCTGCCAATGCAGGGGAGGAGGGTTCGATCCTTGGTTCAGGGAGGATCCCACATGCCACGGAGCAGCTGGGCCTATGCGCCACAACTGCTGAGCCTGCACTCTAGAGCCCGCGCTCCGCAACAAAAGAAGCCGCTGCAATGAGAGGCCCATGCACCACAACAAAGAGTGGTCCCCGCTCGCCGCAACTAGAGAGAGCCCGCCCGTAGCAACGGAGACCCAATGCAGCCAAAAATAAATAAAATGGATGAACTTATTAAAAAAAAGAAAATAGCTTTATTACTTCCTGTTTTAATTTGAAATAATGGTGCAGGACAGTTTTTGGTGAGAGGTACAAAAAGCAAAGACAACGTTTAAAAAAACTTTTTAAATAATTAGAAGAGTAATATTTCAGCAACGCTAAAGTAGAGAGTTTAAAGGAAATCAGACTGTAAAAACTGGTTTATTGAGCCAACACTTTTTTTTTTTTTTTTTTTTTTAACGGTACATGGGCCTCTCACTGTTGTGGCCTCTCCCGTTGCGGAGCACAGGCTCTGGATGCGCAGGCTCAGCTGCCATGGCTCACGGGCCCAGCCGCTCGGCGGCATGTGGGATCTTCCCGGACCAGGGCACGAACCCATGTCCCCTGCATTGGCAGGCAGAGTCTCAACCACTGCACCACTAGGGAAGCCCTGAGCCAACACATTTTTACTTCTTGTGGGTTTGCTCAGCATAATAAGTCTGGGGTTTGAGGAATTTATTAGGTTTTTGGTGATTATTTTGGTCTTTGTACCATTGTTCAATAAAACTTTGAGGTCGTTGGTAGCTGCTAAAATGAACCTACATCAGTTTTCTCCCTTTTATTTATTTTTTAAATAAATTTATTTTATTTTTGGCTGTGTTGGGTCTTTGTTGCTGTATGTGGGCTTTTCTCGAGTTGTGGTGAGCGGGGGCCACTCTTCGTTGCAGTGCGTGGGCTTCTCACTGTGGTGGCTTCTCTTGTTGCAGAGCACGGGCTCTAGGCGCGTGGGCTTCAGTAGTTGTGGCTCACGGGCTCTAGAGTGCAGGCTCAGTAGTTGTGGCGCACGGGCTTAGTTGCTTTGCGGCACGTGGGATCCTCCCGGACCAGGGCTCAAACCCGTGTCCCCTGCATTGGCAGGAGGATTCTTAACCACTGCGCCACCAGGGAAGCCCACCCCCTTTTATTTTAGTTAAGGTGACAACTTGCTAGTAGTTTTTTGTTTAACATAACTCTCATCAACTAAAAGGACCTTGCTCCAAAGAAAATTCCTAGAGCCTGCCCATGCTTCAGCCTTTGTTAGACATGCAGGAAACAGTGTGAGAATTGGGGCCAGGCACACCTGGGTGTGCATGTCAGCTTCTTAAAAAATAAAACGAGGAGGCTCACACTTCTCCATTCAGTAGGGTGTTGCTGTAGGTTTGGGATAAGCAGCCTTTCCAGAGTCAGGGAAGTCTCTTCCATTCCTGGTTTCCTATGAAATGTATTATACTGATGATTATTGTTATAAATGTGTGTTGAACATCATCTTTTTTATTAGTATTATCCTTGTAAAAAAAGGTATTAAACTTTATCAAATGCAAAAAAAACCCAACTCTCATAAGAAAATATTTTAATCTACTGTCCTGTCCACCAACAATTTTTAAAAAAGACTTTCTAGTCTTTGTTTATATACAAACATGACTTGTTCATGGTTATAATCACAGTATGTAATTATATGTTGTCTTTGTAGCTTAATATTAACTCCTATTGGTTTTTCCATGTTGCTTCTTAGTCTTTCTGCTTCTTATCTGAATGTCTGTTAAATATACCATTGGTCAGATTTACCACCCAGACATCCATTCTCTTAGTGTTGGTCATTTAAGTTATCATAATAATGGTCCCTTATTCATCTTTCTCTCTTATGACCACTCTGTATGTGCCGCATTAATTATCTCTTGCTGCAGAACAAATTACACCCAAACTTAGCAGCTTAACAACAAACATTTGTTTTTTAAAATTTATTTATTTATTTATTTTGGGCTGAGTCAGGTCTTTGCTGCACGCAGGATTTCTCTAGTTGCGGCGAGCGGGGGGCTACTCTTTGTTGCGGTGTGCAGGCTTCTCACTGCGGTGGCTTCTCTTGTTGCGGAGCACGGGCTCTAGGCGCGCGAGTTCAGTAGTTGTGGCACGTGGGCTCAGTAGTTGTGGCTCACAGGCTCCAGAGTGCAGGCTCAGTAGTCGTGGCACACGGACTTAGTTGCTCCGCGGCATGTGGGATCTTCCCAGACCAGGGCTCGAGCCCGTGTCCCCTGCATTGGCAGGTGGATTCTTAACCACTGCGCCACCAGGGAAGCCCCCACCAACAAACATTTGTTATCTCACAAATAGTTTATGAGGGTCAGGAACCCGGGAGCAGCTTAGCTGGGTGATTCTGGCTCAGGGTCTCTCATGAGGCTGCTGTCCTCTGAGGCTCGACTGGGGATGGTTGCTGGTAGAGCTCAGTTTATCATGTGTACTTCTTGAATGTCCTCCTGATATGACAGCTGGCTTTCCCTAGAGTTTGTCAGGTGAGAGAGGAGGAATATGAAATAGAAACCTAATCTTGGAAGTGTTGTGCATCACTGCCATATACTACTGATGACACAGCCCAACGCCGGTACAAGACCACAGAGGGTTACTCGAGGGCGTGAATATCAGGATGCCGGCTACCCCAGGTGCCTTTCTGGTCTCTGACAGCCATCTGTTTCCCACTTCTTTCATTGTCTCTGTATGTAAAGGATGTGGCTAATTTTAAGACCGAGAATTTGAAAACATTCATTTCTCTACTCATCCAGAACCTCTTTACATCTTACCTCCTGGCTTGTAGGGATAAAGAAAAGTTATCTTTATAGATAATAATTGGTTTCTGGAACTTTTCAGACATCCTACATCTGACCTGCACTGAGTGAAAGATGATGTAATGCATATAAGCTCACTTTTTTGGCACAAAAAATATATATATATATATTTTTTGCGGTACGTGGGCCTCTCACTGTTGTGGCCTCTCCGGACGTGCAGGCTCAGCGGCCATGGCTCACGGGCCCAGTCGCTCCGCAGCATGTGGGATCTTCCCGGACCAGGGCACGAACCAGTGTCCCTTGTATCGGCAGGTGGGCTCTCAACCACTGCGCCACCAGGAAAGCCCTGTTATATATTTTTTTAAAACTCCAGAAAACAATTTTGATGTGGCTGAGGAGAAACTGGAACCCTTGTGCGTGGCTGGTGGGAATGTAAGATGGTGCAATCATTATGTAAAACAGTATATGGTGGTTCCTCAAAAAGTTAAATACCATATAATCCAGTAATTCTTCTGGGTATATACACAAAAGGACTGAAATCAGGGACTTGAGCAGATAATTGTATGCCAATTGTATACCAACGGCATTATTCACACACAGAAAAGGTGGAAACAGCCCAAATGTTCATTGACAGATGAACAGATGAACAAATGTGGTCTATACATACCTGGGAATATTATTCATTCTTTAAAAGGAGTGAAATGCTGACACATGCTACAACATGGATGAACCTTGAAGACATTATGTGAAATAAGTTAGTCACCAAAGGACAAGTATTGTGTGACTCCACTTATGTGATGTCCCTAGAGTTATCAAACTCATAGAGACAGAAAAGAGAATGATGGTTACGAGAGGCTGGAGGAAGGCGGAAACAGGAATTACTGCTGAATGGGTACAGAGTTTCGGTTCTGGACATGGATGGTGGTGACGGCTGCACAGCAATGTGAATATACTTAATGCCACTGAACTGTACACTTAGTATATTTAAAATGGCAAATTTTATGTATATTTGGTCACAATAAAACAAACACTACTGGTACAACCATTTTGGAAAGCAATTTGGCAACATCTGGTAAGGCTGAAGATGTGAATACCCTCTGACCCTCAACAACAGAAGAAAGGAGTTCAAAAATTGTCATACATGTATACAGTGGCACACTATACAGTTGTGAAAAAAGAATGTTTCAAACTATATGAATCAGCAGGGATACATTTCAGAAACTCACTGTTGGGAATTCCCTGGCCCAGTGGTTAGGACTCGGTGCTTTCACTGCCGTGGGCTTGGGTTCAGTCCCTCGTTGGGGAGCTAAGATCCCGCAAGCCACGAGGTGTGGCTGAAAAAAAACAACAACCCCAAAACAAACTCACTGTTGATCCAAAACACAGAGTCTTAACCACTGGATCACCAGGGGAGTCCCGTGTGCCCTTTTTTGAACTCAGTAAAAACTTTTATTCACAGATAGTATGAAATGCTTCCCCTAATTTTGCTCATTTTCTACAAATGTGTGTGTATATATATGTGCGTGTGTGTAAATATATATATATACACATATGTGTATATTGTAAAATTAAGGTTATGGCTATATAGATGTAAGGTAAAATAATAAGATAGTAGCTACCCTCTGGAAAGGGAGAAAGGATACTAGGGGCTTCAATTGTGCCTGTGATGTTTAGTCTTTAATCAGGTGAGTCACATGAGTGTTTGTTATATTTTTCTCTCTCCTTTTTTTTTTTTGTGTGTGACTGAAATAGTTGATTAAATAAACCCCATATGGGAGCAAAAAATAAGAGAAAAATCCAAAAACAAAAAAAAGGCAAACTTCAAATTAAAATAACCAAACTTCCTGCATCCTCCACCTTTACAACACAGCAAAATAACATCAACTTTAAATATCATTTAAAAGGTACTGCTCTAGGGCTTCCCTGGTGGCACAGTGGTTAAGAATCTGCCTGCCTAAGTCAGGGGACAGGGGTTCGAGCCCTGATCTGGGAGGATCCCACATGCCACAGAGCAACTAAGCCCATGCGCCACAACTACTGAGCCCTCGTGCCTGAAGCCCGCATGCCTAGAGCCTGTGCTCCGCAAAAAGAAAAGCCACTGCAAGGAGAAGCCCCCGCTCGCTGCAACTAGAGAAAGCCCGTGTGCAGCAGTGAAGACCCAATGCAGCCAAAAATGAAAGTAAAATAAAAATTTTAAAAAGGTACTGCTCTATATTTGTGTACCTTCCCTCACCCTCCGAAGTAGGGACTCTGTCTAAAATGATTTGTTTTTTCTTCTTGATGAGTAGTGCTTAGGTCATGTTGGGCATTTAGGTGTCAGTAGATGGCAGTGACAATGGTGGTGCCATCAGGCTGTGTGTCCTAAGAGGGGCACGGCTGTGCCACCTGCGTCCTCGGGAAATCATTCCTCTCCTGCCCACACAGAGCTGCATAGCATATGCTATGGATACGTTGTCATCAGGGCAGCATATTTTCTCCCAGCTCCTCAAACTGGAAGACATTTATGACTAATTCTACTAACTTCCATCAGAGAGAAAATTCTAATCTCAAGGCTAGAAGATCTTAAGTTTCAACTGTGTGAAGTCTATGTATTTCTTTTGGAGTATGCTTTCCAAACAATTTCCCCACGTTGTATGACAGGAGACTCATTTCCAGGTGGTAACAATGCTCCCGTTGAGACAGAAGCCTTGGCACATACATACATTGCCTTTGATTTGCCAGTGCAAAATCTTAGTTAACCCACAAATACTACAGGCAGATACAGGTTTGCGGAGAAATCCCAACATCAGTTAACAAAAGAGAAAAAGGAGGGGAGGGTGATGTACAAGCTCACCCATGCATTTAAATAAACGGGTTTGACAGCAATGCAATGATTTTCTTATGTTTCTTCTCTCAACCACTTTTAAGTGCCACGAGAAATTTTTAGAGCAGGAGAAAACAAGATTTTTCTGTGGTTGCTCTATTTGACAAAGGAAGTGGTGTGTGACTCGCATAGGTCGGTGGCAGAAAGCAGGCTTGAGAAGGTTTATAAAAGGGCCAGGCAAGGCTGAGCTGTGAACCTGGTCTGGACTGAGCGTTCTAGGAGCCCTTGTATACAGGTGTGCTGGGCTTATTCTTGGTGTGTGTCCTTGGATGAGTTACTTCATCCCTCTATGTTCTGGAGTGCTCTGCCCTCCAACCTTATTCTTACCTTCTGTGGGGAATTTGAGAAATTTCTGGACAACGTCTTAAGCCTCATGGATGAGAATTTCCTGGAAATATAGCTACTATTCACAGTTTGGCAGGTTTATACTTTTCCTAAAGCGAAAAGAAAAAACGAAACAAAACTGAGTGACTACCCTGGCCATAAACTTGAGTTTCTACATTCCCTTCCTCTTTATTGTGGTCTTTCTTCCTCAAAGCCACCTTTTTGGACCATGTATCAGGAGCTCAAAGGAAGAAAACAACTGAGTGCCCTTTTTTCTTTTTTTTTGGCCATGCCACACAGCATGTGGGATCTTAGTTCCCCGACCAGGGGTAGAACCCGTGCTCCCTGCATTGGAAGTGCAGAGCCTTAACCACTGGACCGCCAGGGAAGTCCCGTGTGCCCGTTTTTGAACTAGATAAAAAACTTTTGTTTACGAACAGTATGAAATGCTTCCTCTAATTTTGCTCATTTTCTACAAATGTGTGCCCTCAGTCACAGGGGTTAGGAGAGAAATAACAGGTCAGTGCAGCCCAGTCTAATGTATGGGCAGAAAACTCAGACCTTATGCTCTATGGATGGCAGAGCAGAAACATCTTCATACACAAAGCTCATTAGTCAGCCAACAAGCGTTTACTGAATGCCTGGACTGTGCTCAGTGCTGAGTTATGTGTCAAGGTCAGTGTCGTAGGATGCCAGCGTGGCGGATGCCAGTCTGGGAGCCAGGAGAGCTGCCAATTACTCGATTCTGGAAAAAAACAAAAACTTCCTCCTCCCGGGGCCTCAGTTTCCTTATGTGTAAAATTAGGAGGCTGTCATGGTTAACCTCAGATTTTGCTTTCTTCCAGCTAGAACTGTGGCAGATTCCAAAGCAGGATAACAGTTCCCAGAACTCCTGGATCTCGAGAGGCTTCTAGACAGATGGGGAGATTGAGCAATGGCACCCGAAATCATGTTGTTTCTGAAAGAGCACAGCTTGGCCCACCTGGACGTCTAGGCACCTTCCTCTGAGTTGATGCAAAGGGGCCACTCATGTGGGTCCTTGCTCACCATGCTTCAGCCATACTGGTTTCCTGCCCTTCCTTGAATGTACCAAGCTAGTCCTGCCTCAGGGCCTTTGCACATGCTGATCTTGCTGCCTTGGGCTTCATACAGGAATGGTGGCTTGTTCTGCCCTTCTCATCCTTCAGGTCTCCTCAGATATCTTCTCTGAGAGGGCCATCTTCTACTGCTCTATTATTCTCTTATTTCGGCATTCATTTCCTTCTTTGCACACTCCCAATTTGTAACCATTTTACTTTTTTGTTTGCTTCCCTGTCTGTTAGTTCCATGTAAGCAGGGGTCCTTTTTATTTTATTCAGAACTGTATACCCAATTCCTAGTTCACACAGCAGGTCTCAACAAATATTTGTCAAATGAATGACCTGGCTGCTCCACAATTCCGAGGAGCCAAAGGCATCTAAAGTTGTTTTCCGATAAAGTCCCCTTCTTTGGGGTTCCCTGGGTCAAGCTGGGCTTAGGCTGCAGGAACTTCCTTCCCATTGACTGCTTTCTTTGGATCTAGGCATTTCTTTTCCTTGAGGAAAAGGCTCTTATGACATCATGGCGCACACTCCTGTGCTGCAGTGACATCATTACCGCTGCTCACTGTGTCACAAGCCCGTCCCCAGGTTCTTTTCCCTTCCCTTAGAAGCCCCCTACCTTTCCTCAGACAACCCCCGTCCCTAACACGCCTCCCGCCAGGTGCCCAGACTGCTACGTCACGTCCGCCCGCCCGCGCGGTGATGACGTCACGGCCCAAGGGCTGGCGTCACGTGCCCCCCCGCTGGGGGCGGGCCTTGAGGGCGGTGCTTCCGGTCCGCGGAGCCTGGCAGCCAGAGCGGCGGCGGTGGCGGCGGCGGCGTCTGCAGCGGCAGCGGCAGCCGAAACGCGGGGATGGCGGGTGCCGGGAGCGAAGCCCGGTTCGCCGGGTTGTCGCTGGTGCAGCTCAACGAGTTGCTGGAGGACGAGGGGCAGCTGACAGAGATGGTGCAGAAGATGGAGGAGGTGAGCCGAGAGGGGGCTCGCGGCGGCGGCGGCGGCGGCGGCGGCGGGGCCTCGAGGGGGACGCGCGGAGCCGGGGGCTTGGCGGCGGGCTGGAGGTGGCCCAAGGCGGAGGCGGTCGCGGTGCCTCAAGTTGGCTTGAGGGGACTGGGAGGAGAAATGGGGGGTGGTCTTGAGACGGGGTCGGGGGTGAGGGGACCGAGGCTGGGGCGGAGCTGGGAAAAGCGTCCTGGGACGGGGCTTGCGGGGGCTGATGGGGTCCTGAGGCGGGGAGTGGAGCAGGATTAGAGAGCCTGGAATGGGCATTTGCAGACGTGGATGGCTGTGGCTGAGTCCGGTGGGGCGAGGAGGGAATTGGGGGATCGAGACTGGGTTGGAGAGGGTAGAGGGGACGGTAGTTGAGGATTACGGGTGCCTGAGACTGGACTGAGGGGGCCTGGGCGCGGCGGGGGCTTGAGAGGTACAGGGGGACTGAGGCAGTTATTGGCGTCTGAGAATAGGTTTTGAGGTGCTGAGTGGACTAGCTAGATAGAATCTTAGGAAAGGATTGGGGGTTCCAAGATGAGTTTGAGGGCCGAGGGTCTGTACCTAAGTCTGAGAGGTAGTTCTGAGATGGGGTTTTAGGGCTGGGCAGAGGGGTCTCCAAGGTTGGGAGACACGAGGCCACGGGCTTCCCCGGTTAAGATTTGAGGTGTCCATGTATCTGAGGGAGCCTGAGTGTCAGAGGGACCCTCCAGGGTCTGACTTCATTTGGAAGTGGCCTTAACAGCGTTATCCCAGGGGGCCCTTCTCCAGGGTTTTGTGGGAGGGGTCTGAGGGTGGCAGCAGGATGCCCTTTCTGGTAAGAGTTGCCCCGTCGGTGGAAGAAGGGAATGTGGTAATTCTAGTAGGGTAGCTTTGCCCCCCAGTGTCTTTCCTTGCTGGGGCCAAGGAGGATTCAATCAGAGCTGTTTTGGGGGAGGAGATAAACTGGAGGTCGGGGGCCGACAGCCAAGCCCCACCTCTTTGATAGTGGAAGGGCTGCCCAGTCTCTGGGAGGCATGCCACCGCTGTTTCTGGACATCTCACTGCATCCCTGGCGGCGTGGTTTGTTCTCAGGGGTAACTGACTTCACTCTTGCGTTTGCAGTGTGTGCTTTCTTTTCTCCTTTTCTCCCAGCCCTTTTGAACTCT
>NW_006774065.1:2136326-2139317 GCF_000442215.2 Lipotes vexillifer
TTTCCCTGAAAGTCCAGTCCTGTGAGTCTGGGTCTTCTCCAGGCAGGTGGACCCAGGCCGATCCAGCTCTCCCCAGCCCGTCTACCATTCCTACTCCTTTGTCTCTGAAGTCTGAGCCTTCCCACGCCTACAGGGCTGAGCTTCTCACCCAAAAGCCTGTGGGGGGGCTTTTGGCTTTCTTTCCGAAGAGGGAGTGATTGTTCAGCACTGAGCCAGTCCCCTTAATAGGGGGCTTGTATGGAGGTTGCACATTCAAAATCACTGGAAAACCCTCAACAGATCATTGTCCCGAGCTACAGAGAGGCCACTGTAGTAAGATGGTATCAGTCTTTCCATTAATCCACCCCTTGTATTCCCGGGCTTTGTAACAACTTGGCACATACAACTTGCTCTGAGATGCAATTTACCCTATTTATGGTCTCCATGTGGCGCTTTCCTTTTTAGAGAAGAATAAGTGACAAGATCCATCTTTCTTGACTGAATGAGAGTTTCATGTCTCCAAAGAAAGAAAATCTTTGCTTAGTTTCTCTGCTTTCCAGTTGCCAGGAGACCTTTTTGTTGATTGTCAGCAGGCATCTTTCTAGTTTAATAATAAAATGATAGGTATGTTTCTCTACTGGATAACACTGCCTACATGTTATTTTATTATATGTGACTATCCAGTTTCAGAACAGATTACTGTAGTTATATTAGTAGAACATTAATAGAAGTAAACTGCTTTTTAGTGGAGGGAAGATTGTGGAGTCAGGTCATTCTGCTGACTCCAGCTTCACCTGTTCCCGCTACATGAGAAACTGGAGGTTACTATTTAAAGGGAAAGGCAAATTAACAGGATTTTTTTTGTGTGTGGGGGTGGTTAAAGGTGACCTTCATACCAGAGTACCCTGTAGAAATACTGAGGACCAACTCCTCTTGATTAGACCACATGGTTAAGTTCAGTTACTCAGCAGAAGTTTGTTCTTCAGGGTGTACTGCTTTTAGAACAAGGAAACTGAACGTGAAGACCGAAGTACCTTAGCCAGGCAGCTCACCTAGCCACGGTCACCCTTTGCAAGTCCTGTTACCCTGATGGTGTGTGGTGCGTTTCTGAAGGAACTGGTGTGATGTGAACAACCAAAATTCTGACCACAGTGGTTTCACTCAGCTACTAAGCTTGTGTGTTGCTTTATTTGGGGGTGACTGTGAGACACAGTAGAAGAAAATGCTTCGTGAGCTGTCCACTCTTGACTGGATGGTACATTTATGATCTGGTGTTAAAGAACATTTGGGCTCTGGAATCATACACTGAAGGCTATATGAAAATATTTATTTCTTAGAGTTGATGTGGGGATTATGTGAAAGAGTGCACGTTAAGTCCTCAACACGGCATATAGTTAGTGTTCAATAAAGAGTAGTTGCAATTAGTAATTTGTAGTTCTCTTTTTAGAACAATTACTGACAATCATACATACGGATCATCCTGACCAGTTAATAGGGTCTTATCTCAAGAATCTATAAAGTAAATTTTTATTTGGTATTAGCCTAAGAAACATTTACCTTTCTGTGGTCAAAATGATTATGTATCTCAGTAGGACTAGAATGAGACAGTAAATGGAACAGCGCTTGCACAGCGTAGAATCTCTTAACCCTGAACCAAAGGCTTTTTTTTTTTTTTTTTTTTTTTTTTTTGGCCGAAGGAAGTGTTTTAAATTGTAGAGTAAGGCTTCTTCAAGCCTGAGGGGCTATTTTGTGGCGGCTGGGAAGTGTGGCTAGGTTTTGAAGGCATTCACTGTTCGGTTTAAATACAGCTGTGCATTATGCTTCACTTACATTGTTTTAATTGTGGCATCTGAGCTTTAGTACAGCTCGAGACTAAATTCAAATCATGCTGGAGCTGCAGACATTCTCATTTTCCCTGCCGGTGGGTTTCTCTTTTCCTGTTCTCCTGTCTGTATGCAGTTCTCTAAATGTAGTACATCCCTAGTGGTTGTAGGTTCTTCCCTTTTGCTCTGGGCTGATGTTTGTTATGTGCACGTTTTTATTTTTATTTAAAGTTATTTTTACATGGCAGTGGAATGTGCCTTTCTCTGTCTGTCCACATTAACCCCATTGGACTTGCAGGGCACTCCCTTAAAAGGAACTGTCGCTTAGGGGATTAGGCAGCTAAACCGGACCTCCTGGGTCATTTCTCCCCGTGTGCTTTCTGAGGAAATGCTGATTGGTTGGTGTTAACTAATGATTCACTAAGGATTCAAATTCAGGATCTTTGTTCCTGGGGCAAGTGAAACTGCCCACAGGCAAAAACTCTGAGGGTCTGAAAAATAGATTGTTTTGTGGAAAGTAAAGAGTCTGGTCTGGAAGAAGCCGTTGCCCTAAGGCGTGTTCTGGTGTGATTTGTGTGGGGCTGCATGAATCACAATGGCTCATTGAAATGTACTGACTGCTTCCTCAAACAAGCACTGAACACTGGTGGGACTGGTTTTCAGAAGCTAAGATTTAAAACCCTTTTGAGTGTCTGCTACTGGAGTTTGTTTCTGTTCCTGTTGTACAATCATTATTGTGTATATAAAGGCTTCAACTTTTGTGTTTGAAACTTCTCTTCCATGGACCTATGACTTTAACGCTTGTGTAAAAAATTACTATGCCCCAGAATATTTTCTGAAATCCAGTATTATCTGACTTTTTAAAGAACCTGAGAGTTTTGTGACTTATTTTAAACTCTGCTTCCACTGTAAAGTGAGGATGGGAACCATGCCTGCCTTCTAAGGTTCTTGTGAGGCAAAGTGGAATAGCACGTGAAGTCAGTAGAGGCTAGCTCCCTTTCTTTAAAGAGATTTTCAGAATTGTTAGACAGTCTTAGGTGAAATCCGATCCCTTATTTCATTTAGTTGTTGTCTCCTTTTGTATTGATCAGAAGTGCAGTGGGGGGGCTTCCCTGGTGGCGCAGTGGTCGAGAGTCCGCCTGCCGATGCAGGGGACTCGGGTTCGTGCCCCGGTCCGGGGAGATCCCCA
>NW_006774065.1:2139665-2160771 GCF_000442215.2 Lipotes vexillifer
AAAAAAAAAAAAAAAGAAGTGCAGTGGGGGTGGTATAGTACAGAACTGGCTTTTGATACCAGCAGTGTGACCTTTGGCAAGTATTCAGTCTTTCCAATTGCAGTTTCCTCATTGAAAATAAAGAGGATAATAGCAGTAAGCTACTCCATAGGGTTGAGGGTTGTTGGGTGGACTAAGTGAGATAAGCCTTTAACATGCTTATCATAGGAACTTCCCTGGTGGCGCAGTGGATAACACGCCCCCTGCTCCCAATGCTGGGGGCCTGGGTTCCATCCCTGGTCAGGGAACTATATCCCACATGCATGCCGCAACTAAGGAGCCCACGTGCTGCAACTAAGACCCAGTGCAACCAACCAATGAAACAAATAAATAAATAAATCTTTTTAAAAAAAAAGATGTTTATCATGGTACCTGGCACAGAGTGAACACTCATTAAATTGTTATTATTCAGTAGTATTGCCAAAACTAGAAGGCATAGTGTCCTTTCTGCCATTTCAAGAGATTCCATTTCATTTAAATGCTGTGGAGCACCTACTGTGTACGAGGCATTGTAAAGGACAGAAACATGAATAGCGTATAATCCCTATATTATAACCTAGGAAAGAAACCAAGTACACAGACATCAATACAAGAGAGAATAAGAGGTAGGGAGCTTCAGTTTGGGGAGATGAAAAGTTATGGTGGCGATGATGGCACAGCAATGTGAGTGTATGTAGCGCTGCAGGAAACGTGCACTTAAAAATGGCTAAAGGGGTCAATTTCATGTTTTGTATATTTTACCACAGTTTCTTGTTTTTGTTTTGTTAGAGAGAGAGAATAAGAAAAAGGCCACATGTGAATTGTAAATGACATTGAAGGTCAGATGAGAGGCTTTCTGGCTAGATTAGGTTCCTACTGCAAGAGATGGACTTTGATAGGCAAGTAAGATTTAAGAAAATAAATGATCAAATACAGTAATTCCTATACGAGGGTGTAGAATGATACAAGAAACATCTGTGTACCTGCAAGCGGCTTTGGAAGAAAACACGACCAAGCCAGAGAAGAGCCCTCTGTGCTCCATCCGGAACGTGATTCCCCACCCGCCAGGGAGCCAACTGTCTTGAATTAGGTGTTTATTTCTCTGAATAGTATTTTGGCAAAAGTGGGGGCCCACGAAGGAATGACAGCCTGAGCACGGCACTGAGCAGGAAAGCACGGGACAGGTTTTATGACTCGTTGAGTTACCAGATCAGATTTGCTAGTGCGAAGGGAAGTGATAGGAAATAAGGCTGGCGAGGCGGAGAGCCAGGTGAGAACTCAATGGCGGTTCCTTTGGCAGCACTGAGTTTCCGTGACTCTTTGGAGCAGAGCAGCAGTGCGATCAGAAGAGCACTTTAGGAAGAAAATTTTGGCAGCAAGGTGTGGACTGGATTGGCATGGGGAGGTTCAGGAAGACCAGGTCAGAGGTGGAAACGGAAGGGCAGGTGAGAAGAGGTTAGGATTTGAGCTAGAGCTCTAGGAGGGGAGATGCAGACCAGCTGGTTGGACCCCTTCACACCATGGTGCCCTTGTGGAGCTGTCCTTCCCCCTCCCCTGCCCACCCAGGGACCCCATCAGCTTTGCCTTCCAAATGCTCTCCCCCCCTCAGTCCAAGACACACGGTCCCTTAGCCTCTTGGTATGCCTCCTCGGTGGAATTTGAGACACATTTTGTAAGTCCCTTGCTTCCCTGTGTCCCCAACTGGCCTGGGGGTTCCATTTTATCACGTTTATCTTTGTGTCTTTGGCACCTAGCTCATGCCTGGTGCACAGGATGTGCCCAGTTAGTGCTGCTGAGTGAGTGGAGGTAGCTGGGCTTTGAGTGGAAGTGAGAGGGTGGGCCAGAGCCAGGCTGGAGGAGGGAAGAGGGGGTCCTTGACACCGTGGTAGCCTGGGTGTGGGGCGACAAGCAGGGCAGTTATGTGACATCATCCGGCAGGCAGCTGAGAGTGCAGTTCTGGAGCTCAGGGGGATGCTTTGCTTAGAGATAGAAATTTGTTGAAGTCAAGGAGAATATAAAAGTTTGAAAGGCCATTAGGAGTAATTGGCTTGGGAGAAGGAAGGAGGTGCCATGGAAGGACACGGGTCCCATGACTCGACTTTACAGATAAGTTGACATCCTGTTGCAGTGCCTGTACCGTACAGATTAGTCAGGAGGAACCCAGAAACAGGCTGCACTGGTTGAGCCTCATTGTCGTGCAGAATTGAGGTGCTCTTGAGCTAAGCCAGCCTCATTGTAGATTTGGCTTTTATCACAGTATTTGTAGCGGAATGTTGCTATGGGGATCATGCCAGGTAGCAGTGCAGGGGTGTCTCTAACGACCTGTGCGTCAGCCGCGTCTCACAGATGTGATCGCTGAGGCTCAGAACATGCCGGGGCAGGAGTTCTAGCTGGTTTATTTCCTTCCTCAGCTGTGTGGGGTTTTCACATCCCATCATTATTCAGGAAAACCATCTTACCCAGTGGTACAAAGACAGAGGAAAGTTCTTTGTAGAGTTACTTCATAGGGAAGAGTGAAAGTAGAGCAGTAGATGGAGTTTTGTTGTCAGTAGGTTACCTTGCAGTATGTCAGGGGAAAGCTTTTCAACGCATTTCTCATGGAATTGTGAGCAACGTTGTTCATTGTACCGAAGAGTGCGTGTGAAGAGCAGATGTTTGAATAGTTGTTATATTACAAGCAGTGTCATAGTTAATAAAAGACTTGATTTGAAAGAAACATTATCTCCAAGGTTAGCTAATGGCACCTTGAGGTTATATTCACACCCATAGCCCAGGGCTGAGGTTGGCAGAGGGACAGTAAGTGCTAATTGGTGTTTGCCATCAGACAGCAGGCTTTCATTAATGTGAGCACAGCTGAGGTAGGGTAAGTTTATTCATTTACTCAACCTTTATGGAACACCCTGCGTGTGGGGCGCAGGGCGTGGGGTGTGAAACCGCTCAGCCACAGAGTTTTCATCTTTTAGGATCTCGCAGGTATGCAAAAGCCAGTTTCAATGTATGGGTGAAACCGTAGGGGTGAGGACACGCCCTAGTGGGAGGGAGACGTGGTGAACCTTTGCAGGGCTCAGGGAGATCCTTGGGAATGTTTCCTGGAGGAGATGACTCATGAGCTATGGTTGGAAGGGTGAGTTAACCAGGTAATGAGGGAGAAGGGCTTCCAGGCATGGGGCTGGGCTGCATGAACAGAGGCACAGAGGAAAGAAGCAGAGATTGTGTGCACAGGAATACTGCAGGCCTTGCTGGAGGGGCCAGGGCAGGGCGTGGGGGGAACGAGGCTGGAGAGGCGGGCAGAAACCAGACAGCCTCGTGTTTCCTGAGAAAGCTTGGGCTTCACTCTCCAGTCAGAGGGAGCCACTGGAGGATTTTAAACCAGGGAGTGGTGTAGTCATACTTGGCGATTTATGTAGATGATTCAGGCAGCCAGGAGAGGATGGATTTGAGGGGGTAAGACCAGAAAGCAGGGAGATCAGTTAGAAGCTGAAAGAGGATTGAGAAAAAAGATTTTCAGGCAGCCAGACTCTGACTTGGAGGCTTACACCAGACTCATTGCACAGCCTGCTGAGGCTTGCTTTGCACACAATTCAGATAACAACACGCTTGGTCCTATGGCTAATCTGTCAGTGGCAGATTTTTTAAAGGGTGTAGGGATCTGTCAGTGGCAGATTTTTTAAAGGGGGTAGGGAAAAACTAATAGAGCCGGTTACACCATCCAGAAATAAATGAAGCTGCACAAAAAATGTAAGATCAGCTGTTAAGCATAGGATTTGGGTTGTTAGAAGACTTCAGACACGGATTAACCTTTCTAAATATTGGTTTCCTCATCTTTAAAAGGGGAGAATTAAAATACCGTCCTTATGAGACTTTGGAGGATTAAATAAGATAATGTTTGTAAACTGTGGAACACAGTGCGTGACCATGATAGATGCCAGTAAATGAAGCTGTGACGGCTGTGAATGAAGTGCTTGAGGCTGTTTGGTTTAGGGTAGGGCTTCCCTGATTCTGTGATTGTTAATGGCGATTACAGAAAGAGGGCTCTGTGGTCAAGAAATCCGGGGAATCTGCCGAAATCAGAGGGGTTTTGTTTTGCTTTGCGTTGTTTGGTTTGGTTCTTACAGCTAGTGTGTGTTGTAGTATTTCCCACACTTACTCCATCGCAGAACTCAGTCTGGTGGGGCTAGGTTCCCTGGGGCACACTTGGACAAATGCTTATTTAAGGACATAAATGCATCCATCTGCTTCCATGGCCCAGGGATATTGGTTTATCATAGACCCACTGTGGTTACTTGATACTGATGGTTCTGTCTCATCAAAGGCTGTCCTTTGTGCTTTCATGTACTCTGTTTAAGAAGGCAAGGAAGGAGACTTCCCTGGTGGCGCAGTGGTTAAGAATCCGCCTGCCAATGTAGGGGACTCGGGTTTGAGCCCTGGTCTGGGAAGATCCCACATGCCTGCGCACCTAGAGCCTGTGCTCCGCAACAAGAGAAGCCACAGCAGTAAGAAGCCCAGGCACCACCACTAGAGAAAGCCCGTTCACAGCAGCAAAGGCTCAGTGCAGCCAAAAATAAATAAATTAATTAATTAAAAAAAAACAAAGCAAGGAAGTATATTTAAGGTTTCTTAAAAAAAAGATTTAAGATTTCTGACCCCAATTGATCAAACCTTTAAAAAATGACATTTTTAACATGTTTATTATAGAAAAATTTAAAAATACAACTATAAAGAAGAAAAATATAATCACATGTAATACCACCACTCAGATAAACACTGTTGAACATTTTATACATTTTCTTTGTGTTTTCTACCACTAGGATCATTCTGCATGTAGAGTTTTTGACTTGTTTTTTATCTAAATTTATGCTCTGGGCATTTTCTTATTTTTTGTCAGAAGATCCTTACATGACATGATTTTTAGTGGCTTATGATATTTTATCATGTGGGTATGCCACAATTTATGTGACTAGTCCTTTATTACTGGACATTTAGGTACTGGGTTTTTTGCTTTCATAAATTATATTTCGGTTAACATCTTTGAGCATAAATCTGTTAAAATATCAACACTTAATTTTTTTGAAAATGAGTCAGTCTTAAGTATCTAGGCAATTCTTTTAGTTAGAACATCTTATTCCCTACATCACTTATAATTGCAGTTTTTTTGTTGTGAAATTTAAGTAGAATAATTTAGAGTAACTCATTCTCCTTTGACTAATCCCTTTCTCTACCCACAGACTAAAAAAAAAAAAATCTCGTTATTAGAATAGCATTTTCTCATACTGAATAGAAGATGGATAATTTCAGTCATGTGAGAGTAAACTTTTATCAAACTGAATTCTTGAGTCAGGTGTTGGAAAGTTCATGTCATGATGTATTTTAAATGTAAAAGCAAAACTGTCAAAAGATGTAGTCTTGATATGCATCTGGGATCTACCTGGATAGGCATTCTCTTATCTGCACCTGTGTAAAGGCTATCCCAGAAAATTCTCATACATGCTTTTCTTATAGTTTGTGGTGAAGAGGGGAAAACCCCAAAGCTCTTACTAAACAAGTGAACGCTTTGGTTGGTTGTCTTGGCAAGAAACTACTAATAAGAAAAGCAAAGTTTAGAAATTCTGTCTTCTGTAGGCTGCTTTCTTTTGGGGAGGGCGGGAGGGATCTGGATTTTTAAATTACGGTGGAAGCTATTAATTGACCTCCCTCTACTTAACTAAAGTGTTCCAGTAATTGGCATTCTCCATGCCCTTCATCAAATATAACGATTGATGCTCCCCCCACCCCAGTCATGATTAGATGCCCGGGCATTTCTGCTCCCACACCACAGTTGCTTGATTACTGAGAGTCAAGTGTGTTTTCTCTCAGACCTGTTCATTCTGATATATATATTTTTTAATTTTTGAAATTTATTTATGGCTGCGTTGGGTCTTCGTTGCTGTGCGCAGGCTTTCTCTAGTTGCAGCGAGTGGGGGCTACTCTTCGTTGTGGTGCGCAGGCTTCTCATTGCGATGGCTTCTCTTGTGGAGCACGGGCTCTAGGCGTGCGGGCTTCAGTAGTTGTGGCGCACGGGCTCTAGAGCACAGGCTCAGTAGTTGTGGCGTACAGGCTAAGATGCTCCGCGGCATGTGGGATCTTCCCGGACCGGGGCTCGAACCCATGTCCCCTGCATTGGCAGGCAGATTCTTAACCACTGTGCCACCAGGGAAGTCCCTCATTCTGATTTTGTTACAGTAATTACATGATTTCATTAAGTACTATGGCAACTGAGGAACCGTGCGTGAAAAGAGAGAGTGAAAACTGTAAGCTGAGTGCTTTGGAAAGAGTTACTATATAAGGTGATTCACTAGAAAAAAAAAAAAGGCTTGCTAGTATTCCAGAAGGATTCTGCTCTCATCTTGCTTGTCCAGTGTCTTCAGGTTCCCCACATGAGAGGGTGTGGTCTAGGCAAAGAACTTCTGGAAATCGAGCTAGTGGACCCTTTCTCTAAGAAAGGACCTTTGCTTTAAATGAAGAAAATGGATAGGTCTTTAAAATTCTATGTGTTTAGTGAGTTACTGCTTTAACCAAACTGCTCAGTTAACCAGCGGCTGACTGGTTCTGATTATATGAAGTGAGGGCTTCTCTGTGTCTTCCTGGCTCACCTGCTGTGAGATTCTGATTCTGTAGGACTAGGCTGGGGCCAGGTGTGACAAGCCCCTTGCTTTTAGGAGATGAGGGACAGAGGCAGGTGACATCGTGTTCAGTTTGGGCCCCATCCTGCCTTCTGCTCCTCATCCCTTTCTTCTTCCACGCAGAGTCCCCCAGGAGTTACAACGCCAGTGATACTAGGAAGGTAACATTTATTACCCACACCGCTATCCACACAAGTCCAGGAAGTGGGGCAGATCTTGTTTTTTTCCTCTCCGCCGACTCCCCGAATATTAGGAAATACGTCTTCTAGGAAAAAAAAAGAAAAGAAAAAACAAAAATACAACGGAACACCTTGGTATGTTGTGCCTGCCAGAAGTAGAAAACAGTCAAGTCCTGTGTAGCTGAGACCACCTCTTCCCTGGGGCTATAGTCCGTTTATTTTCAAGCCTAGCTTTTTGCATTTCCTGCGGTCAGTTGCACTTACAGTGAATAACATACTGATTTTTAAGATGGAGTCAGCTCCACGTGGAAGGGATTGGTCGAGTGTCTGCTACTTTCCGAGGACAGCAAGCTTCTCTCAACAAGAAGGATTTTGATATCTGCGATCAGAAGTAGCAGTCTTTATTAATCTAATGTGTTCTGTTGAGTGGTGGTTTCAGTGGAATGTTTGATAAGCAGCTGGCAAATTTACTTTCCCGAGTAGGTTGTAGCCTTGGAGATGGTTTCACACAGCCCACGAGATTGTTGTATTTTAGAACAGTTTCATAATGTCCTACAGTTCTTTCACTGGATTTTTTATATTTTCATATCCTTAATTTTTTTAACATGTTAAACAGTCCAACTCAGCAACTGTTAAGTTTTCTCATAGAAACTCAGGGAACATTTGGATTGAATCAAGCCACATTGGGTTGTGTTTACAGGTCACCTCTGGGATGTTATAGGCTTGGATTACAGGCTCCACCTGAAAGCCCGCCTTCAAATGGAAGACTGGTGAAATGAGTGCATCACTGGGAAGGTCTTTTCACTGAATGGAAGATGAATTTGGGTTTTCTGATAACCTGACCTTTAGTATTAAAGCCCAAACTCAAATTGCATGTGACTTTGGTGAAATCTACCATAAAATTAATTGGTGAACTAGATCAGGTGTAGCACAATAAAAAGAAACGAGGTTAACCTGGCTGAATGCGCGCCAACCTTTTTATCACCTAATCCATAAGCCTGCTGTGTTTAAAGTCTGAATGCAACCTGAACTTTTCTAGTGGAAAGTAAAAGGCTAAGCTTTCTTTCATTCTGTATCTTTGTATTATATATAACTTTCTATTTAATTTTATTTGGAAAGAATCAATCAAAATGAATTTCTATTTAATTTTATTTGAAAAGAACCAAAATCAAAATGAATTTCCCACTGAAAGGAACCAGTGTTTCTTTGAGAAGGACCCACCTGAGTTAGGGGCAGCAAATGTACAGATTGGTCTGGGTCATCTTGTTTTACCGGAGAGCAGGGCAGCTGTCAAACCTCTGGGGTATGTCAGCCTAAGAGCCAGCTCAAAGTGTCTCCCACTGGCCACCGACAGTTTGAGCATTAGGAAGATTAATGACTACAGCTGATGAAAAATCTGTTACTTAATAATGATACCTCCAGTAAAAGGTTATTGGTCGTTTTTGGAGGTTGCTTGAGCACTAACTCAATCTTCTAAAAGTTGGCTTTAAAAGTGGAGGGGTGGCGAAATCAAACATTCATCCTGCTTTTCCTATGTAAATTATTTCCGATACTAAGAAACAGATGAGGCAGAATGCTCAGAGGAATTCAAGCCAATACATACAAAAGATGAAATTAAAGAATTTTTAGTGAGTGTAGTTACAGCATTGTAGTTGGAGTTATGAAGTTCTTGCCCATTAAAGATACATATTAAAGTTTTTACGGGTGAAATGATATTATGCCGAGATTTGCTTCAAAATACTTCCGCCCCAGAAGTGGGGAGAGTACAGAAGAAACAAGACTGGCAAGTGTCGCTAACTGCTGAACCGGGGAGAAGGGCGCACAGGGATTCATTATACTTACCTCTGCTTTTGCTTTGTGCTTGAAATATCCTAATAAAAGGGTAAATGAGAGGCATAAATAGAAATGAAATTTAGGTGATTACTGGAACTTGAAAATAGAGAAGTGGTGGTAGACTGGATTTTGTGTAGTAGGGTAGGTTCTGTGGCATAATTCATGGTGTAATCCTGTAGAAAACACACCTGGAGACAGAATACCCTAACTCTTAATGTCATACCTCAGGATTTACTTCCTGGCACTTGTGACTTTGGTGATCTCTTAAACCTCCCTAAGATTGCATTTCCTTTTTCCTGAGTAAAATGGGGACAAATCTGTCTCACCCTTGCTGAGAGGATTAAGGAGATATAATGGGTGAAGGGACGGTGGCACAGTGCTAAGCACGCGGTGAGAACTCAAGAAACGTTCACAGATACTGTTGAACAGTGGCAGGTGCTGGCGAGAGTGAAGCTGTCACGTCACCACCAGTAAGTTGTCTTACTTAAATCTTTAAGTTCGCATCTGTTTTATTTTTTTTCCCCCTGAACCTTTCTTTTTAAACTTTTTATTTTATATTGTGTATAGCTGATTAACAGTGTTGATAATTTCAGGTGTACAGCAGAGGGACTCAGCCGTACATATACATGTGTCCTCCTCCCCTGAGCCTTTTCTTTGAATAGCAAATGCAGTCAGGGCTACAGGCTGCAGTACGGGGTGAATGGTGCCCTCTGGAGTTAGGCCCTGTGAGCTGAACACCGCCCATCTCTGTGGCGGTCTTGACGCAGAGGCTTATGCTCAGGAGGACAGACTGTGTTCTGGTTGTTGTTCCCCCAGAGCCTGGCACGTAATGGTGCTTCTTAAGTATTTCTTGAATGAATGAATGAAACGCGCAAGCCGCTGTGTTGGAGCACGTTGCGGTGGCTGTTATGAGCCATACATAGTCTAGGTACTGGAGTTCATGAGTGACTTAAAAAAAAAAAAAATGTGTAAAGTATTGTGGCTTCCAGGCCATCACAGTCATAAACATTACTCCCACATTCTACCCGCCTCTAATGAGTCTCCACATGTGTGTTGCATGTCTGATGTCTACGCAGTAATGGGTAGTTTCGCTTTAGAGCAATCACTGTCATAATCTTAATTTTTTCCATTTATGCTTTGTTTCCAAACTGTGATCACTCCTGTGGTAAAGTAGGGGTGCAGATAGTTTCACCTGGTTGGTTGTAATGACGAGCATTCATCTATGATGTTACTGTTTAAAAATTTATTATAAACATTCAAAGAAGCTAATCTTCAGAACAGCTTAGCAAGGTTTTAACAACTGGCAGGTAGTGGCCTGAGGCCCAGCAATCAAGAGTCCTCCAGATTGAATTGAACACATATTTAGCAGTAGGCATGTGTTGGCCTGGGTACTGTGCTGGGTTCTGGGTGTTGGGGAGTGAACAGGGCTCAGTTTTCCTCTTAAGGGGCCCGATGTTCTCATCAGAAGGGTGAGCGTGAGCTCAGACGTTGTCGTATTTCCTGGGAAAAGCCATTCCAGTTCTGTCAGTCAGGCCTTTGGCGAGACAGGGCACTCAGACTCCCCCAGGGCTGGTGCAGAACGGGCCACAGGTGTGCACTTCTCAGCCTCAGGCCTGAGGGATGGAGCTGGGTGTGGAGAACGAGAGAGGGGGCTGCTTTTGATTGGGGTGGGGGGTTTGGTCACCTACAGCGACCCCAGAGGGAGGGGACCCAGAGAACCCCCTCCTCATTTCACTCTCGTCCCACCCTCAGTCCCCATCGCTGAATCCAGCTAGGACCAGAAGGCAGGGGGCCTAAGTGGTGGATGTGGTTCAGCCAGTTGGCGCCTGGGGCACAGAGCAGGATGGAGAGTGGATCTCAAGGAGAGGTGGAAGATTCCAGCCCTGGATTAAGTCCTCTGGATGCCATAACACATTACACAACTTGGTGGCTTAAAACAAGACAAATTTATTCTCTCACAATCCAGGAGACCAGAAGTCCTAAATCAGGGGTGTCCATGCTCCCTCCAGAGACTCTAGGAGAGAATCCGTTCCCTGCCTCTTCCAGCTTCTGGTGTTGCTGGCCTCCTTGGCTTGTGGCCGTATCACTCCATTCCCTGCCTCTGTCTTCACATGACTTTCTCCTCTGTGTGTCTTGTATAAACCCACTTGCCGTTGGATTTAGGACACGACCCAGGTAATCTAGGATGACCTTTGTCTTCTTTAACTTAATTACATCTGCAAAGAATCTTTCCCCAGATAAGGTCACATTCCCAGGTTCCAGGGATTAGAATGTGGACATTTCTTTTGGGGAGCCACCATTCAGCCCACTACAAGCACCCGTCACTCGCAGGAGGGTTAAAACGCCATTGTGATACAGTGATAGCTGTTGGTGTGACTTTGTTTAATTTGTCTTCAGTCGAGGGGCACTCTGCGAGGGCAGGGTCCGGCCTGCCTCGTTCACCCCCGTGTCCATCGCCAGGCCTGCCCAGGGTCAGCGCGTAGCAGTGCCTCAGAAAATCCTTTTTTGGATGAATGAATAAACTGATGAACGGACAGGCACCGTGAACTGCAATACAGAGTAAAACCAGGGGTGTGCTCTGTGAGGCCACAAAAAGAGCTCAGATGTCACTGTGTGCTGAAGGAAAGCCAGTTCAGTTATATCAGCTGTTGGGTCTCTGGCGCAACAGGGGGCGCTCAGCTTGGGGGAGTTGAGGGGTGTTTAGTAAAGGTGTTCTTTACAAGGAGATGGTGGGTGTAGACCCCTCAGGGCTGGTGCAGTTCAGCTTCGAGCCGAACACTTACAGGGATGGATGGAGCGGTGAGTTGTGCCTCAGAGAGCACCCAGCGATCAGGGGGTGAGAGCGTGTGTAGCTTTTTGTGCGGCTCTCAGAGTCGAAAAAGGCCCAGAGCCACAGCCAGGGCAGGGCTTTGAGGAGGGGCTTTATACGCAGGGGCTTTATACGCAGGGGCTCGAGCAAAGTTGTTGGTGAGGAGTGTTTTATCTACCAGATGGAATGTTTACTTGTTAAATAAAATGGGATCCTTTACTTTGTGCAAATACTAGGCCTCTGAGCATGGCAGTAGGTGAGAGGGCAAACCTGTGTTGTTTTGTTTGTTTTGTTTTTTGTTTTTGGGCTGCACCTTGTGGCATGCGGGGATCTAGTTCCCCGAGCTGGGATCGAACCTGTGCCTCCTGCAATGGAAGCGCAGAGTCTTAACCACTGGACTTCCAGGGACATCCCCCAAACCTGTGTTTTTATCTTAGTTCCCCAGCCCAGATTCTGTGTCCTTACTGGGTTTTGAGCATTTAAGGGACTTTATTTAGTACGATCAAGAATTTCCATCTGGGCTTCCCTGATGGCGCAGTGGTTGAGAGTCTGCCTGCCGATGCAGGGGACGCGGGTTCGTGCCCCGGTCCGGTCCGGGAAGATCCCACATGCCGCGGAGCGGCTGGGCCCGTGAGTCATGGCCGCTGAGCCTGCGCGTCCGGAGCCTGTGCTCCGCAACGGGAGAGGCCACAACAGTGAGAGGCCCGGGGAAGATCCCACATGCCGCGGAGCGGCTGGGCCCGTGAGCCATGGCCGCTGAGCGGCTTGGACCTGTGAGCCATGGCCGCTGAGCCTGCGCGTCCGGAGCCTGTGCTCCGCAACGGGAGAGGCCACAACAGTGAGAGGCCCGCGTACCGCAAAAAAAAAAAAAAAAAAAGAATTTCCATCTATTTTGTTGAAATTTGCTAACGTAATTCAATAATGTCATTTACTTTGTTATGATAAGGATTATATTATAGTGTAAAGGGGGAATAAGGGACTACTCTGAGTATTTTTCCATAAAAGATTTAGCTTGGAAACAGGCAGATTTGCCCATTGTAGTGTTTATAGGAAGGCACAGTTATAATCGTAGTTGAAGGGGCAGACAGGCCAGCTTAAATCAGAACTTCACATTGTGGAAGCATCTGGTTTGGAAAACATCCGCTGCAGACCCAAACCTTGACCCAGCTCTGGACAGTGGGGCGCAGGCAGGCCCCCGTCCTGGCCCTGAGTGCCTCTCAGTTGCAACTGCTGCATGTGTCATGCAGAGGAGGGTTTGTCTGTTTCCCTTCTCACCAACTGTGTTTTCTTCCACACTCCCCCAACTCAAATAAGTAATGACCTATGCATTTGAGGTAGAATGTGCATTCTGTGAGAACGTCATATAGTGATGTAAGCCTCCCAGGAGACAACGATATCTCCACTCTGCCTGGACAAGTATATGTAAAAGACCTTGGTTTTTTGTTTGTGTAAACAAAGGCAGCTTATCTCCCTAGAGCCTCTGCCCTTCTGGTTCTACTAATACCTAACAGGTTTTTTTTCTTTAATTAAAACAATTACTTTCTATAAATTTATACATGCTTATTATAAATGATTCAAGCACTATACACAAGTAGAAAGAGGAAAGTAAAAAAAAAAAAAAAAAGTCGCACCAGTGAGAGGTCGCTATTAGCTTTGGGTGACCATCCGTTCAGACAGCCCTGCTCATGGATGGACAGATGGGCAGAAATCACTGTATAAATGGATCTTACTGTAAATGCTGCTATCACATATCTGTTTTCTTTGATTTTGAACAGAAAAGGAAACTGAAGTGAAACTGAGTACATTTATAAAAATGTTTCATTACCACAGAGAGTTTATTTCCTGAAAAGATTTCTCTGTGGTTAAGAAAAAGAATCATGAGAAACCATCAAGAGGCTGGGACCCAGTTTTCAATTTCA
This sequence comes from Lipotes vexillifer, assembly GCF_000442215.2. Lineage (NCBI taxonomy): Eukaryota > Metazoa > Chordata > Mammalia > Artiodactyla > Lipotidae > Lipotes > Lipotes vexillifer. The sequence goes on from NW_006774065.1 coordinate 2,153,083, forward strand.
GGGTGTATGGCTCCGCACGAGGCCTCCTCTCGCACGGGTCCTCAGATCAGTAGGACAGGGGCTGGAGAGTCAGACCGCACGTCACCCAGGGTGGCTGCCCCTTAGGCCTTGCTGATGTGGCGTGCAGGGTCCCCCTAAGTCCTTTGCAAACGATAGAACAAGTCTGGCTGCTTCCTCCCAGTTTTCCTCAACTGGGATGATGAAAAGGAATGTTGGGGAGGAAGGTCTTTCTCTAATGCAGCATCGAAGGCGTGTTTGGGCACCGATGCTTGTGCTGGAAGAGCTTTATCAGAGGCTTTTCCCCACTTCAGCCTACGCCCTGGCCACTGCTCCCGCCACCACTGTCCCCACTGTCCACCTGGAGAGGGTGCGGGTGTGCCCTGGGTGGCCACTGAGAATTTCCTGATAGTCTTGTAAAAACATCTGAGTACCTGGGGATAGAAAGAGTACAGTCAGCGTAACGGTCGTCTCCATTGGTTGGAATTTTATTTTGCCTGTGCATTCTGTGCATGACATGTTGTAGGAGAAGTGATTTTGACCTGACTTGGACCCCAGGAGAATAAGCTTTATTCGTAGATATATTTTAGGGTGGAACTGTGAGGCAAGGATCACCTGGGGCCTTTGAAGACACTTTCTAGGCCTGGGTCCCCTCCTACAGAATTGGGCTCATCTGGGGCTGGTCTGGGCCTGGGGAACTTGTCAGTGCCCCCTTGCCTTCAGGTAGTTCCCCTGAGGCTGAGGACCCCCACGGTAGGCTGGCACTTGGCGGTGCTAGGACGGTGCACTTCCCTCACGCCTTTCCAGTTGCCCCTCGGGACCCCTATGCTTGTGGTCTGCCTGCACTGAAGACTTGGGGAAACTCATGATCGGATGGCGCTTAGATCCAGGACGAGTGAGACCCTCCACCACAGTCCCCAAGGGTTCCTCTATTATGGGAGCCCGTCTGTTGCATAAAGGATTTGGGGCATTTGTTGCTTGGCAAGCACAGCTCATGGTTTTTTTCTTTTTGACTCTGCATTTTGTTACCCACCTAGTTTGCCAGATCTAGCCTCAAGTGACTGGCTTTTTAGGGGATGAGAGGGTCTCTCTGATTGATTCAGCAGATCCTTGCTGAGTGGCTGCTGTGTGCTGGCTGTTTGGCACACCACAGATGACAGGATACCCAAAGGGGGTAACAGTGAGCGGGCGCACAAACGTAGTGCTCACTGGTTGCCTTTGGTGGCAGGAAGGAAACAGGTGCTGTGACAGAGGGCAGCTGCTGGCTTAGCGAGGACGGCCAGGGAGGCCTCTGCGGACAAGGCGCTCAGCTGGGGCCAGGCAGTGAGGCGGAGCCGGGGGCCTGCTCAGGGAGAGCTTGGCTGGTTCTCAGAACTGCCGGGACGGGGCGAGTGAGGGCCAGGTCACCCCAGGGCTCAGAGATAGGGCCTGACGAGTTGGGCTCCATTTTCGCTGATTCTCAGTTTGAGAATAGGAGGGTGCCTGTTCCTCTCAATTCTCTGGGTCTCACTCAGGGCCTGACAAATAACAGTTGCTCGGTAAGTGTTTACTGAACACAGAACTGATTGAGTCAGAATGATGGCACGCACAGGGCAGTGGGTCCAGACGGTGGCCTTGAATACCTGCCCCTTCCCGTCCATCAGATGAGACCAGTCGGAGCAAAAGATCTCATCAATAGTCTGTTTTATTTATTTATAATTAAAGTTTAAATTTTGAGATAATTGTAGATTCACATGCAGCTGTAAGAAATAACACAGAGATCCTGTGTAGCCTTCACCAGGGTTCCCCCACTGACAACATCTTGCAAAATTCTAGTCCACTCCCAAGCCAGAATTTTGACACAGATATGGTCAGAGCAGGGCACCGTGGCCACAAGGAGCCTTCCTGTCGCCTCTTACAGTCACTTCCCTACCCCCAACCACGAATCCATCTCCATTTCTGTAGTTTTGTCCTTTCAAGAATGTTGTATACACAGAATCTTGGAGTCTGTGACCCTCTGGGCGGGTTTGTTTCTTTTGCTTAGCCTGTCCCCTGGATCTCAGTCCAAGTTGCACGTGTCTCAGTAGCCCATTCTTTCTTAGGTCTGCGCTCTGCTCATGGTGTGGGTGTAGTACTGCATTTAGCCGTTCACCTGCTGAAGGACACCTGGGTGGCTCCAAGTTTTTGATTACAGAGAAGGCCGTTCTGAACATTCATGTGCAGGTTTTTGTGTGAACATAAACTTTCATTTCTCTGGAATAAATGTCCAGATGTACAATTTCTGGATGGTATGGTAGTTACCTGTTTTGTTTTAAAAGAAATTGCCGAGCTGTTCTCCAGGGTGGCTGTACAATGGTTGGTTTGTATGTTCTCTTAAATGGCTTAATCGAAGGAAAGGCTCTTCTGCAGGACCTCTGGATGCAATGTACCTGGAGGCCGAGCTGCTGTGTGTAGGGGTTGGGGCGGTGCTGGGAGCCCCCCAGGACCCCTCCACAGTCTGCAGGACCAGGAACCCAGTTAAACCAGGTCTTTCCAGCCCTCACAGTCCTTGGCTGGCTGAAAGCAGCAGCGAGAGAGGGGAGAGTATTTCCACTGTGCTAGTTTTATAGTATTGAGCTAGAGGCTTAATTTTCTATTTTAACTTAAATTTTGCTTTACCCTGAGCCTAATCTTGAGGGCCCTGCCCTGTGGTCCGTGCGAGAGATGTAGATTATGTGTCTGCTGAGGAGAGGAGCCCCCCACTCGGTGGTCAGGGCCTCCTGCTAGAGACCTGCATCCAAGGCTCGCTCTTTGTTCTCACACGTGTGAGTGTGTGTGTGTGCGTGCGTGCGTGTGCGTGCACGCGTGCTGGGAATTGTGCACTAGCGCCAAAGGGTATGGCTGGAGGGGGAGGGCTTGAAGCGGAGGCAGCAAGGCCAGGAACCTACAGTCAGACGAGCAAGAGGAAGGAAGTAACAGCGAAAATAGCCTGGGTGGGGTGGGGTGTAGAATATATCAAGGGGAGGACAGGATGGCTGGTGTGGGGCTGACGGAGAGCTTTGGAGAGAAACGGGGGCAAGTAAGACTTCAAATCCAGAAAGCGAGGCGGCTGCAGGCCGTGGAGGAGCCCCTCAGCAGCAAGTGGAAAGGGGGCTGATCCAGAAGTAAGACACGTTGGTATTTTTGCTTTTTATTCAATGTACTTCTGGTTACGTTTCATTAGGGCTTCCTCACCTTTTCTCAGACCTCGCATTAACCCCTCTCACCCCTGAGGTTCAGGCGGGCTTCTCTACCCACACGTGACCTGTCACCCCCGGAAGCACAGGACCCCTGTCGGGCAGATAAATCCCCGCTCCCAGCTTTGGGTCAGTGGAGCTGATGGACCGGCGGTCAGGAGCTGGGGAGGCTCAAGCCTCTGCTCAGACGTGAAGAGCTGGTGTCGGGCGTAGGGACAGAGTAGAACAGGGCCCCTGAGTGGATTCCTTCCCAGGGTCTCGAGCTTTCGCGTTTGATCTCAAAGCTTGATGAATAAGCCTGAATTGACACGATGCCAACTGGACCTCCTGATAAAAAGTGGTTCTTTCACTTCTCTGGAACAGCAGCAACTCGTTTTGGAAAACTCTAGCTCTAAATCTTTAGAGCCGTTCGCTCCTAAGAGCACAATGGCAGTGGTAAGGAATTCGGGTCACTGCACAGCTCCTGGGGTAAAAGCTTCAGCAGGTCCTGGGACAAAGCCCGTCCTGCAGGCCTGAGGAGAGGAAGTGGTCTCGCTCTTTAAGAACGGGAGCAGTGTCCAAACTAGAAATCGGGGCTGGCGTTGGGATGGGGGCAGCTGCCCAGCCAAACGGAAGCTGCTGCGGTGGCCCCGGGGGTGGGGCTCGGGGCTCACACGCTGGTTCTCATCACCCTGTATGGTCTTTGCAGACGCAGAATGTTCAGCTTAACAAAGAAATGACGCTGGCCAGCAACCGCAGCCTGGCAGAAGGAAACCTTCTCTACCAGCCCCAGCTGGACTCTCTGAAAGCACGTTTGACCCAAAAATACCAGGAACTCCAGGTGCTCTTTGAAGCCTATCAGATAAAAAAGACCAAATTAGGTAACTCTTTTAGGGTGATCTTTCAAGAATAAAGAGCTGAGGGAAGGGTGCATTTTCAAGCTGTTGCACTAACCAGGAAAGAAATGTCATTATGGAACAATTTCAGATTAAGACAGTCATTACTGCTGTGAAAAAATAGTTTATATATAGGATTGTGTCAGTAATTTAGAAGAAGAGACTTGACTACTTTTTTTTTTTTTTTTTTTTTTGGCGGTCCGCGGGCCTCTCTCTGTTGTGGCCTCTCCTGTTGCGGAGCACAGGCTCCGGATGCGCAGGCTCAGCGGCCATGGCTCACGGACCCAGCCGCTCTGTGGCACGTGGGATCTTCCCAGACCGGGGCACGAACCCGTGTCCCTTGCATTGGCAGGCGGACTCTCAACCACTGCGCCACCAGGGAAGTCCTTGACTACTTTTTAAACAAGACTCTACCTTTTCCAAACAGTATAGAAAAAAGGCAATTTTCTGAATTATGATATACAACTAATGTTTCATCCTTGAAGTTAGGCCCTCACAGTTAATGTTGAAAAATATTAATCACTGGAATACTTTAATGTCACATTTACTTTGCAGCCATTATGAAGTGACGCAGGCATTGACTATTGTTGAAGCCTGAGTGCATTGGGGGTAGCTTTCAAGGAGACTGAGATTAAGAGAAGGTTAAAAGGGGAGTTACCTGGTGGTACAGTGGTTAGGACTCAGTGCTTTCACTGCCGTGGCCCTGGGTTCAATCCCTGATCAGAGAACTAAGATCTCACAAGCCGAGGGGCACAGCCCCCCCCCCCAAAAAGGAGAGAGAAGGTTAAAAAATCACCCCCTTCAGTGAAGTGTACAGTGACGTCTGATACCATGATTCCTGTATCTGTATAACTGCAGTAAAAATGCACTGTAACACACCCGACCAGAATGAGTAAAGGTGAAAAGACTGGCAACACCAGTGCTGGTGGGGATGCGTGGTTCTTCCATTGCTGGGAGGAGTGAGAATTGGAGAAGCTGTTTGTTAGTACCTGCTACAGTGAAAAGTAGGCATGGTCTATGATTCAGCAGCTCCACTGCTGGGTGTCTCCCCAACAGAAGCGAACATTCACTCATGTCTATCATAAGATGCACACAATGGGCTTCCCTGGTGGTACAGTGGTTGAGAGTCCACCTGCCAATGCAGGGGACACGGGTTCGTGCCCTGGTCCGGGAAGATCCCACGTGCCGCGGAGCGGCTGGGCCCGTGAGCCATGGCCGCTGAGCCTGCGCGTCTGGAGCCCGTGCTCCGCAATGGGAGAGGCCACAGCAGTGAGAGGCCCGCGTACCGCAAAAAAAATAAAAAGATGCATGCAAGACTGTTCGTTATAGCTTGCCTTGTGAGAGCCAAATTTGGAAACAGTCTAAGTGTCCATCTACAGAATGATGAGTAAGTTGTGACACTTATACAACTTTCAGTGCCACAAAGCACGGAAAGAAATGAACTGCCGATTCGTGCAGCAACACGGATGGTCTCAGAGACGTGGTATTGAGCGAAAGAGGCCAGCACAGAGCACATACTGTGTGATTCCACTTGTGTGAAGTTCAGAAGCAGGCAGAACTCTTGGGTAGTGGAGGTCAGCACCTCTGGGAGTGGCCTGGGGAGCCTTTGCAAACTCTGTATCCCAGTCTGGATCATGGTGGTTGGGTTTGTATATGTAAAAATTCAGGTGGTGCACTTAAGATGTGTATACTTTATGTATTTATGTAAATTATCACTCAGAACTCCAAAGGAAATAAATTATAGGGTGAATTGCAGGGTTAGGTTGCAAGGTTAGGTCACATGTTCAGTAATCGCCTCTGTATTGTGAGGCGGGAAGGTGACGCTGGCTGCCGTTACGGCCTTTCCTGTCAGCTTCCTGGAAAGTCTGCTCAGTAGGTGTGACTCTCCTGTCGCCTATCCAGCGAAAGTCCACTCTTTCTTCGAAAGGGAAGTGGGGAGGTAACTGGGGGAGTGTGTCATCCTGAGGGGCCGGGGGTCATGGTGGTTTCTGAGGGTGTGCCAGTGCCCCTCACGCTATCGTGCCTCCTGCTTCTTCCAGATAAACAGTCCAGCAGCGCTTCCTTGGAGACCCTGTTAGCACTTCTGCAGGCAGAAGGGGCCAAGATCGAGGAGGACACCGAGGTAAATCCAGCCAGCCCAGCGGGACGCCCCAGGGCAGTTACCTGGGCCTGGGCCCAGTTCCCCCAGGGCCAGGCGTGCCGGCTGCGCGGAGTGAGCAGCCCAGCCGGTGGGCTGGGGAGAGCGCCAGCCTGGGGGCCAGGGAGGCAGCGGGGGCAGTCTGGTCCTCAGGTGAGGGGTGCACACTACACTGTGAATCGGCGCCCGTCCCGTGGGTGCCGCTGGCTGAGTTACCATCTGTCTGCGTCAGCTGGCTGGGCAGAGCCTGTGGGCACGGCCAGCTGAGCACCGAGGCTTAAGCCTCGCTGAGCCGTAAGGAAATGAGTCAGGGTCCAAAGTTGTGCGGTTGTAGCCTCGCCGGACTAGGCCAAGTGCTTTGAGGAACCATCGGGCAGGGTGGCCCTCGTTGGCGCGAGTGAGTTTCTGTCCTGCCGACCGTGTGGGGCTGGCAGGGCGCAGCCAGTAGAGGGAAGGAAACGCTGGTCTCGGCCGGGCGCTTAGCAGCTCGGGACCCTCACCTTAAGGCGGGCTCTCCCCAGGGCCCGCCGCCTGTCCGGCAGGTGGGACCAGCACCTCTCTTCTCGCTCGCTCGGCCCGGGTGGGGCACCAGGAGCGGCCGGGGACAGGGAAGGGATGGGTGTCCTCACGGCCGACCTGCCCCGTGAACCAGGTTTCTCCTCCTCCAGAACATGGCAGAGAAGTTTCTCGACGGAGAGCTTCCCCTGGACTCCTTCATCGATGTCTATCAGAGCAAGCGGAAACTGGCCCACATGCGAAGGGTTAAAATCGAGAAGCTCCAGGAGGTGGTTCTGAAGGGGCAGAGACATCCGCAGGGCCTGCCGCCGGCCCCGCTGCCCCCCAGGGTGCCCGAGCCAGCACCGGCTGCCCCCCTGCCCTACCCCTCCCCGGAGGCCAGCGGGCCGCCCTCCGCGGTGCCTCGGCGCATCCCTCCGCCACCACCCCTGGTGCCTGCGGGACGCTTAGCCACGCCGTTCGCCGCCGCCCTGAGCTCGGGACAGGACCCCCCGCACCCGGTGGCGCAGTGCCCGCCGCTGCCCCCGCGCGGGGGCCTCCCCGCACAGCAGGGCTTCTCCCTGCAGCGGTTCGTGTTGCCACCGTACCCACCGGCGCTGCCCCAGAGACCCCCGCCCCGGCTGCCTCCGCACCAGCCAGGCTTCATCCTCCAGTGAGCGGCCCTTGTCCTCCCCGTGAGACTCCCTCGCCGGCGCCTGCTGGCCGGGTCCGCGCACGCAGATGGAGGCTGTGAGCACCGGCTGCTCTGCCAGGGGCTCCGGTGCTCGGGCCAGGGCGTCCATCTGGTTGTAGAGCCGTAGGTCAGTGGTAAGCACACGTAGAACCCTGGTTGTGGACACCTAGGCGGTTGTGCGCTGGGCCTCAGCCCAGGGCATCCCATGGTCGCGCTGGTTTGTGTTCTCGGTATGATTCCTCAGTCTGGTGTTGAATTCGTGAGTTTGGGGAAAAGTCGTCGTCTCCCGCCACCCCC
>NW_006774065.1:2160803-2162591 GCF_000442215.2 Lipotes vexillifer
CCACCCCCCGACCCCCGCCGGCCTCCGTTCCCAGGTAGGATTGTGGTTCTCCCATTGCAGCTTTATTTAATAAGCATGGTTCATCATTTCTGCTTTATTTTCAAGACAGTTCTGTGGGTCCCAGCCCACTGCAGCCTCTTGTGGGGGTCGGTCGGGTGGGCCAGCCCGGAAGGTGCTTCCTGAACCCGTGTGGGGCGGGCAGTCCTCAGAGTCCCTCCCTCCCCCGAGCCTGGATGCTTCAAAGCCACCCTCGGAGTTTGCACTCGGCCCCCTGCCACGTCCAGGGGCCGGGCGAGCTGCGGTGGGTGAGGAGGTGGCCGGGAGCTGGACTTTGCACAGCAGATGACGGCCCCAGCTCCTCCTCTGCCTCCGCCTCGAGCCAGCCGAGGCTCTCTATAGAGAAGTACTCCTCCAGTATTTTTACTATGTGTGTGATTTTCCTGTTTTATATTGGGAAAGAAAACTTTTTTGACACTCATAAGACCATTCAGGGAAACTTTATGAAAAATGCACATACTGTTCTGAGCAGGTTGAGAATGCAGATGAAGTGAATGCAGTTTCCTTTCTTGCAAGCAGTGCACCGTCGCCCCCGCGGGGGCCCGTGCTGTGCCTTAGCTTACCTGGTGCCAGGAGTGGCCGGCCAGGCGCTGGGGCGGCGTCACTGGCTGCTGCCGCCCCGGCGGCTCTGCGTTCCGGGAGGGGCTTGTCTGGCGGCTCTACGTTCCGGGAGGGGCTTGTCTGTGTTCCTTGTCTGTTGCAGGTGGAAGAAAAGCCCACCCACCTTGAACCAGAATACCCTTAGCCAATATTCTCTGCCTCTGGCTGGGCCTTGGGGCAGGGGTGTGACAGAGGGATGCCAGCAGCATCTCAGCTCAGTCTGGAGAAAGCCTGCCCCTCAGTGTTAGGGAGGTACCAACAAGCTCCGATGCTCTGGCAACACCCCGGGCTGTGCCTGCCCCCTGGGTTCTCATCCGCACGTGCCATGTGTGCCGGATTCCCAGGGCCCCAGGCGGGGCCGGGGGTAGTGTAGCCGCCCACCTGTTGACCAAAAAAGGCCCGTGTGCTCAGTTGTGGAACTCCTGACTCTGGCCTGTGACTCCCCAGCTGGCTGCTGCCCAGGTGACAGAATCCAGGCAGAGCTCAAATGGGGTCTGTCCCGGCAGGCCCTGGGCGAGGCCACCAACCTTTGTCCTCAGTTACTGTACATTTCTACTCCTGGACTTGAACTCCTGCTGTATTGTAATTGTTTTTATAGAGAACAGCTGTATAGGACGATTTACTGCCCTGCCAATCAGGTGGGCCTGTTAACATCTGTGTATCTTGAGAGTGGTGCCACCCAGCCCGTACCTCTGCCGCCTGCAAGGGGCACAGCCAAACATGTGAGCTCGGTGTTGATGTGGGGGAGGGGCCGCCAGGCTGGCCTTGCCGTCTCCAGGGCCACATCTGATCTGTGCTTGTAAAGCTGTTAAGACCCCTTTTAATAAATAGAGAATTGTTAATAACGGCCCTGTCCTTTATTTGCCTGGGGACCCTCATGACGTGTTTGGTTCTAGAGTATCAGCAATCAGCGTTCCAACGGCGAGGCTGACTGGTGTGGCTCTCAAGTTACAAAAACTAAAGGCCACTGAGGTGGTTGTTCTTGATCCGAGAATCTCAAATGTGCACCAAAAGAGGCAGAAGGAAGTGCGCTCCTCCTGTGTCGGGGTGTCTTTGGGGTCTCAGCCGCCCTGCCAGGGCCTCAGCAGGGGACTTAGGGTGCCCCCTGGGCTCAGTCCCCCCCCCCCCCCC
>NW_006774065.1:2162675-2166565 GCF_000442215.2 Lipotes vexillifer
CCCCCCCCCCCCCCGCCGGCTTCTGTCCACATGCCAGCTGCACAGCTGATGGAAACTCTAATTAGAACATTCTCTGCTGATTTCAAGTAAATGATACAATCCTGTGGCTGGCATTCTGCTCTGAGACTCGCCCACATGTGTTTAAAGGGGACCCATGGCCGAGTCATGTGCTGCTGGCGGCTGGGAGGAGGGACCTCACTGCCCACTGGGGCCTTTGTGCCCCTGGGAGGGACTCTCCTCAGGGTGTTTGGAGCACGAGCACGAAGCAGCCCCGTGAAAGCTTCCCTATCGCTGTGTCCTCTAAACGGATGCCATTGCCTTCGTGTCACAGTGCCGGGAGGGTGTCTAGGAGACACTGCTATGGCTTTCCAGTAAGAGGGAAGCATCTTCTGAGAAATCACCTTGCTTTTGTTCATGAGAACGTGACTGACAGTTTTGTCTTTTCCCAGTGGTTGCTGGGAAGCTTACAGCCAAATCTGCAGTCCACCGCCCCTGGGGGTGCTGGGCTGGACAGAGCCACATGTGATTCTCTCCTCCCTCGTCGGGGCCGGTTTGCTTACGGGACATCCAGGGAGGACCATTGCCTGACCTCAGCCGGACTGGTAGGTGCTGCGTGCACTGCGGGGCTCCACTGCAACATATGCTCACTGAGGACCTAGGTGTAGTCAGCTCACACCAGCCTTCACTGGTTTGGATTTGGTGAGAGAACCATCTGCTTTAGCCTGTTTGCCGAAGCTGTTTTCCTTGCAAACAAGGACCAGACACCGCTCCCTCTCACTGCCCTTCCAGTTCACGGAGGTTGGTTTTCAAAGCCCTTTCTCACCTGACCACACCCGCCCCCTCACAGCCCCACTTCATCCTGGGAAACCAAGGCAGGGGGAGCGGCATGCTTGCCACACGGCAGGAGCCACACAAGGTGCCCTTTTCCTCCCCTGACCTGTGCCGTCCTTTGGATCCACAAATGCTGGTGACCTTGGGGGAGGGGCGCGGTTGCTGAGGGCAGCCGGCCACGGGGTGCTTCCAGGGAACGTGGGTGTGGGCACAGCCAGCTGCGCTCTCAGGAACCTAGACGCCTGGTAAGTTCTCCAGTGTAAAGGCTGGTTTGGCCACTGCAGTCAAGTCCAGCCAGGGGTCAGGGTCACCACCAAGCTCAGACGTGAAATTCAGGTGAAATTCTTCAGTAAGATTTGTAACTGAGGAATCGGCCTCACCCCTCCCTTCCTGAAAGAGGCGGAGCTTCCAACAGCACTGGGGGAGGGGATCAAGACCCGAGGGGGCCTCTGGCTGGGAACAGAGGCCTCTCAGAGAAAAGCCCTTAGACTCCCCAAACAAGCGTCCCAGAGTCACAAACCTCCTGGCAAAACGAGCCGGACACTTCTTGGCAGAACCGGAAGCGGCAAAGTTTTCTGTGGCTCCCATGTTCCACTGTTTCCTGCAGAAACTAAGAGGGTCCCTCCCCTCCCCAGCGTACTGGCCCCGGAGAAGTGAAGCAGCAGGCGCAGCCCCTCACTGTGGGGTGACAGCAGTCAAAGTGCGGTTTATTGCCGATCTGACACTTCACACACGAGGAAATACTACACGCAAAGCGAATCGAGCTGCCGCCTTGTGCTCCCCTCCAAGGCGAGTTTCTTCCTTCCAGCCAGGCCTCCCTCTTCCCAGGAGGAGGTGGGGGCCCGAGGAGAGTGCATTCAGCCCTCCCGGAGGGCAGCCCCCTGCCCAGGGAGCACCAGGTGCCTTTGATCTGATCCGAAGAGGAGGCAGTCTGGGCTTTTTCTGGCTGAGCTGGAGAGGCCTGCGGGAGGGCTGGAAACCTCCCAGGGATGGGGAGGCAAAGAGAGGAATGAGGTGGCTGGGCATGGGGAGGGGCAGCCAGACCAGGGGAAAGAAAAACAGGAAGCAGGAGGGTCACCGCAGGTTCCAGCAAGAACAGACTCCAGGAGGATGGCAGCACCTGGCCTGCCCCCCTTCCCAGGCAAGGGTCTCGTCCTCAGCACTCACTGTCACTGACGCCCTAGAGCGAGGCCCAAGGAGAAAGGGGCGCTACCCCCAGCCCACCTAAGAGTATCCTGCTTTGCCTGAGGCCGCACCAGGTCCCAAGAAGGCCATGAACAGGTGATGTCTTCCCCATGTCCCCAACAGCCAGCACAGACTACAGACTGTGTTCTAGTCACCTCTAACCTCAGACCGCGAGTCCCAGGGGCAGGGGAGGCCTGGCCCAAACAAATACCCCCTCCAATGGCCCTGCTTTCTGGTGTGTTGCACACAAACTCACAAAAGATCTAACTCAGAATATTAGAAATGCTCCGTGTATTTCCTGAAGAGCTGTGGCTCAGGCCTGCTGGGTCCTGGCTGCTCTGAGAAGTTCCTGTTGCAGGTAACTAGGCTCTCGTCTGGGAAGAACTGCTCCGGTCAGCCCCGGTCAGCCCTGAGCCCTTGCGCTCAGCGAGGGCTGGCCCTTCTCCGAGGCTCCTCAGCCACGAGGCCCAGGCCTGGCCATCGGCCTCCCCGCTGGACCCCTCGGCGGTGGGGGGGGGCTAGTAGTTGACGAGTGGAGCCGCGTAGCTGCCATCCTTTTTGTCAAGCTGCAGGAGTCAAAGGTGAGGGGCTCAGTGGCCACGGCCAGGAGTACCTGACGTACCCTGCACCGGGCTCCAGGCATCCCGCCGCTCCTTGGCCTGCCCCTTCCCTGGCACGGGCCCTTGGCACCTGCCGTGCTCCCCGCGTTGCTGGGGCCACGTGTCTACGCCCACCGGTCAGTGGCTTCTGACCGTCCCCCAGGCCCACTGCCCCACAGGCCAGTGAGCAGAGGCCGGGACAGCACTCCCGGGGCCCCTCTGCTGTCACCCCCGACACACCCGCACTGACTCCCCGCACCTGCTGGTCCTGCCTGGGGGCCACGCTGGGCTTCTGGGCCAGGGGTGGCTTCTTGGAGGTCCCACTGCCGGGGGCAGCACTGGGCCGGCCGGGCTCCTCCGCACCGGCCGTCCCCACGGCCCCGGCCAGCATGTAGTGCTGCTTCCGCAGCTCGCCCAGCCGCACGCGCTCCACCTCCAGGGTCTTCTCCAGCTCCAGGACCCGCACCTGCAGCCCGGTGCGCGGCCGCTCAGCAAGCCCACGGCCTCACCCCAGGGGCCCTCCCGCCTTCCCGGAGCTCAGCCGCGGGAGAGGGACCGCCGAGGGCGCCCACCTGGGTCTCCATCTCCTGCTTCTTCAGCTTGATGAGGGAGAGGCCAGAGAAGTCCATGGTGTCTGCGGCCAGAGGGGAGTGGGTAAGCGTCTGGGCACCCGCCCCCAGCCCAGCCGCTGCACCGGGGCCCCAGCACTCACCTCTGTCCTCGATCTGCTCCTGGCCCGACCTGGTGGAGGCCACCACGCTGGCGGCCATCTCATTGACGGCGCGTGAGCATTCCCGCAGGCGGCTCAGGTGTGGGCTGTGCTTGTCGGCCTTCACCTGGGGGGGCAGGATGGCCTGCTGGCTGCACCACCCCCACGCCCATGGTCTCCCCGCCACACGTGGTGCTGCCGCCATGGTCAGGAGCCCGAGGGGAAGCTCACCTTGGAGGCCGCCACCAGCTGGGCCGTGCTGGCCGCAATCTCGTGGGAGCAGACGATGAGCTCCTCGTACTTGCCCGTGTGAAGCACCACCCTGTCAGCTGACTCCCTGGGGGCAGAGCCGGGCAGGGCCTGGGTCTCTGACCCCCTGGACCGCGGGCCGCCTCAACACCCCTCCCCAGACGCTGAGCACCACACACCCTGCTGCCCCCCGACCTGAGGCGACATACACCAGCTGCGTGGCTCCCCAGCCCACGGCCTTGGAGGCGGAGATGAGGCCTTCCGTCCACCTCGAATTCTTGGCGTAAAATTCCTGCTTCGTGGCTGCCCCCTAGGTG
>NW_006774065.1:2166575-2176496 GCF_000442215.2 Lipotes vexillifer
CCAGTCAAGGACGTCCCAGGTGGCAACAGATCCCCGTGCGTGGGCCCTCCTCCCCTCACCCCGGTCACAAGGGCGCATCCCTGGGCCGTGGAGGATTGGTCTGGGATTCCCAGGTACGCTGCATGCACGGGGTGGGCCCATCAACACTCTGCACACTCAGGCGTCTTGTGCCCGAGAGGAGTCCCGTGGTCGGCTTAAGCCACAGGGCGGGTGATCCGCGACAGAGAGGGCTCTGGAGTCAGGTCCCTTTCAGGAACCTGTCCCTCGATGGCCTAGCTGTGCGGCCTGCCCACTAGGGATGGGCCCAGCGGCCCAGCTCACCCTGCCGCTCTCCACGATCTCCTGCTGCAGGCTCGTGGATGTTGTCACCAGGAGCCGGATGGCCTGCCAAGACCAAGACGTGTGTCATTCTCGGGGGCCCGGCCAGGCACAGGGCCTGCCCTGGGTCCCAGCCAGCCCCTCACCTTCATCAGGTCTGTGCAGGAGTTGAGGATCCTGAGAGGAGCAGAAGGATGAGGAAAAGAGAGAAAAGGAGCTGCAGTGCGGCCCCAGGAGCCCCGGGGGCGTCACGGTGCGCGGCAGGTTGGGCCCACAGGGTCGGGCGTGCTCTGCAGTTCCCAGGCCTTCTTTCTGGAGAGCTAAGCAGTCAGGAGGGCAGAAGCCCCTCCCCCAATCTGGAAAAACTGGGGAACCCGCCCTGGGGCGACTGGCGGGCAGAAGTAGGTCTTACCTCTCATTCACCTCCAGCTTCACCCCAGAGCTGGCATGGCGGGCCTGGTTCATCACGTCCTACACCCGATGGCAGAGCTTTGAGTGGGTGGGGAGGAGGGCAGCATGCGAGGAAAGGGGACACCCGCACTGGACCAGGCCCGGGATCAGCCGCGGAGCCAGGGAGGTGAGGCCCAGGGCCCGAACGCCAGGGCCCCCACCCACCCTCCCACCTCTGACCTACAGAGGCCGTCTGGCCGTCGCACGGAGGCTGAGGGAGGAAGGGGGTGCAGCCCTCACTCAGCCCAGCGCCCCCGGGGCTCCTGCACCCTGGTCCTCACCTCGATCCTCCGCACCGCATCTTCGATAGCCGCAGACGTGGCCGCCATCTCCTTGTCCACCACAGCCCCGAGCTCCTCCTGACGCACGTCCAGGCTCTTGGGCTTCAGCTCCTGGGGGATGAGGGAATCCAGGAGTCAGAGGAGGTGGATTCCACCTCCTGCCACCCCAGAGCCTGGGAGCGAGACTGGGGCCGCCGGGCCCTCGAGGGTGGTGCTCTGTACCCACCCCGTGTCCCACAGCTACACATTCTACAGGGGAGCACCTATTCAGCCCAAACTGGAAGGAGGTGCAGAGAAGCTGGGGACCCCAGCCTAGCCCCACCGCCCCCGCTCCAGACCCTGACCCATGCTCAGCCTCCCGGCTGCACACCTCACCTGGCCCAGCTGAAGGATGCCCTGCAGGGGGGTCTGCACCAGGCCTGGCTGGGCCTGCAGCAGAGCCTGCTGATCCTGCAGCTGCCTCACGAGCTCCAGAGCCCGGACTCCACACTCCCTGCAGGTGTCGATCAGGCCTGGGGTGCGGGGGAGAGGGCTGAGGGGAGCCGGCGCTGAGAAGCCCGGGAGACCCCAGCCGGGTCTGACGCCAGGACCTGTCGCCAGCCACCCCCCTTTCCCGGGTCCACGGTGAGGAGCTCGTGTGACAAGCCCAGGGCACACTCACGGTCAGCAGGGTCAGTGGGGGCCAGGTGGGAGGTGGCACTGCCGTGGACGATGGTGTCCGCGGCCAGGTGCGAGAACCGGGTCAGGGCTGCCACAAGAGCAGAGGCATCTGTGCAGGAAGGACAACAACCCTCAACGCTGCTGCGCTGGAACAGGTCCTGGTGGTGCCTCTCCTGCCTGGCAAGCCCACACAGGCTCCAGTACCCCAGCTCTCGGTGGGAGGGGGCCGGGCCAAGGTCACACAGGTGGAAAGCAGCATCGCAGGAACCACCCCCGGGTCTCTGTGACCCCTGGCCCGAAGGGCTGATCTCTGGAACCGGGCTGGGGCTGCCTGGAGAGGCGCCTGTGGTAGGAAACCGCCCCGAAAGCAGGAGGCGGCAATGGCCCGTGGGCCCAGGTCACCACCGCTGGCGGCCTCTGCCCTGCCCAGGCCCGCCCCGGCTGCACTCACCTGCCCTGGAGATCAGGTACTGGGCATGGCCCTTCTCCAGGGTGCTCACAGCATCCAGGGCAGCCTGGGCCCTGTTCACCAGGTAGTCTGCCAGCACAGGGAGAAACGGTGAGGGGCAGAGCCTGGCCTGAGGCCCCGGCGCCCTCCTGCCCGCCTTCCTCAGGGTGGGTGGGAAGTAGGGAAGAGCGATGCCCGAGCGCCTGCCGCCGTGGCCCTACCCGGAGAGCTGGTGCAGCGCAGGTGCAGGGGATCGTCCAGCTTGCCCACGGCGTCCTGCAGGATGCGCTCGGCCTCGGCAGCGGTGCCCCGCAGCATGGCGAACTGCTCATCCAGCAGCCTGCGCTGCAGCCCCTGCTCCTGAGACTCCTGGCGGGAGAGGGCGAGGCAGGGGTGAGCCAGCCAGGCCCCAGCAGAGACCCTCGCTGGGGAGGGAGCTTTAGCGAGAGGCCCTGCTGCACCCCCTGCGCCTGGGCTGCTCCCTCAGGAGCGGAGCGTGGGGTGTGCAGCTCGTGATAAAAGGGAATTCTGCCCCAATTCAGCTGTTACACAGGGTGAGAGCGCGCGGCAGGACGGCGCAGGCCCGCCCGCACCTTGTCTGCCAGCCGCCCCTGCAGCTCGCCCCTCTCCCTGGAGCTGCGCTGCTGCTCCCGGTCCAGCGCCGCCTCCTTCTCCCGCACCAGGCTCTGGGCGGCCACCAGCTCAGCCTGCCGCTGCCGCACGACGCTGCTCAGTGTGTCCTTCTCAGCACTCAGCGCATCCAGCCTCGAGCTCAGCTCCGACCCGCTCTGTGAACACCTGGCTGGTGAGCAGGGCTTCCGGAGGCCCCGCCCGCCCCCATCCCCACCCAAATCTTCAGGAGACTGAAGGGTGGCTGAGGACCCAGGAGCGGGTCCTGTGCCCTGTGTAACCCCGGGGCTGAGTCAGAGCCACACCCCAAGACCAGGGCCAGCCTCTCTGAACCACACCCCGCTCCGTGGCAGCCCGGCCTGGGAGGGCCCACACCTGCTCCGCGTGGCTCAGGGCCGCCTGCGCCCGCACCAGCTCTCCCGCCTTGGCCTCTAGCTCCCTCTTGAGCTTCTCCAGCTGGTCACTCTGCTCCTCCAGCTACAACGGGAGGGGACAGGACGTCACGGGGGCAGTGGAGCTGGGGGTCACGGGGGGATACGGGGCAGGGCTTGTGATCACGGGACGCACCTTCATCTCTGACTCCCGTTTCACCTGCTCCACCTGGAAGGCCAGCTGCTCCTTCACTCGCGCCACTTCCTCCTGGCTCTGCTGTGTCACCGTCAGCTGCTTGGCCGTGTCTGCGTTCTGAACCGGTGGGGACCAGGGACAGGCTCAGCTGGGCTGCGCTCGGGGGCCCCCTCCTCCCCCCGGCCCCCGTCCACGCCCCCCGGGCCTACCTTCCGGAGCAGCTCGGCGTGCGTGGTGATGAGCTCGCTGTGCTTTTCCTTCAGCTTGTTGTAGCGCGCCTCGGTGGCGCTGGCCTTCTCTGCGGGGGAGGCGGAGGCTGCGGCCGTGCCCCCCAGCCCGGTGGTGGCCCCCCCCCGGCCCCCGCCGCCCTGCCCACGCACTCTCCGCCTCCTCTCGCAGCCCCTGGTGGCGCTCGCCCTCCAGCTGGGCGGTGCGCAGCCGGGCCACCTCGTGGCGCAGCTGCTCGTTGTCCACCAGGGCCTTCTGCTTCTGCTTGCGCTGCTCCTCCAGCTCGGCCTCCAGCGCATTCACCTGGCCCTTCAGCTGCGCCATGTACCGCTGCGCCTGGGCGGCGGGAGGGTGGGGTGTAGGTCCCCTGCGCGGGGCAGCCACCCACCCCTGCGCTGCCGCCCGCGCCCCTCACCTCCAGCTGGATCTTGTCCAGCTCCGTGCGGAGCGTCTCCACCTCCCTCTTCAAGGTCTCCATCTGGAGGTCCCTGGGGACAGAGGTCAGGCGGGGTCTTCCCCAGCCCGTGTGGTCCCGGCGTTCAAGTTCACTCAACCGGGACGATCAGGGCACCCGAGCACGGCCACTGGTCCTCTCATCAGCACCCTCTCGGGGTTTGAGCATCTCAGGTCTGTGTCCCCAGCCAAGATCTTTCGGGATCACAGTTCCCGGAAGGCTGTTTCCCACGATTGTGGGCTCCCCAGGACCTCACCTGTCGTCCTTCATGGAGCCATTGGGGGGTCCAAATGTCTGCTCGAAGAGGTCAGCCACCACCTGCCACGGCAAAGCACGGTGACCTCCGCCCCCACTCCCCGAGGCCAGGAGGGAGGCCCAGCCTCCCCCAGTGCCCCCAGCGAGGAGGGGGTGGCTCACCGCTGGTTCCGCGGCGGGGGGCCCCGAGCCGATCTCGATGAGGTTCTCGGGCTCCTCGTCTTCGGGGGCCTCCTCGGGGATCACCACCACCGGCTTGATGTGCTCGGCCAGCGCCGAGGCCCGCAGGAAGTTGGGGGGTCCCTGAGGGGGCAGCGGGTGAAAGCGACCCAGTGCTCCCCCCAGCAGAAGGCCCTCCCTCTGCCACTCCCACAGCCCACACGAGGCCCCGCAAGGGGCCCAGCCAGGCGGCCGCAGTCCTCAAGCCCAGAGCCCAGGGCAGCCACAGGGCTGCAGGCTGGCGGCCTCTGGAGGGCACAGGTACCTCGGGCAGCCGGGGGATCTGGATGAGCCGCTTAAAGTAGAGCATGTCCGAGGCTCTGCGAAAGAAGTTTCTGAGGCTGCAGGGACAGAGGCGGGAGGTCAGAGGAGCCAGGCCCCAGGCTGGTACCCCCAGTACACGCCGCCACCCTCCACCCCGCCCAGGCTGGTACCTGTGAAACTGCTCATGGAACCGGTCCCGGTGGCCTTGCAGGGTGTCCGCTGGGAGGCCTGGACGCAGGGAGATGTAAGGGGACTCCCTCCTCGCTCACTGCTCTGTGCCCGAGACTTCAGATCCGTTCCCTCCCCTCCCCCTCCCTGCTCCTCCACGTTCTAGAAACCGTCATGGATTAGACAGATTACCTGCCACCTGGCTGTGTCCCACCCACCATTAGGAGGGCCCAAAGAACCCCCTGTGAGGAGTTCAGCTCTTGACTGAGTGAGGGAAGGAACCGGTGAGTGGGACCGGCAGAACCCTGACCACAGCGCACTGCACGTGTCAGGTCTCACTCCAGCTCTCACTCGAGTTTGCCCAAGGTTGACACTGGAGCAGCTCACAGACCCCAGCCAGCAGCCCAGACCCTTTCTGAGCACTAAGGAGCCACCACGTGCCTCCCCCAGCCTTCCCCGCCAGCCCAGTGAGCACCCCGCTGCCGCCTCTGAGGCCAGGCGGTTAAGAGAACTGCAAACACGTAAAACTGCATGGCTCTTCCCACTAAATCTTTGTTTTGGAAAATAGTGATTTTTTTTTTTAATAACAAGTATGTTATGTTAGTGGGCAGTGAGTTTACTACTGTTATGTTTAATTAATAAATATCTTAAAGACTGCTTGATTCCCATCCCTGATACAGTCTATCAGCACAGCCCTCTGGGGCTTCGGCTGACCCTCAGGGCCGAGGCCGGCAGGGCTGGGGGCAGCGGGACTCACAGGAGTGCAGCTTGAACATGAGCTTGACTGTGTAGTGATAGAGGTGGCTGCAGTCCTGGATGACCTGGATGAGGGGGGCCAGGCGGCACTGGCCCGAGGACATCTGGGACACGGCAATGGCCGTGTTGAGCTGCCGGAAAACTGTAAAAAATAAAAATAAAAAAGGCGGGGCGGGAGGAGCCTGAGCACGCGGAGCCGGGAGACGCAGCAGCAGACCCCACTCTGCTTACAGGCATAGTGACGACCACAGTGAGGACAGCGGCTGAGCGCTGGCCCTGACCATCATCTCACGACACCGTCACAAGCTACCTAGACAGCTGGGTTTGGAGACGGGGCAATGGCCTGGGTAACTGGCTTTACCAGTCCCAGCCAGGCGGTGGGACTCTACCCCAGGCCCTCGGACACCAACATGCTCCTCTAGGCGAGGAAGGACCCTGTGCACTGAAGCTGCTGAGGACCAAGGCCCAGCGCTCCCACAAACTAGGGTGACAGCAAGGTGGGGGGGCAAATGAAATGCAGCTCAGCTCGGCCAGGGTCTCTGGAGAGCTTCCAGGCAGTGGGCCCAGGACGCAGAGCTGGAGAGACAGGGTGACTTCAACAGCCCTGTACCCATGGGCTTCTAGCTCACTCTGAATCTTAGGGAAGGACAGAGGGCTAAGGCTGTGCAGCCCCAAGGCCTGGTTCTGCAGATGGGGACACAGGCCCGGGCTTGGTCAGTCTCACAGCAGCGGGCTCAGGACGCGGTTCTGCAAACCCCAAGGGACCCCAAAACCTCACTTGCATTCGGGGTCAATCTCCCCTGACCTTGAGAATCAGCCTTTCATCCGACGGACTAAGTAGGAGGGCAAGAGACAGACATACTGCCACCCCCCACGGGCTTGCTCTCTGGGGCAAGGAGAGAAATGAGCACGTGACACCCAGGGCGGCCCACGTGGGACACGGTTTCAGATGGGTGGCCCCCAACCCGGGCCTACTCTCACCTTGCCCGGGGTGGGGCGATCTGCAAACCTCCACAGTGACACAAGGACGCCTGGGAGGGAAGGGACGAGGAGGAAGGCGCCAAGTGCTGTCCCTCACCCACTTAAAACTTAATTACATGTCACATCAAGTACATTTTCCTTGTAAACAATTAAAATACACACAATACTATTTTGCATTTTAAAACACAATGCAGCCATTTCTCAGCTGAAGGGCATTCAGGACATTTCCCATTTGCGGCTGTTACGTACGAACCTCGGGGCGGGGGAACGCCCACTCCCCTCACACTCTCAGGGAGATGCTGGCACAGGGGGTGTGGGCACTGGCTGTGGGCTTTCTCCGCCTCCCATCGTGGCGACTGGGGAGAGGCCCATCTCTGCAGCACAGCTGCCCCCAGACTCACCCAGCCTCAGGGTCCAGACCCCGGCGCCAGGAGGATGCCCAGGCACCTCTTCCTCATTCCTGGTTTTCCATTAAAAAAGCATTTGCCTCTCACTCTCCGGTGGAGAGCGAGAGAGCATCGAGTCACCCACAAGTTGTTCTGAAGCTGCCACTGAAAACAATCACCTCCGCAACCCCAAGAGGGTGAGCCCCCTGAGATTTCCTGTTCAACGGCTGCCGCATTCCTGGGCTGGGAAATCTGACCTGACTCAGAGGCCTTTTACAGCAGAGAACGGGCAAGAAGGTCGAAACCAACTGCCTTGGGGCAGGCTCGGCTGGGAGGTGGATCGGGAACCTGAAGCGGTGGCTCCTGGCACCCCCCGGCAACCCCCCACCCCGCGCCTTGGTGCCAGAGTGGGTTTCCTTCGGCCGAGACTGTTCCCTGGACGTACCGCCTGCCTGGCGTCCTGCAGGGGCAGTAAAGGCCTCTCCTTCCCATGCTCTGGGGGCACCTGGAGGCCCCGTGACCTGCTCCTGGTGGGAGTGTGGTCCCAGGGGGCAGGTGTCTTCGAGAATGGCTGGCCCCCAGAGGCAGCAGGCCCCGGGTCAGCCCCTCGGCTGGCTCACCTGATTCAGAGAGCTTCAGCGCACAGTCCATGTAATCGAACATCTCCACGGTGAGCTGGAAGCTACGGGGGAAGGAGGAGGAGGGAGAGGTGAGCGGGAGGGGTGCGGGGCATGGCCCTGCGAGAACCCCCAGGCGGGAGGGGGAGCACAGTCCACGCACACGCCTTTGCACGGATGCACAGACGGCAGTCCTTCAGCCAAAATGCCCAGCTCCAAAGTAAGCCCCATCCCTTTAGCTTTAGCCACAGCTCCTGGGCACGTGACGACCTCCAGCCCCAGACAGAGCACGGCCCCCAGTGGGAGCCTGGGTGAGGAACGCTGCAGGAACAGACGGGGAACCGGGGGACTCACACGTTGTTGACATCGGTCCCAGCGGCCTTCTCCAACACCTCGTCTGTCACCTCCAGGCCCGGAGGGAACGCGGGGTGCTGCGGAGAGGACCCCCCACTCAAGCGCGGCCCCTCTCAGCTCTGGCCCAGCACTGCTTCTACCCTTCGAGGGCGGGAAGGGGCCGGAGGAGCCCCCTAGCCTGTGGAGCCGCCACCTGCGCAGGCGGTGACTACAGAGACCAAGACCGAGGATGGGAGGTCCACCCGGGGCTGAGGGCGGGGCTAAGACCACCTCCCCCGCGCTGGGAAACGCCTCAGGGCCTTCTGACTTCCCTGCGGTTTGTCCCAAGCTCCCCCTTGGGTCCGGTGGGGATAGGACAGATCCCACCCTCTGAGACATCTTGGAGGGAAGAGCCCAGGGTCCCACCAGCCCCACGATTCCCCCGAGGAAACTACCTTGAGGTGGAAGGAGATCTTGGTCAGCAAGAGTTTGGTGTAAATATTCACCAGCTGCCCATATCGGTCATGCAAATGGCCCTGTGGAGAAAGGGCCCTGGGTAAGGACACACTGCCCGTGAGCTTGCCCAGGAACCCCGCGCAGCAAACAAGGAAGGCGAGGCCGGAAGACGCAAGATGATGAGCAGGGTGTCAATCCTTCAGCCTCCCACGCTGTCACTGATTCATTCAACAACCATTGCTCAACCCACCAGAGGTGGCCAACCTCCTTTCCCAAGGGCCTCTGCCAGCCCCCTCTCTGCCCATCGCTCTCTTCTTCTCACTCTTGCCAGAGAGACTCTCGGGACAAGAGAGCTCCTCGTCCAGGGCAAGAGGCCAGTTCTGAGGTGGGACGCTCTACTGAAATGCTGGTGGGGGCTGGGGAGGTACGTTCCGACGGGCGCGTGAACACATCCTCCCCGCAGCCGCCTCCAGACACCATGTCCCCTGCGGCCACGCCCACTGGGCCCACATCTGCAGATGGCACCAGGGACGCCACCTTCCTTACTCTAAGGGGCGTCCCCTCTGCAAGCCGGTCAGCTCCCAGAGGCCACCTGGCCCCCACCCCAGCTGCTGGGGCCCCAGCAGTGCTCCCAGAGGACAGATAAGGCCAGAAGCCCTCTCTCCACCCAGGGGACGCCCCTAATTCCTGAGGGTCGTGGAGTGGATCTAGAATACAAGCTCCTGGGGCTCTGAGACTTCACTGTGGATGAGACGCTTCTGGAGAGCCTGCTGAAAATGCAGACTTCCAAGCTTCAAAAGCTGCCGGTCTTGGGGGCTCAGAGTCTGCACCACTTACTCAGACTCAGGGAGGGGTAGTGAGCTCACAGGGATTGAAGGGCTGCTGATTTCTGGAGCCGGAGGGCCCGTTAGGGATGTGTTTGGGACTTCTGCGCCAGGCCTTAAAAGCAAGGCTCAATTTCATTTACTGATGCTCATCGCCTGTGCCATGGCCCCACTGAACACGGCTCTAACTGTGCTGGGAGGAGGGGGGGCACCACTGCAGGTGCTCTGTTCCCCTCTCGGGCCTGTGTGCCAGGCAGGATGGCGGTGGACTTTCCACGTGGTGTTGCTGGCGAGGCGCTAAGGCCACCATGCCCGCTCCCCGCACCTACCCACAAGTCTCCGATCTCCCGGATGTTGCTCCGGTACCGCTGGCAGTCGTGCAGCACCTGCCCAGAGGGGGAGACGAGGAGGGAGGATGAAGGAGCCAGAGCCTTTGTCGGCGGGGCGGGGTGGGGGGGGTGGTCCTGACACTTGTTCCCATGTACGGGTTGTGGGCAGCAGGCAGGGCGGGCCAGCCCGGAGCTGAGGGACACAGACGCCGGGACAGCCCTCATTTCAAAGGATGCGGCTCTGTGCCTCTCTGGGGTGTTCAAGAGGTGGCAGACGGAGGGCCCGGGCCCCCGGAA
>NW_006774065.1:2176513-2191185 GCF_000442215.2 Lipotes vexillifer
ACTCACGTTGGGGTGCCCGTCTCGAAGGACCTTGTGGAGGACGTGGCAGAACTTCCAGCTGAGGATGGAGCTGCTGGGAAGCGGCAGCCCGATGGCATAGGACCAGAAGGTGAAGGCCCCCTTCTCGTGGTGAGTGCCCAGGATGATGCCTACCAGGGTCAAGGCCAAATGCAGGCAGCAGGGACTCAAGCGTTGGGGAGGTCCGGTGCTCAGCAGGTGCAGCTGAACAGGTGACTGAGCGCAGAGAGGCAGGTGGAAGGCTGCCCTGCCCCCTCCCCACACCCCTCCCTCCGCTTCGGCCACAGCTCACCAAGAGCTACGGCTCTCAGGCAAGCAAGAGAAAGGGCAAGCTCATGCCCCACGAATTTAGCTGGGCCCAATGGCCTAAGACAATAGGTGGCCTTCCTGAGATGGGACTCAGAGTCTGGAAGGAGCTGAGCGATGCTGGCCCAAGGCCACAGGGGGACGCCCCTCATCAGGCCATCTGGTGCGCCCACTGCTCCCCTAATTCACTTCCCCCACGTCCTCTTCACCCTCCCCGCCTCCCCTGGGGCCCAGAGGGACGCAGGCCGCTGGCAGCAGGGAGGATACGCCGGGCATGCTTCTCCTTCACGGGGGCCTCCTGGGTGTTGATGGCTTTGCTGATGCTGATGGCCTGGGAGGGAACAGAGGAGGCAGAGGTCAGAAACCCACCCGGCAGGCTTCCTGGGAGAGACCACCCAAAGGGGGAAGTGGGGAGACACACAGTCGGGACTGATCCTTCCAGCCGGTTAAAGGCGAGAGTAGAGATAAGGGAAAAATAGAAATTCTCTAACCTAAGCAAACCAGACCACTCAAGGCCCTTCTTCACGTGACATGTGCAGCTCAAACTGCAGCTAATACCCGATGCCACAACCACACAGAGCTTCCAGAGGCCTGGGAGGTAAAGACGAAAGCCGGCTTGTGCTGCAGGAGAGCAACTCTGATCTGAAAGCTGCGTGTGATTCCTTTTCCTCAGAAGGCGTAGCCCCTGGGCCCCAGGGGAGCCGCCAGTCCCCGCAGGACATCCTCCATCGGGTCTCTCCTCTGGGAGAGGCTGCTGTGGCCTGAGCCCTCTTGCACTCCACCAAAACATGCACGTCACCCCTACTTTACCACGGGGCACGGCCTGGAGACATGAGGCCTCACAGCCATGTTGTGGAAAACCAGGATAAACCAGGTCCCATCGCCTGTCCACATGCATCCTGGACGAATCCTGACTCAGCTCCCACCCCCACCGACACAAACAGTGACCGCAGCCCCACCAGGGGTGGCAGGAAGGGGGACCCGCTTAGCACACATGCTGCTATCACTCAGGCCCTGAGCAAGCGGCAAACTCATCCTCGATGCAGGTCCCCTCCCACCTCCAGCTGCTGGAGTCTTGTCTCGTCCCCCTTAGTTCAACACCACCTCTTCCGAGAAGTCTTCCTGGATGTGACTGCTCCCTCACACAGGCTCGGGGCACTTACTGTCACCCCCATCCCAGTCACCCAGGAACCACCACCGGCCCTGGGTTTACTTATGGATATGTTTTAATTCTGTACCTGGCGGCAGGTCTTGTAAGCCTCTGTCCACCCACCCAGCCCCGAGCTGGGGGCATCTGTGCTTGTGGACCGAATGAGAAGAGCTGCCGGTGCCATTGGTGAGAGGGACAGGATGAGGTCCCTGACCAGTGCAGACTCCTCTCCAGGTCAGCTGATTCTCCCACGTCTCCCACAGGTCCTCCACCAGGGCCCACACTGCCCCAGGCCGTCCAGGGAGCTCGCTGAGCAGGGCAAGCTGTGCACTCACCCTGCAGCCCGGCCCTGCGTGGACTTGTCCACAGCAGGCCCAGCAGTGGCAGAAGCGGGACAGGGCGGAGAGGAAGCCCCGAGGGGCAGCAAGAGCTTTCTTTCTTTTTAACCCAGAGGGCTCTGTGCTCTCCACCTCTGGCCTGGGAACAATATTAACTGCCCCTGCTGGGCAAGGAGGCGACTTCTCTCATCTACAGTCTACCGTGACCCTACTGTGGTCCTGCTTTGCAAAGCAGTGAGATTTCCTCTGTAAGAAAAGCAACCCCCTGAGAGCCATGGCCGTGCTTTCTGCTCAGACTCACAGACCTAGGAGCTGCTGGGGGCTGGGCTAGCCCCTCACACCCACCCCAGCAAGGCTGGCTGACCTCCTTTCACACACAGCGCCCACTGTGGCCATTCCCCGGGGCTCGGGGAGAGCGGGTCTGCAGCACGCAGCACACTGGGCCCCTGGGACACGGACAACTCTCCCAGCATCAAGGCTGTACCGGGGTCCTGAGAGGAACGCAGACAGGCTCTGGCACCTCTTACACTCCAAGCCTCAGCGAGCCAGACACGAGGGCTCCCTCACCATCTGTTCCGTGTTTGCCAATCCTCTGCCAACTCGGCCTCCCGGAGGCCCCAGCACCTGCCTTCCCTCCACAGGCATCACCGTGAGAGAGGCCGGACCCCAAGTGTACCGTTCCCGGCCCCGCGAACATCACGCCCCGCCAGGCAGAACTCTGCCCACAGCAGCAGCAATGAGGACAACAATCGACAATCAGCAATTCCCGGGCGCTTGCTCCCCTGCGCCAGGCACAGG
Organism: Lipotes vexillifer; assembly: GCF_000442215.2. Taxonomy (NCBI): domain Eukaryota; kingdom Metazoa; phylum Chordata; class Mammalia; order Artiodactyla; family Lipotidae; genus Lipotes; species Lipotes vexillifer. Next base: position 2,179,124 of record NW_006774065.1, read on the forward strand.
CAACACGCTCCCAGCAGCAACCCTAGCAAGTGGGCGTGGCCCCACTTTCCTGATGAGGAAACTGAGGCTCAGGGAGTTGGGGTATCAAGTCCGTACAGCTAATAAGGGCAAAGGCAGGTCCGGCTGTGTCCTGAATGATTCTGTTATCCAGCTCCCAGTCACCTCCCTCCAGTACAGGTACAGAGCTGGGAAGAGACACCAGCCCATAAGCTGCGAGTGCCTGTCTCGGGGTGGGGCGGGGGTGTAACCCCATCCCCCAGCTGCCCTGACACTTGAGCTGGCTCTGACGACTGCCACCTGTTCAGAAGATCCCAGGCAAGAACAGAGCACAGCCAAAGTCACACAGGCAGAGCAAGCTACCCAGGCGGCCGGGGATGCAAAGATGCCACCTGCAGTCCCAGCAAGTGCTCTGTCCTCCGCAGATGCCCACGAGGGGCGTGCTGACCCCCCTCCCCACCAGGGCCTGCAGCTGGAGAGCAGAAGCAGAGACGCCCTGAAGGGATGGGCTGGTGGGGCTGGCGGCCCAGGGTAAGCATTCCCACCGCGCAGCCTTCCCCAGAGGCCGCTGGGCACAGGCTTTTACTTCACCGTCAGTCCAAATGTATACGGAGCGCCCTCATGGCTGGGCCCTGGACCCCCAGAAAGAGTGCCTGCCCCTCCCCTCTGGGGAATCTGCTCACCTGTCCCCTCCCTGCCGCCACTCTATTTAAATCTGCCGATTTATGCTTCTCCGTGTGGTCAGCACCCAACAGTGTCTTCCTTATTTGTCTATTGTCCTCCCCCCACTCCCAGCCCATGTCTACGCCACGGCGGGGGAGTGGTTCCGCCTCTCTGGGGCTGCTGTGGCTCCAGCCTCTAAACAGTGCCTGGCACATGGAAGGTCTTCAGAGGCAGTGAGGGAGGCTCCCGGGCCCCAGAGAGAAATGGTGACTCAGGCACACGGGAGTCTGTCTGGCCCCCTCCGCCCAAGCGGTGCCGCCCGCTCCCCGCGCCCGCTGTAGGAACAGGGTCCCTCCCGGCGGGAACACGGCCCTGCTGTGTGCAGGCGGCAGATGTGTGGACCGGGAGGCCTCACAAGGAGGCACAGTGCTCACACAGAGGCGGTTCTGTGGACACTGCACAAGCCTGCTTTTCCTGCCAGGCGCGGCAGCCAAGCCCCGTCCCAGGAGGGGACGGCAGGCCCCAGGGATGCCCGTCCCTCCCCTGCCCGTCCTGAGTGGGCCGCAGAGGGGGGGAGAGCACTGAGGCTCCTCCCCTCCGCCCCGGGATCTGGTGTGGTCAGCACCCAACAGTGTCTTCCTTATTTGTCTATTGTCCTCCCCCCACTCCCAGCCCATGTCTACGCCACGGCGGGGGAGTGGTTCCGCCTCTCTGGGGCTGCTGTGGCTCCAGCCTCTAAACAGTGCCTGGCACATGGAAGGTCTTCAGAGGCAGTGAGGGAGGCTCCCGGGCCCCAGAGAGAAATGGTGACTCAGGCACACGGGAGTCTGTCTGGCCCCCTCCGCCCAAGCGGTGCCGCCCGCTCCCCGCGCCCGCTGTAGGAACAGGGTCCCTCCCGGCGGGAACACGGCCCTGCTGTGTGCAGGCGGCAGATGTGTGGACCGGGAGGCCTCACAAGGAGGCACAGTGCTCACACAGAGGCGGTTCTGTGTGGACACTGCAAGCCTGCTTTTCCTGCCAGGCGCGGCAGCCAAGCCCCGTCCCAGGAGGGGACGGCAGGCCCCAGGGATGCCCGTCCCTCCCCTGCCCGTCCTGAGTGGGCCGCAGAGGTGGGGAGAGCACTGAGGCTCCTCTCCTCAGCCCTGGAATCTGTGCTGGGCGATTCTGACGTGGCTTAGCTCCTGGGTTTACAGTCCAGGTGCAGCTCTGACTGCAACATCTGGTTCCGTCTACACAAGCATGGCATCCTCACACCAGCCCAACGAGCAACTGTAGGAAGACTGAAGGAGGAGGGGCAGTCAGAGGGGCACCGGGGACCATTGTGTGGGTTCTCTCTAGCTTGCCAGCCTGCAAAAGGCTTCCTTCCGCCCTGGTACAGGGGCAGTTCTGACAACAGCAAGTATAATTCCTCACGACAGGCGGGATCAATTGCCATGGAGAGAGCCTTCTGGGAGACAGAAACTTCGAGTGGAATGCATTGATTAGGGGCCTGGGTGCCGAGATGGAAGAGCCAGAGCCGGAGAGAGAGGGTCCGGCGGGGGGCAGGGGGGGCAGGTGGCGACCGTCTTGGGGATCTCTTTATCTGACTTCCCACTCAACCTCTGAATGGCCATGGATAGGGGGCAGGGAGCAGCAAAGCAGGACGAGCAGTAACGGTGGGTCTGACACCCCCAGATATGCCCAGGGGGTCTCTGGGGGAGGGAGCTGGAGGGTTTGCAAAGACAGCGGAGGGCGGGCAGAGGCACGCTTCTCAGACCCGTGAGGGTGGGTGACTAAACAGTTTCACGGCCATTCAGACCACTGCTGCTCCTTCTGTGCTGGAAAAATCCGAGCCCAGGCCCAGGGAACCACCTCACAGCGAGGGGCCTGACCCTCCGGAGGGCGGTGGGGGACAAGGCCGAGGTGTGGAAAGGCTCTAGCAGGCTCTGGAGACACAGCCAGAATTGCTGGCACCAGGAAGCTTGCAGGGGGTATATCTCACGCCAGAGGCCAGCAAACTGGCCTCAGTAAATGAATAATAAAATGATTTTTATCGAGTTCAGCCATGTGCCAGGCACCGTGCCGAGCACCTCACCATTATCATCTCATTTAATCTCCTAAGTAACCCTTGAAGCATGTGGATGAGGAAATCAAAACTCAAGGTCACAATGACGAACACAGGCACTATTCTAGGCACTGTCCCCACACAGACAACCCTCCCCCGTTAAGCCGGGTCGAGTAGTTCCCAAGGTGGCTGCGCCGGAGGGAAAGCCAGGTTGCTGGCTCTGTAGACTGTCCCCTCAGCCACCACCGGGTCCCCGCCGCCTCTCACGGGGGGAGGGGCTGGGCTGAGGGAGCCGTGCGCCAGCGTGCACGTACTTCTGGTCCCCCTTTGTCCCACTGCAGGGACCCAGCTCCCGAGGGCCTGGTGTCACTCAGGGAGGACCTGGCCCAACTCCAAGTCAAAACGCAGGTTCTGGATCCAGGATTCGTTCAAACCGCAGGTAAGAACCGCAACTGTGTGGCACCGAACAGCTCATGGGGCTCCCCTACGGCTCCCCCATTCCCGCAGGCAAGGCCTTCGGACCCTGGGGCCCCCCCTGGGCCTTCAGCTCGGCTCCCTCCTGGGGCGGCTTCTGTCCTGCAGCCAGGGCGGGGACGTCTGGGAAGGCCTCTTACAAGGGCCCCACTGGGTCCATGGGAGCCAGAGCCTCAGGACACACCTGCCCCTGCTTCCAGGAACAATCTCGTTCTTGTTCGTCACATAAAAACCCCATCTGGTGCCAGCAGAGGCCCTGGGAGTCAAGCCTGAGGAGGCAATCCCCGGCCCAGGCCAGACAGAGCCACCAATGGCACTTGTCCCTGGACAGGTGACTCCCAGGGAAACACGAGAAAGCATCTCGCTGCTGGTTCAGGAGAGAGGCGACCCGGCTGAGGCAGCGGGGCTGGGGCAGGAGCCCCAGCAGGTGATATTCCCAAGAACCTCGGTGCCTGCTGTGGACTCGAGACAGAAGCCTTGGGGTATGGACACCGTCAGCGAAGCCGCGCAACCAAGCTGGGACGCTCTGGTCAGCAACTGCACACAGCAAGCCCTTCCCTGCCCCGTCGCCTGTGGGGCTGCATGCCAGACAAAGGGGCCCCAGGAAGAGCCACTGGGAGAGGACGGTCACTGAGGATAGAGCAGGAGTGAGAGTGGCGCATGAAGCCACAGCCTGGTGCGCACCAACACTGGCCACACCATTCTAGAAACTCACAGCCCCTGCAGGGGGTCAGAACCAAGTGACCGCCGAGGCTGCAGCCCTGGACATTCTCTGCAAGATCCGACGTCCTCCAGGCCGTGGGGAGCTCTGCACAGCAGAGGAACGTGGACTCGGGGAGACCCCTTCCCCAGGAGCCCATGTGAACGGGGCCAAATACAGGTCTGCTCACCCAGTTCCACCATTGCCAGCCATGGCACCCCAGCGCACAGACCCCGGTCCCATCCACTCCGACCCACAGGGGCGCCTTCACTTTAGAAGCTTCCCCTTTCCCGTCTGGGAAGCAGGAGCAAAAAACCCTTGAAATCTTCGAGAACGCAAACATACACAAAGTGTGTCTGGAACATCTAGCTTTGTTCTAGCCACACCGTCTTCCTTCTGTTCCTCAAACAGGACAAGCCCGGTCCCACCCCCAAGCCTGGCTGTGCTTCTGGGGTCACCCTACTTTGAGTTAAAACACCCTTCCTGGGGGTGTCTCCCCCAACCATCCTATCTAAAGCAGCCCTCCCTCCACACAGATAGCTTCCTCCTGGTTACTTTCACCCAGGACATTTATTCCCTGAAACTATCTTTTTTTTTTTTTGGCGTTACGCTGGCCTCTCACTGCTGTGGCCTCTCCCGTTGCGGAGCACAGGCTCCGGACGCACAGGCTCAGCGGCCATGGCTCATGGGCCCAACCGCTCCACGGCATGTGGGATCTTCCCGGACCTGGGCACGAACCCGCGTCCCCTGCACTGGCAGGCGGACTCTCAACCACTGCACCACCAGGGAAGCCCCCCTGAAACTATCTTGTTTACCACGTATTCTGTTTCTACCTCTGACCCCTGAACAGACGTAACGCACAGGCAGCGGCCATGGCTCATGGGCCCAACCGCTCCACGGCATGTGGGATCTTCCCGGACCTGGGCACGAACCCGCGTCCCCTGCACTGGCAGGCGGACTCTCAACCACTGCACCACCAGGGAAGCCCCCCTGAAACTATCTTGTTTACCACGTATTCTGTTTCTACCTCTGACCCCTGAACAGACGTACTTGGTACAACAAATCCTGTTGGTCTTGCTACCTGCTATACCTCCAGTCCCGAAACCCATGCCTGGAGGTCAATAAATCTTTACTGGATGAATGAAAGAGTGAATACTTGAACGAAAGCTCTTTCAAATATAAGTACTGGTTAAATTCAAGGCAGTGTGTGTGTCTCTTTCTCTAGCTAATAATTTATCCACTAGAGTTAAATAGTAAAGGCAACTATAAAACATTTTCTATTTTTAAAATCAACCCTGAAATGAATCAGACTCAATCCTCCTTGTACTGTTATCATGACGCGCTTCACGGTGGCACTTGGCAGAGACAAAAAAACATCCTTCAAAGAGCTGGGTCACAGGGACTGGCAGAGAGGTGGGTTATCCTGCTTTAGTGTTTCCAAAGAGTTGTTTGAAGGACAGAAAGATCTCATTCAAATGCTTTGCCACCTCAAAGGCCATTGATGAAACCAAACACAGGATTTCTGTAGCCGAGGAGGCGGCTGAATGCGGTCTCAGGCAAAGCGGTGGGGAGCTCTGGGCCAGAGGTCTGCAGCTCAGTCATTTCAGCAGAGGGAAGTCAGTGAAGCAACACCATCCTGCGATTCAACCGTCTCTTCCCTTTATTCAGGTCCCCCCCGTGCCCGCTCTGTCCGGGCCTCTCAATCATTCGACCATTTATGAAACTGCAGGGAGGGCCGCGCTGCGGCTGCTGCTCCTCTGCCGGAGGCCCGGGCAGGATCCTCCCATCCACCAGCATGAGGCTCACTGGGGGACACTGCCACCTCTCCCCCGGGCTCTGCAGGTGACACATGAGGAGGAAGAGATAGGAGAGGAGGACGTGGCCCGAGTCCCGCCTCCAGGATGGACAGGGAGCCAGCCTGGGCAGCTCCTTGCCTGGGCCCTGGTGACACCACTCCACAGACCTGTCTGTCCCACAAGCCAGGGGGCTGAGCCACTCCCTGGAGGGAGAACCTAATACATTTGAAGGTTGTGTTTATTTCAGCAAGAGAAAAAAACAACTCCACCTCTACTAAACTTTTCCCCAAGAACTCAGTCTTTCCCTGCAGTGGGAGCCATGGCTTTTTAGGCCTCACTGAATGGCAGCATCAAAAAAGGGAGACCCACGGGCCCCCGTGGCACCCATTTAATTCAGCACACGCACACCGAGCGGGTCCCCCGAGCCGGGCAGTGCTGGGTGCTAGCACACAAGGAGCCAACATTGTCCGTGCCTGAGGACCTTGGGGCTCAGAGGGTAGTGTTTAGGGGCTCGGAGAGGGAGGCAATGCAATCCCTTCTCCGTGACCCTGGATCTAAACACACGCCCGACCTCACGGCCGTCCACTCCTGCCGGTTCAGCTGCAGGGTTTGGGGAGACAGGAATAGTGGGAATAATATCGTGAGAACTAGGGAAGCCTAGTAAGGTTCGGGCAGGAGGAAAGTGGTTGACGGCTTCGCAAACAAGGTGATATTTGAGTCCACCCTGGAGTCAGGTGGAGCTGGGGGGAGCGGGGTGGGGGGAAGGGTATCACTGATAGCGCGGCGGCTGGCAAAGGCTCTTCAGGCCCCAGCTCAGGTTAGCCGGCTGCGTTTCCCTGTCCCCCCGCCAAGCAGGCCTAGACTCGACTCCAGAGTTTCCACTTCGCACTGCTGGACTCAGTGCCCAGGCAGGTTTTATTCACAAATGGGACGCTGGCCTGGGGGCAAGGTCAGGAGGGCCAGCTTCCCCTGACCTCCCTGGGGCACCTCCCCGGGGCTCCTCCCTGGGGCTCCCCACCAGAGTATCTTCCAGAGGACGGTGTCACCTGGGAGCAGGCCCTGCCGTCCTGGAGAAGGGCGCACCGCAGGATCGCTCTTCCAGGAACGGACTGCTCCCCACCTTCCCAAGTCCGCCCAACCCCTGTGGCAGATCTACTGTGCTCCCCAACAGCCCCAGCTCCCCATTCACAGAGGCTCAACTAGGGGCTCAGGGACGGAACCAGGGGGCATCATCTCCATTTCTCCAGTCCAGCCCGCCTTCCCATACACAGCGTAACAGCCAACAGCCGTTCAGTGCAGCATTCACTCCACCCCAGGAGCTGTGTCATCCTGCAAATCCTCCATGACTTGGGCACTATGATTATATCCATATTGCAGACGAGAAGACTGAGGCACAGAGTCTCGCTCTTAACAGCTCTGCCACAGCACACCTGTTCATCTCCCACATCCTTTGTCAAGATGAAAACCCTTGGAGGGGATGAGAATGATCTTCATCTTTCCGTAGCACATCCCAGAGCACCAGAAACAAGCCCACACATACACAGTAAGTGGTCCCTGATGAACGTGTCGTGGGACAAATGTACAAAGATGGGAAGGGGGAGGGGAAGGACGAGCAGCCACAGCCCCACCCCAGCCTGAACCCCCGGATACCCGGGGAGCCCAGGGGGCGTGCGGCAGGAAACCCCAGGAACCAGGAAGTCAGCAGCTGCCCTGAGCATCACCAAGCTGGCTGATGCGGCAGAAGCAGGAGGAGGGTGTCCAAGGGGCGTGCAACAGCAGCGCAGCTGGAAGGAGGGGCACGGCTCACCGCCCGCCGCAGCTGGCCCACCTCCGGGGGCCGGGGAGGAAGGCAAGTGCTGCTGGGGCAGCTCACTCGAGGCTCTGCAGGCAGCATCCTGGGGGTCGTGAGCCTGGTTCTTTCTCTCTTCCTTTTCAGAAAAGCTCGCTCACCTCTGTTCTTTAGCCATTCGACCAGCCTGCAGTGGGCGCCAGGCCCCTCGCCCCTGCCCTCAGGGAGCTGACTGACGTGGGTGGAGCTGGGGGGGGAGGGTTTCTGGCTTTCACCATGTGGTTTAGATTTCCTCCCAAGCTCAGGTGTGGGGGAACTTTTTTAAAATAAACATTTAAATGAAGCCCAGAAAGGGGTTGGTAGCTAACAGTGTGGTAATGCCACATGAAGACAGAAAGGGAGCGTGTGTAACTATTCACAATAGCCAAGACATGGAAACAGCCTAAATGTCCATCGACAGATAGATAGATAAAAATGTGGTATGTATATATATACATATATATATATATATATCTCCACACACACACACAATGGAATATTGTTCAGCCATTAAAAAGAATGAAATAATGCCATTTGCAGCAAAATGGATGAACCTAGAGATTATGATACTAAGTGAAGCGAGTCAGAAAAAGATAAGTACCATATGATATCACTTATATGTGGAATCTAAAATACGACACAAATGAACCCAAATACGAAACAAAAACAGACTTACAGACTAGAGAACAGACTTGTGGTTGCCAAGGGGGAGGGGGTGGGGGAGGGAAGGACGGAGTTTGGGGTCAGCAGATGTAAACCATTACATATGGGATGGATAAACAACAAGGTCCTACTGTAGAGCACAGGGAACTATAGTCAATATCCTGTGATGAACCACAACAGAAAAGAATATACATATATAACGGAGTCACTGTGCTGTACAACAGAAATTAAACACAACATTGTAAATCAAATATACTTCAATAAAATTTTTTTTTAAAAGGGGAGTGTGCATAAGTCTGCCTGCCTGGCAGAGGGGGTGTTGGCATATGTGGGAAGGGAAGTCAGGGCAGAGAAAACAGTGTGCAAAGGATGGGAATCCAAAAGACTATTGCCAATTTGGGAACAGCCTTCAAACCAGAAACTCAAGTTCCCAAACACCTGTCTGTGTCCTGTGGCTTGCCTTCAGTAATGAGATTCTAAAGAATTCCCGGCTGGGGAACTTTAAGAAAATAGACCTATGCGCCCAGGACTCCAATCCAAGCCAAATCACTCCAAATCTCCAGCATTTAGACATAGAAGAGTTTAAAATCGCCCCAGGTGATTCTAACACCCCGACGTCCAATCCGGTAACTGCTGGCCACGTGTGGCTAATGAATGCCTGAAATGTGAGCCCAAATTGAGATGTGCTATAACAAACACAAAACGGAGTTTGAAGACTTGGTAGGAGGAAAATAATGTATAATTCATAATTTTTATAGTGATTACGTGTTGGAATGGCTATATTTTGGATACAATGGGCTAAATATATGATTAAAGTGAATTTCACCTGTTTCTGTTTGCGTCTTAATGTGGTTAGGTAATCTAAAAACGATACACGTGGCTCCTATTCTGCTTCTACTGGACAGCGTTTTTCTAACGTGAGCTGGCCTGAGAAGCCCTGAGTGTCAATAAATGTTAATTTTTACAAGATTGCAGTTCCACAGAGGCTGCAGAGGGGACACATCACTGACCTGGAAAATTGGACCTACGAACAGTTTTCCACCTGCTGCTCCCCCTCCACAGCTCCCACCCCACCAAAAAATCCCTAACACCTGCAGAGCTTTACCCCATATGCCTGTATCTAATGCCCTTCTTCCCTGCCGGGCCTGGTGTACTGAGCAGCGTGGCCCCTCTCTCATCCTAACCTTAGAGGAAGCTTTTGGGCTCTGTTTCCATTTCCTGCAGGGGAAACCGAGGCCCAGATGGCAAAGGCGCACTTAGACAAGGAAGAAGCAAGGTTGGAGTTTAGCATTTCCAGGACTCCAATCTGCTGAGTCCTCCCCCATGCTATACCTCAAAGATGGATCCCCTCCCTCATGGAAGGTATGAAACAGTTCTCAAATAAAGCTTTTTGGGGGTGGGGAAGGGAGAAAGACGGCTAGCTGACCATTTGCAGAGCACTGTACTACGTGTTTTGCATCCTGTAGGTATTCGTGGCCTATTGCTGCTACAACAAACGGCCACTATTGGCTCAGTGGTTTAAAACGACACAAATTTATCATCTTACAGTTCCGGAGGTCAGAAGTCCAAAACGGGGCTTCCGGGACTAAAATCAAGGTGCCAGTAGGGCTGCGTTTCTTTCTAGAGGCTCTGTGGAAGAGTCCATTTCTTTGCCTTTTCCAGCTTCTAGAGGATGCCCACGTTCCTCCAGCTTCAAAGCCAGCGATGTCTGGTGGTGTTGTCCTCACCTCACACCACCCTGACCTCCTCCCCGGCCTCCCTCTTCCACATTTAATTTAAAGGCCCTGTGATTACACTGCGCCCACCTGGATAACCCAGGCTACGCCCCCTATTTTTAAGGTCAGCTGATTAGCATTTTCTTACCCAGGGCTGTAACATATTTACAGGTTCCAGGAATTAGGACGTGGACATCTTTGAGGGGTCCCTCTTTAGCCCACCCCACCATTTCTATACCTTAAAACAGCCCTAGAAAGTAGATGGAATTATCTCTATTTTTATAGACCAGGAAACAGGAGTTAAGCACCATGCCCAGGAACACAGGCTAGCACTCGGGTGTTAGTTACCGCTTTCCATGATACCACACCATCTTTTTAACGAGACAATCAATTTTCAGGTTCAGAACATACAGGTACACTGTATTCCACACTATTCTGCATTCAGAATACTACAACAACAAAAAGCCAATACAATTTTGTCACTTCCATTTTGAAAAGGGGTTTTATCACCAAAGGGACTAAAGTCTTGGGGAAGAATAGACCAGCTTTCTGGACAGTGCCCCTGGGATTACACACACGCACTCGCATACCCACATCATACAGCAAACACAAGTACCTGCCACAAGAAGGACGCATGACTGCCCCCTTCCTTCACACTCCCAACTGGGGCGGGGAAGGAACCTTTTTGCAAAACAGGGTGTGGCCAGTCAAGAAAGCAAATATGGAAGCATTTTTCCTCCTCTTGACCCAGAAACCCAGGAGGAAAAGCGAGGCTAGCTGGATGGTATGGAACTTAAGTTCTAAGGAAACCAAAGTGCCCCTCTGCTACACAGGACGCTGTGGTCAACGTGAAGCCACAGGCAGTGCAGTTCAAAGGGAAGGTGTGTCGGTGGGTTGGATATACTATTTTCTGTCCAGAAGGAGACGTGTAAGCAGCAACCTCAGCTCTCCTCGTCCTTTCCACCAATGAGGTCTGGCTGGCAGCTCACTAGATATTTCTGGGAGCGATCTAATTAAATATTAACCATGCACAAAACCTGATTCCTACATCCCTCAATAAGTCACTCTGAAGACAAGCAAATCTAGACACTGAACCTGAATTCCATGTTTCCAGAAAATAGCCCTGGAATGGGTAAATCCTATGAGATTCACCTATTAGAAAGAATTATTCATGAGAAAAACCCAACCAGCAAAAACAAAACACCCTCTTGTTTACCAAACCAACCACCAGAATAAGTTGTCCTGTATCAGAGATGCTTTCTCTTTGACATTCTGAAAGCTTGTCTTTGATTTATAACAATTTAAGAGTAAGATCAATGAACTTGGCCCTTTAAATTCCATCTCCTCTTTGTAGCAATCTGACCTCTTTATAGCTCCTCAAAACCACAGAAAAAACAAAAAATCAGTGAATGAATAAATCTTCAGGCAACATCTAGATTCTCTCTGCCAATTAAAATTTTCTCCCCTTCCTTCCTCAAGTTCCTGGCACAATTAATTATGTATTAATGATTTTAAATTAAATGCCACATGTGTTTTTATGATGGGCTATCCAGGCTGAAAATACACCAGGGGCCAGATGATGATGATGACCACAAAGGCTAAATTAATAATTTGCAGCTAGGCTGGTTCAGCACTAGTCTTTTATAGAGCCAAGGTTTTATCATTTTCCTTGTTAATCTCAAGCACAAAGGTTAGGTGTTTCCCCTGCATTTTTTCTTACTTCAAAACGAAAGTTATTGTAGGCTGCATGTGCTAACTTGATTTGAAAGACACGGCACAAGTCACTGCTCCTGGCAGGGAGAGGTGGGAAGGACCTTGCTAACGGCACACAAATGTCATCATCCTACTTTAGACAGGAGTGAGTGGGTTCCTTCTGGCTTTTGGTTTTTGTTTTCTGGGGGTTTTTTTGGCTGCGTCGTGCGGGATCTTAGTTCCCGGACCAGGGATCGAACCCGTGCCCCCTGCACTGGGGGCGTGGGGTCTTAACCACTGGACCGCCAGGGAAGTCCATGGTTTATTTCTAAAGTAAAAATTTTCTGCTGTTTCAATCCTGGTTGACTTACTTTGGCAAAAAACCCAGTATGCTCCCCCCCTCCCCCAGGCATAAGAATACCTCAGTGTTTGTCAAATAAAAAGGAACAGAAAACCAGAAACAGCAACGCCCTCATCAGTGTGGTCTCAG
>NW_006774065.1:2191267-2193405 GCF_000442215.2 Lipotes vexillifer
CAGGAACACATGGACAAATACACACCCCCGTCATTGTTTCATTTTTAAAATAACCCTCCCAGGATAGGCCACCCTCTGGAAGAGATGCGGGCGCGTGGGAAGTGCAGGAAGGGAGCCCTAGGAAGTTTCTGTCTGTCAGGCGCCGTCATTTAATAAGGGGGTGTGAACTTGTTTATACGTGGGCCAGCGCTCGGGCAAACAAGTTTGGCTACAGACGTGAAACTTTTCGCCCAGCAGATAACAAGATATTGTGCGGCCCTGAAAAACAGCTCAGGAGAAAAGGAAGCAGGGAGTTTCCTTTAAGGAAATGCATTGCTTCTCCGAGGAGGGGGCATTCTTTTAAGCCGTGGGAAAAGTAGACGGAGCCCGGGAGAGGCGGCGCGGCCAGGGCGGAGAAATCCAGTCGGGCCGCCCCGGCCGGGCGCACCCGGGCCCGGGACGCACCTTGACCCCACCTGGCCCCACGCCGCGTCTCGGCTCCCTCCACCTGGCCCCTCCCTCCCCCCGGCTCCCAGCCACCTCGGTCCCCGGCCGCCTCTCAGTCCCTGGACACCTCTGTCGCCTGGCCACCTGGTCCCCCGGTCGCATCTCAGTCCCCGGCTGCATCCCAGTCCCCTGCCACCCCGGTCCCCCGCCACCTCGGGCCCGGGCGCCGGCTCGCGCTTCCGGTTCACCTGCGCGCGGGTCGGCTCGGGCGGCGAAGGCCGGGGAGCTGGGTGGCCGCGGCCGAGATGCGGCCGGGGGGCCCCAGGTGGCCGGGGAGCAAGGGGTCCGGGGAGAGGCCCGAGCTCCCGGCGCTCTGGAGGTGGGCGCAGGCCGGGCCCCGAGGGACGCGTGTGAGGGGAAGGGTGGACGGCGCCGCCCGCCCGCCGCCCCGCCGCTCGCCTGGGTCTTGTCGAACTGCTCGCGCTCGGCCTCCAGGCTGTGGCCAGGCCTTCGGCTCAGCACCCGCGCCGGCACGTTCTTGATGCTGTTCATCCTGCCGCCGCCTGCGTTCCTGGGCCCGGCTCCGCGCGACTGAGCGATCCAGGCCGGCCGCCCGCGCCTAGGCACCGCGAGGCCGCCCGCCGTACGGCGCCGCCCTCCCGCCCGCCGGGGGAGGAGCCGCCGCCGCCCCGCCCATGCGCCCCGCCCCGCCCGGCCGCGCCCCTGGCCAGGGTAGGGGCACGGGCCGGGATCCCCAGGCCCTCGACGCCTCTCGTGTGCCAGCGCAAACACCACTCCTTCCTCCGTCCTCGCACAGACCCTCCGCCCGGACTCACCAGGTCCTGTCCACACCAGGCCAGGATCTGGTTAATTGGAGAAAACTTGGTCTCGATGAAATCTGACCAATGGAATCACGACTGGACATTTTTTTCTTTCCTTTATAAAAGTCCTATATTACTTTATGTGTCAAAGGCATACCATTGAGCTGTCCACTCTGTGTGCATCTCTAATGCAACTGCAGCTGTTATCAACGCGGGACTGTGCGATGACTTTTCAGAGACTGAGGGCTCTGCACGAGGACACCTTGCAAGAGTTGAGTAACGGTAAGGGGACCAGGAGAGGCAGGGCTGGGACAGCCTGCAGACAGCTCTGGACCAAACGCAGAGCTGGGCCATCAAAGTGCATGGAACAGTTGCCACAGGAAGTGGTGTGAGATTTTTAAAAACACTGTTATTACTCGTTTGCTTTTAAAATTACCGGTCACAGAACTGAAGTTTTTCTTTTCTTTCTTTTTTTTTTTAATCTCTCAAATGGTTATTTTGTTTCTGCTATCCTCAGCTTTCCTCTCAGAATATAGGTGTGAAATCACCCAATACAGGTACTACGGAAGGTACACCCCCTTTGAAGAGGGAAGGTGATGCCTATATAACCCTGAACATTGTCTCCCTGACCCTTTCTGTAACCTCACTGGTTCCTCACTGCCTGTCCCAGAGCTAACACTGGGAACTTGAAAGATGTATTTAACAAGGCTTTCCTCTCACTCCCCTAAAGATAGAAAATAACCATGTTTTATCTAATTTCAATCACCGAAAAGCTTCTTTACCAGAATAACAATAGAATAACAATAGCTAATATTTACTGAATGTTTATTACTTGCTAGGCACTGGACAAAACCCTTTACTTATATTATTTCTTTTTTTTTTTTTTTTTTT
>NW_006774065.1:2195488-2204604 GCF_000442215.2 Lipotes vexillifer
GGTACGCGGGCCTCTCACTGTTGTGGCCTCTCCCATTGCAGAGCACAGGCTCCGGATGCGCAGGCTCAGCGGCCATGGCTCACGGGCCCAGCCGCTCTGCGGCATGTGGGATCTTCCCGGACCGGGGCACGAATCCGCGTCCCTTGCATCGGCAGGTGGACTCTCAACCACTGCACCACCAGGGAAGCCCCCGCCTCCTCTTAAGATGAAAGAATGTCGATGACAAAATATTAAGGCTAAAATCTAGTTTCATCTTGCAACTATTTCAACATACTGAGGCTGCCTCTTTAACAGAAATTGTTCACATATTTAAATAACTTAGGTTGAGAGAGAGAAATTGATAATTTAAGGTTTCCATTTTTTAACTGCATGTGCTGTAATTCACAAGAATGTGGAAGGGTAAGAATAGGTGTTGTAGATACTATAACCCTATGAGCTAAAATACATTTAGTTACAAAATTTTGACTTCTTTCAAATCCTTTAGTTCCCTGAAATTGTTCTTTTTAGCACCTAACCAGTGTTCTCTTTTCACTAGGCAAGTTGACATGCAGCCATAAAACTATCATAAAGAGGAGAAAATTTAATATTTTGTTTCTCAGAAAGTCAGCCTCTCCAGGGACATTTCAGGTTTCTACCTTGGAGGCAATAGTTCAGAATCGACTACACACTACCTGTCTCAGTCTTGCTCTGTACAAACCAGCCTATCCTGGGCAGAAAGCAAGCATTTATAAAGAACACAGCCAAACCTCACCCAATTTCTCTTTTCAGCACCCTAATTAAAAAGGCTAAATGGGGTGGCTCCTCCACTCTCATGAAAATCACCTCTGAAGCAGCACTGAAACCTTTTAACAAAGGGGCATTTATACAGCACAACAGAACTTTGATATCTGCAACGCTTAAAAAAAATACATTCCCGTTCCTGAGGAAATTAACTTGCCAGGTTTGGTTTCAAGAGACTAACTTTCCTTATTTCACCCCTGTGTCATAAAAAGAAATCCCAGAAAATTATTTTTATTAGTAAAAATATTTTTTATTGACTGAAGCTGATCAGTATATTCTTTAAAAAATTACAAGTTAAAACAGAAATGTTTTAGTCTTTAATGATAAAAAAAAAACGCATATAAAACTTGATCTTCTAGCAAGCTTTTGTTTGTATAAGTTGATAGGACTACTACTGACCCAGACAAGAGGGGGCTCTGCTCAGCTTTTGGAACAGAAGGACCTCGACTGTCAGTAACCCAGGAGATAGTTTCTGGTTTAAAACATTTTATATCATATCATTTTATGTCTTTACACAGCAAAGTTCAGGGCTGAAAACCACAAGAGAACATATTTCTCATAGATTTGGAGCTGACTCTGATAAGCTACTGGTTATAATTTAAATGTATGCGCAGGTTTTTGAAAAATCAAATAGTTAAAACAGCGTTTTATATGTATGGATTCTCTCTTTGATGTTCACACTTTTAAAGAGCTTCTCGAGTATTTAACTGTAGCGTGCATCTTTACAGAGAAGGCTTTTTCTCTCTTAGCATAATTCCAAGTTTGTATATTATATATAATACACAATTAGGTCTAATTTCTTACACATGAAAAATATTTCTTACACATGAAAATGGTTAACCTGAAGACAAACAAAATATAGATGTTTAAAAATTAACTTTCAGTCTCTGCTCCCCTTTGGTATTAAATGTTGCTTACGAAGGATTACAATCCTCTTTTTGTTTTCAAGCTTAAGTATTAGGTATTGATGTCTGCTTCCTGCCTTCCACATGGATGAGAAATCAGCTTCTGCGCGAAGGAAATGGAGTTAAATTAAAATCAATGAGCACTGGATGGTGTGCTGTAAACTCCCAGTCTCTAAAAAATTAACTATATGTCTTGATTCTCATCAACATAAGGTCACGCAAAATATAATAAATATGAAAACTTCTCAGCAAAGAGAAAGAACAGAAGACAGGGAGACAGGGAGAGGGCTACTTAACTGCTTTCAGGGTCTTAAAAATGCTCTTATGCTTAAGTGGAAAACACGGAAATGATTTTACCTTTTAACTGATCAAAATGGATTCTAAAGAAACTTTGCCTATGAAATGAAGGTTTGATAGAAGGAAACACAAATCAAGAAAGTGCTTACTGGGTCAATAAGCCTTTTTATAAGACTTGAAACCCCACAGAAAGATTTCTTTCCAGACAGACATTCAGATGAAATGCTTACATGTGAGTTTACATTCCGATTTTGAAAGCTATATGAATTCACTTCCTTAGGTTTAAAATTCTGGGTACTGAAAACAAGAACTTTCTGATCTGCATTTCTCTTATAAGTAACTGACATTTTACTCTGATTAAATTTAGAAGGTGTGTATAAATAGGTCAAACAAAAGAAAAAGGATTACAGGTCACACAAACGCACTGCTGTGACTCCACATTATCAGTGCTCCCAAGTTACCTATTAAATATAGATATAAGGTGAGATAAGGAAAGGTGACTTACCCATGATCACCATGAATACATGAATTTGTTTTCTTCAATTACTGAGAAGGGTATTTTTTTCAGCTGACTCTTCTGAGACTTCCACATTCTACAAAACAACTCCCAAATTAATACCCAGGATAGAACAACTAGAAAATAGTTAAGAGGACAATACACAAATAGAGCAGACATGCCTTTAAAAGACCTTAGGGAATTAATGAAATACAATGAAGTAATTTCATATAACCACCGTCATCCACCCAAAAGATGTATTGATTTCCCGCTCATGTGTGGGGTCCCTGTCTCTAAACCGTAGCTGGAATGTTCTGTTTGCTTTACCATACGTGTTATGGCTAAACCATGGCAATTGGCTGATGCCCAAATATAACTGGCTCTTTGTCAGCCTTTACGTAGACTCTGCGGTGAGCCTTTAGTGAAGACAGTGGTCATCAAGAAGAATCAACAAGTCGTAGCGACACTTTAATTCATTACAGTGCCTACTGAGGGTGTAGCATTGTTAGGTTTGGGGGAAATATTAAAAAAGAAGAAGAAAAAGAAGGAAAGAAGAGGAGAAGGAAGCTTGGAAAGACACCGGTAGACTCCAGTGGAGAACCTGGCCTTGCTCAGCCTCTGCCTCCTCCCACGGGGCCTCCGTTTGAACCATGTGGGGATTATTCTCGGTGCTTCCAGACCTCTGCGCTCTTAATCATGCTGCTTCCTCTCTACTTGAAGAGCCTTCCTAGGTATTTTACAACCTGATGTATTTTATTTTATTCATTTAAAAACATCATTCTAGGGACTTCCTGGTGGCTCGGTGGTTAAGAATCCGCTTGCCAATGTAGGGGACATGGGTTCGAGCCCTGGTCCGGGAAGATCCCACATGCCGCGGAGCAACTAAGCCCGTGCGCCACAACTACTGAGCCTGCGCCCTATGGCCCGTGAGCCACAACTACTGAGCCCGTGTGCCACAACTACTGAAGCCCGCACGCCTAGAGCCTAAGCTCCGCAACAAGAGAAGCGACTGCAATGAGAAGCCCGCGCACCACAATGAACAGCAGCCCCTGCTCGCCACAACTAGAGAAAGCCCGTGTGTAGCAACGAAGACCCAACGTGGCCAAAAATAAATAAATTTATTTTTAAAAAAAAAGAAAAAAGAAAAGGTTAAGAACCCTGACAGGTCATCCCGACAGTTGCAAACTAGTGATGAGGATGTCCCATGTTCTGGTCAAAAGTCCAAATTCGGTTTCAGGCTGTGTCCCCCTGACCCCAATACCACAGGAAGCCTGCCGTGGGTGAATGAGATGTGGCAGCTGTGCTGTTTTACTCTTTATTTTTTTCTCTATTTTTAACTTATTGGGGTTTTTTAAATAGTTAATACCTGAGCATGGTTTCAAAATTATATATATTCTTAAAAAAATATATATATATATATAAAATGTATATATATATATATATATATATATATTCTTATTCCCATCCCATATTCCCCACATGAATCTTTCAGCGTCCTGCTTCTTTTCACTTAATAGTATATCCTGGAAATATTTCTGCATCCAAGACCTTCCTATTCTGTCTCATGGTAATATCCCACGTGCCACAGCTATTCACTCAGTTCCTTCTTGCTAGACACTTGGATCGTTTCCTAACTCTTGCTGTTATAAAGCAATGCTGCCATGAAAAACTTGTACATATACCATTTTATACACATGCGGCTGTACCTGAACGAGAGATTCCCAGTGCAGTGACACTGCTACTGCAGAGGGTCAGCTCTTCTGCAGTTTTTAGAAAACACTGACAGATTCCTTGCCAGAAGGACTGAATCGCTTTGTGCTCCCCCAGCAATGTGTGAGAGTGCCTATTTCAGAGAAAGGCTTTGAATTAAGACCCTTGTCTTTAGCGACAGATGGCAAAACCCTGGTGAAGCAGACAGGCTGCTCAGAACTTACCCTGCTTCCTTACTGCAAAAATTAAGAATTTTTTACAACAGTATTTACTTTCTCTGTAACCAGTTATACTCTGTTCAAAGGACCAGAGGGGAGGAGTTTGCAAAGTGCATTGCCAAGTAGACTCCTGCTAGTTAAAATTCTGTTTTCCCAGCATCTTGAGAATCAGTTAATAATCCATGGGAAAATACAGTACATCTGAAGACAATATTTTTTTCCAACTAAATGATTACCTGATTATAATCATGTGGGATGTTAAGCAAGAGATTTAATCACTTGCCCTCCCCTGTAAAATGAATGGTTGAGATTGGATCTCTCTTTAGGATCTTTCTAGCTCAAATACTCTCTTAAACCAACTTTTCACCAACCTCAAATAGCTTTAGCATTTTTTCAGTCTATACCTGAGGGTCACTGTTCTGCCTTTTTTCCTGAACTCTTCCTATCAGTTCCATTCAAGGAGCATCCCCTGTAGCAGGTATGGCACGTGCTACACTGGGGAAGCCAGGATGAGTGAGAGGGGCTCCTTAACGCACGCACGGAGCAGAGACCCATGGATGTAATCAGCTGTCATGTACTGTGACACGCACTCTGATGGAGATGCTTACACAAACACACTCCCAGCTGTGCTATGAGGACAAAAATGAGGGAGCTCCTGATTACATCTTAGGTAGGAATTTAACATAAAACCCCAAAGGAGAGGTTATTCTGAAATACAGTTGGTTCTGCTATGACGCTTGTTTTGAAAACATACACTTGTTCCAACGCATCGGATGTATTACGGAGCAACTTGAGCGTGACGTGAAGTTTGTGTTTGTTAATGTGAGACTGTCCACGAGAAACACTAGGTGAACTGGGCTGGGCCGCGTAGGAATACACCCCCCACGCCCCTCCACCACCACCCGTGGCGTGTCACGAGCCACATCCAGCCACATCTGCTGCTACGACTTTCCATCCACTAACCCTCCTTCTACCACTTTCCAGTAAGTCACAAGCTGCAACCTCCTCTCTGACACCCAGTTCTACCTGCAGACTTCAGGTCTTTTTCAAGGTAAAGTGCCACATTTATGGAAATATTTGTGTATTTCTTAACAACTTAACATGTATAAAACTGTACTACCATTTAAATTACACTCCTGTCCTTTTAAAAAATGTGTCACTGATAAAGTTTTTGAGTGTTATGCTCAAAACCCCATTTTCCCCATAAACTGTGTGGTTTTTATTGTGCAGGTTTGCACTGTGTGGTGATTTTTAGGAACCCGTATGTCGCATTATGGCAGATATAACTGTGGTTATCAAAATACTAAACAGGACTGTGATATAATAATACATATCCTTTTTATTAGTGCATTAAGTAATAAGATCCAGCAGCAGGCCTAATGGTCTGTAATTCTGAGGTAGTACTAAGTGTAAATGATATTTCAAGATATCCGTAATAACAGTAATATGGTAGGAAACTCTCTGTGATCTCTACTAATGACAGAGTCACAGGTAGTATGTACTATGATGGCTTGTTTCCTATATTCATAGTTGAAGGAAGTGCTACATTTTAAGTAGAGGTTAATAAAAATAACCTTAGTGTAATTTTTATCCCCGTCAAAGTTTATGGATCCCCTGAATTCTATTCAAAAAACTCTGATTAAAAATCTCTGCCCAACAAATCCATAAAGACAGGAAGTGGATGAATGTCAGCCCGAGGCTGGGGGAGGTGGAGTGGGGAGAAACTGCCAGTGGGTACAAGGTTCTTCTGGAATGATGAAAATGTTCTACAGTCGGACTATGGTGATGGTTGCACAACTTTGTAAATACACTAAAACCACTGAATTGTACACTTTTACATGGGGGAACTTTATGGTATGCACGTTATCCTTTAACAAAACTGTTAAAAAATTTAAAAACCATCACCAATACTTAAAAATATGTTCTGCCCCAATGTAAATAAACAACTTCATTAATGCTTCAAAGATTCTGTCAAGAAGAAAATCTTCCTAGAAAACACCACAAGGTCCATCATGGTTTCTACTCTGAAAAGCTTATACGGCACACGTGGCACAAATACTTTTAAAAATCACGATTCAGTGAGCCCATTATTCTTTAAGGTAATCTTTGCAATGACCTGTTGAAGCTAGTGGCAGTGAGCATGTTGATTCTACAATGGTTAATGTCCTAGTTTCAGATCATCTGTCGCACAGAAACTGCCCCACAGAACTCTGAGTCTAACAAAATTCCAATGTGAAGACGAGCTAAGCAAGAAACGCCACAAGAGAGAGGATCTCACGGAACAAGGCAAGGATGTTCGCTCTCACTGCTTCCATTCAATATCGATCTAGAAGTCTTAGCCAGAGCAATAAGGTAAAGAAAAAGAAATAAGGCATAAAAATTAGAAAAAAGAAATTCTTTATTCACAAATGACATGACTGTGTATGTAGAAAATCCTAAGAAGCTACAGAAAATCTACTAGAATAGGTGGATTTAGCAAAGATGCAATTTTTTTGGACATTTTTTTCTTATTAGTCATCAATTTTATACACATCAGTGTATACATGTCAATCCCAATCTCCCAATTCGGCACACCACCGTCCCCACCACCCTGCGCCTTTCCCCCCTTGGTGTCCATACGTTTCTTCTCTACATCTGTGTCTCAACTTCTGCCCTGCAAACTGGATCATCTGTACCATCTTTCTAGGTTCCATATACATGCGTTAATATACGATATTTGTTCTCTCTTTCTGACTTACTTCACCCTGTATGACAGTCTCTAGATCCATCCACGTCTCAACAAATGACCCAATTTTGTCCCTTTTTATGGCTGAGTAATATTCCACCGTCCACTGTATATATGTACCACAACTTCTTTATCCATTCATCTGTCAATGGGCATTTAGGTTGCTTCCATGACCTGGCTATTGTAAATAGTGCTGCAATGAACACTGGAGTGCGTGTGTCTTTTTGAATTATGGCTTTCTCTGGGTATATGCCCAGTACTGGGATTGCTGGATCATATGGTAATTCTATTTTTAGTTTTTTAAGGACCCTCCATACTGTTCTCCACAGTGGCTGTATCAATTTACATTCCCACCAACAGTGCAAGAGGGTTCCCTTTTCTCCACCCCCTCTCCAGCATTTGTCGTTTGTAGATTTTCTGATGATGCCCATTCTAACTGGTGTGAGGTGATACCTCATTGTAGTTTTGATTTGCATTTCTCTAATAATGAGTGATACTGAGCAGCTTTTCATGTGCTTCTTGGCCATCTGTATGTCTTCTTTGGAGAAATGCCTATTTAGGTCTTCTGCCCATATTTTGATTGGGCTGTTTTTTTAATATTGAACTGCATGTGCTGTTTATATATTTTGGAGATTAATCCTTTGTCCGTTGATTCATTTGCAAATATTTTCTCCCATTCTGAGGGTTGTCTTTTCGTCTCTATGGTTTCCTTTGCTGTGCAAAAGCTTTTAAGTTTCATTAGGCCCCATTTGTTTATTTTTGTTTTTATTTCCATTACTCTAGGAGGTGGATCAAAAAAGATCTTGCTGTGATTTATGTCAAAGAGTGTTCTTCCTATGTTTTCCTCTAAGAGTTTTATAGTGTCCAGTCTTACATTTAGGTCTCAAATCCATTTTGAGTTTATTTTTGTGTATGGTGTTATGTAGTGTTCTAATTTCAATCATATTGTCTTGATTATTGTAGCTTTTTAGTATAGTCCGAAGCCAGGGAGTCTGATTCCTCCAGCTCCGTTTTTTCCCCTCAAGACTGCTTTGGCTATTCGGGGTCTTTTGTGTCTCCATACAAATTTTAAGACTTTTTGTTCTAGTTCCGTAAAAAATGCCATTGGTAATTTGATAGGGATTGCATTGTATCTGTAGGTTGCTTTGGGTAGTATAGTCATTTTCACAGTATTGATTCTTCCAATCCAAGAACATGGTATATCTCTCCATCTGTTGGTATCATCTTTAATTTCTTTCATCAGTGTCTTATAGTTTTCTGCATACAGGTCTTTTGTCTCCCTAGGTAGGTTTATTCCTAGGTATTTTATTCTTTTTGTTGCAAGTGTTTCCTTAATTTCTCTTTCAGATTTTTCATCATTAGTGTATAGCAATGCAAGAGATTAATGTGCATTAATTTTGTATCCTGCAGCTTTACCAAATTCACTGATTAGCTCTAGTAGTTTTCTGGTGGCATCTTTAGGATTTTCTATGTATAGTATCATGTCATCTGCAAACAGTGACAGTTTTACTTCTACTTTTCCAATTTGTATTCCTTTTATTGCTTTTTCTTCTCTGACTGCCATGGCTAGGACTTCCAAAACTATGTTGAATAACAGTGGTGAGAGTGGACATCCTTGTCTTGTTCCTCATCTTAGAGGAAATGCTTTCAGTTTTTTCACCATTGAGAACGATGTTGGCTGTGGGTTTGTCATATATGGCCTTTATTCTGTTGAGACCGCCCTGCGGCATGTGGGATCCTCCCGGACCGGGGCATGAACCTGCATCGGCAGGCGGACTCCCAGCCACTGCGCCACCAGGGAAGCCCCCTCTGCAATTTTTTGGAAGAGTTTGAGAAGGATGGGTGTTAGCTCTTCTCTAAATGTTTGGTAGAATTCACCTGTGAAGCCATCTGGTCCTGGACTTTTGTTTGTTGGAAGATTTTTAATCACAGTTTCAATTTCATTACTTGTGATTGGTCTGTTCATATTTT
Organism: Lipotes vexillifer; assembly: GCF_000442215.2. NCBI lineage: Eukaryota > Metazoa > Chordata > Mammalia > Artiodactyla > Lipotidae > Lipotes > Lipotes vexillifer. Next base: position 2,204,591 of record NW_006774065.1, read on the forward strand.
CTGTTTCTTCCTGG
>NW_006774065.1:2205024-2219357 GCF_000442215.2 Lipotes vexillifer
CCCCACTATTATTGTGTTACTGTTGATTTCCTCTTTTATAGCTGTTAGCAGTTGCCTTATGTATTGAGGTGCTCCTGTGTTGGGTGCATATATATTTATAATTGTTGTATCTTCTTCTTGGATTGATCCCTTGATCATTATGTAGTGTCCTTCCTTGTCTCTTGTAACATTCTTTATTTTAAAGTCTATTTTATCTGATATGAGTATTGCTACTCCAGCTTTCTTTTGATTTCCATTTGCATGGAATATCTTTTTCCATCCCCTCACTTTCAGTCTGTATGTGTCCCTAGGTCTGAAGTGGGTCTCTTGTAGACAGCATATATATGGGTCTTGTTTTTGTATCCATTCAGCAAGCCTGTGTCTTTTGGTTGGAGCATTTAATCCATTCACGTTTAAGGTAATTATCGATATGTATGTTCCTATGACCATTTTCTTAATTGTTTTGGGTTTGTTTTTGTAGGTCCTTTTCTTCTCTTGTGTTTTCCACTTAGAGAAGTCCCTTTAGCGTTTGTTGTAGGGCTGGTTTGGTGGTGCTGAATTCTCTTAGCTTTTGCTTGTCTGTAAAGCTATTGAGTTCTCCATCGAATCTGAATGAGATCCTTGCCGGGTAGAGTAATTTTGGTTGTAGGTTCTTCCCTTTCATCACTTTAAGTATATCATGCCACTCCCTTTTGGCTTGTAGAGTTTCTGCTGAGAAATCAGCTGTTAACCTTATGGGAGTTCCCTTGTATGTTATCTGTCATTTTTCCCTTGCTGCTTCCAATACTTTTTCTTTGTCTTTAATTTTTGCCAATTTGATTACTATGTGTCTCAGCCTGTTTCTCCTTGGGTTTTTCCTGTATGGGACTCGCTGCACTTCCTGGACTTGGGTGGCTCTTTCCTTTCCCATGTTAGGGAAGTTTTCAACTATAATCTCTTCAAATATTTTCTCTGGTCCTTTCTCTCTCTCTTCTCCTTCTGGGACCCCTATAATGTGAATATTGTGGTGTTTAATGTTGTCCCAGAGGTCTCTTAGGCTGTCTTCATTTCTTTTCATTCTTTTTTCTTTATTCTGTTCCATAGCAGTGAATTCCACCATTCTGTCTTCCAGGTCACTTATCCGTTCTTCTGCCTCAGTTATTCTGCTATTGATTCCTTCTAGTGTAGTTTTCATTTCAGTTATTGTATCCTTTGTTTGCTCTTTAATTCTTCTAGGTCTTTGTTAAACATCTCTTGCATCTTCTCGATCTTTGCCTCCATTGTTTTTCCGAGGTCCTTGATCATCTTCACTATCATTATTCTGAATTCTTTTTCTGGAAGGTTGCCTATCTCCACTTCATTTAGTTGTTTTTCTGGGGTTTTATCTTGTTCCTTCATCTGGTACATAGCCCTCTGCCTTTTCATCTGGTCTATCTTTCTGTGAATGTGGTTTTTGTTCCACAGGCTGCAGGACTGTAGTTCTTCTTGCTTCTGCTGTCTGCCCTCTGGTGGATGAGGCTATCTAAGAGGCTCGTGCAAGTTTCCTGCTAGTGTTGGAGGGTCTCCTGCAGAGGCGGGCGGTGGCTGTGGCTTACCGTGGGGACCAGGACACTGGCAGCAGAAGTTCTGGGAAGTACTCCTTGGCGTCAGCCCTCCCACAGTCTGCCATCAGCCCCACCAAAGAGCCCAGGTAGCAAAGATGCAATTTATAAAAGGCAATTATCGTTCTTTATATCATCAACAAACAATTTGAGAATGAAATTTAAAATACCACATATGATGGCATCAATAAACAAAATGTTAGGAATAAATTTTTTAAAAGATGTGTAATGGGGCTTCCCTGGTGGCACAGTGGTTATGAATCCGCCTGCCAATGCAGGGGACATGGGTTAGAGCCCTGGTCCGGGAAGATCCCACATACCGCGAAGCAACTAAGTCCGTGCGCCACAACTACTGATCCTGTGCTCTAGAGCCCATAAGCCACAACTACTGAGCCCGCGTGCCACAGCTACTGAGCCTGTGTGCCTAGAGCCCGTGCTCTGCAACAAGAGAAGCCACCGCAATAAGAAGCCTGTCGACACAACTAGAGAAAGCCCATGCACAGCAACGAAGATCCAAAGCAGCCAAAAATTAATACATTAAAAAAATAAATTAAAAAGAAATGTGTAAGACCCCTACAATGAAAACTACAAAATATGGTTTAAGAGAAAAGAAGGAAGACCTAAGCAACTGGAGATATACTCTGTTCACAGATGTCAATCCTTCCCAAAGTGCTCTGTAGATTCAATGAAATCACAATACCAGAGGGCATTTTGTGTGTGTGTGTGTGTGTGTGTGTGTGTGTGTGTTTTTGCGGTACGTGGGCCCCTCACTGTTGTGGCCTCTCCCGTTGCGGAGCACAGGCTCCGGACGCGCAGGCGCAGCAGCCATGGCTCACGGGCCTAGCTGCTCCGCGGCATGTGGGATCTTCCCGGACCGGGGCACAAACCCTTGTCCCCTGCATCGGCAGGCCGACTGTCAACCACTGCGCCACCAGGGAAGCCCCCAGAGGGCATTTTTAAAAAACTGACACGTTGACTCTAAAATTGCTATGGACCTGGCAAAGGGCCTAGAATAGGCAAAACAATTTTGCAAACAAAGTCAAGGATGTATACTGATTTCAAGATTTCCAATAGAGTTATGTAATCAGTTTGGTGTATTGGTGTAAGGAGAACAACCATATCAATGGAACTGATTGGAGAGTCCAGAAATAGACCCTTGAATATACAGTCAGCAGATCTTCAATAAAGATGCTGAAAGTAATTCAATGGAGAAAGGACAGTCTTTTCAACAAACGATGACAATGATGGAGCTAAAATCTGTATGGAGAAAAGTGAACTTTGATCTTTACTTCACACCATCCACAAAATTTAAATAAGAGATGAACCACAGACCTAAACAGAACCACAAAACTTCTAGGAGGAGACAATATTCACAACCTTGAGGTACACTTCTTGGAACAAAAAACACACCATTAAAAAAAAAAAAAAAAGGATAAATTGGACTTCATCAAAATTTCAAATTTCTGCTCTTTTATTCTTAAGAGAATGAAAAGGCAAGCCACAAACTAGGAGAAAATATTAATAATATATTTGACAAAAGATAAAGAACTTGTGTCTAGACTATATGAAAAACTCTTACAACTCAATTAATATAAAAGGAAACAATCAAATTAAAAATGGGTAAAGGACTTAAAGACACTGCACAGAAGAAGACATATGAAGGGCCAAAGAGCACATGAAGATGCACATCATTGGGTTATCAGGAAAATGCAAATTATTCAATGGCAACGAGATGCCATTTCAGATCTACTAGAATGGCTAAAATCAAATGGACCGACAAAACCAAGGTTGGGGGCTTCCCTGGTGGCGCAGTGGTTGAGAGTCCACCTGCCGATGCAGGGGACACGGGTTCGTGCCCTGGTCCGGGAAGATCCCACATGCCGCGGAGCGGCTGGGCCCGTGAGCCATGGCCACTGAGCCTGCGTGTCCGGAGCCTGTGCTCCGCAACAGGAGAGGCCACAACAGTGAGAGGCCCACGCACCACAAAAAAACAAAAAAAACAAGGTTGGGTGAGGGTATGGAGCACCTGGACCTCTCCCACACGGCTGGCAGGGATGTAAAATCATACAACCACCTTGAAAAACGGTTTGGCAGTTTATTAAAAAGTTAAATCCTGTAACTAGCAATTCTATTTCTAGGTATTTACCTTAGAGAAATGAAAACATATGTCTGTTAAAAAAAAGGCTTGTGTAAAAATGTTCATAGCACGGACTTCCCTGGTGGCGTGAATCCACCTGCCAGTGCAGGGGACATGGGTTCGATCCCTGGTCCGGGAAGATCCCACATGCCGTGGAGCACCTAAGCCTGCACACCTCAACTACTGAGCCTGCGCTCCAGAGCCCACGAGCCACAACTACTGAGCCCACATGCCACAACTACTGAAGCCCACATACCTAGAGCTCGTGCTCCACAACAAGAGATGCCACCGCAAATGAGAAGCCCGCGCACCGCAACAAAAGAGTAGTCCCCGCTTGCCACAACTAGAGAAAGGCTGCACGCAGCAGCGAAGACCCAATGCAACCAAAAAAAAAAAAAAAGTTCACAGCAGCTTTATCTATAATAGCCCAAAATTGGAAACAACCCAAATATCCCATCGACAGGTGAATAAACAAACTCATATACAATGGAATATTAATCAGCAATAAAAAGGAGTGAAACACTGATAAACACAGCAACATGGATGAATCTCAACATAAGTCTATTGAAAGAAGCTAGATAAGGAGTACATAGTGTATGATTGCACTTATATGAAGTTCTAGAACAGGCAAAATTATTCTCTGACAATAAAAGTCAAATCAGTAGCTGCCTAGAGTGGCAGTAAGGGAAGATTCACTCCAAAGAGGATGAGGGAACTTTCTGGGGTGATGGAACTGTTCTATATCTTGATTGGGATGTTGGTTACATGGGTACATATGTGTAATGTACACATACATTAATACACATTAAAGCTAAATAAACTTATTGAACTAGTGATCTATACCAGTTCTTTGTTAAAGAACAAGTATATAAGCATTAAAGACATTCTTTTATTTATTTATTTATTTTGGCTGCATTGGGTCTTCATTGCTGCACGTGAAGTTTTCTCTAGTTGTGGCAAGGCACACGGACTTCGGTAGTTGTGGCACACAGGCTCAGTAGTTGTGGTGCAGGGGCTTAGTTGCTCCGCGGCATGTGGGATCTTCCCGGACCAGGGCTCGAACCTGTGTGCCCTGCACTGGCAGGCAGACTCTTAACCACTGCACCACCAGGGAAGCCCTAAATACATTCTCAATAAAATGTCTTTATTGATTGAGATAGTATAAATTACACCTCAATAAAGTTTATTTAAAAAGAAAGGTATTTCAGTGTTTTGCAGACCTTTTTAATTTTAGAGTCTTTGGTCAGGGATACAAAAAAGTTTAACTCAATGGCCTTCAAATACCTTTAACTATGCCCATTGCACATCCAAGTAATGTACCTGGAATCTTAAAGCATCCGTTTCAAGCTCTTATTTTACAGATTAGGAAATTGGGACCCAAGTATTCTGATTTCAAGTCGAATGTTCTTTTCACTATTTATGTTAGGCTATAAAATCTACAAAGCAACTTATATCATTGCTACTGAAAGGTTCCTGTGCTCAGAAAAAGCAGTTAGAGGGACTTCCCTGGTGGTGTAGTGGTTAAGAATCCGCCTGCCAATGCAGGGAACACAGGCTCGATCCCTGGTCCAGGAAGATCCCACATGCCGCGGAGCAACTAAGCCCATGCACCACACCTACTGAGCCTGTGCTCTAGGGCCCGCGAGCCACAACTACCAAGCCTGTGTGCTGCAGCTACCGAACCCCGTGCACCTACAGCCCGTGCTCCGCAACAAGAGAAGCCACCGCAATGAGAAGCCCACGCACCGCGACGAAGAGTAGCCCCTGCTCACCACAACTAGAGAAAGCCCACACGCAGCAAAGAAGACCCAAACGCAGCCATAAATAAATAAATAAAGAGTAGTATTAAAAAAAAAAAAAAGGCAGTTAGAATTAACGTGTGAAACACTCCCCGAAGAATGATAAATTTAGGAAATTACTATTTTGCAATTCCTCATGAAATAACAGATCTAAGTCATAAAAATCAAGGAATGCTAAAATCCTTAAGTGAACTTTAGGGAAACTCTATAATAAAAAAGCTCAGGCTGACAATCCCCTGAACTCCCATCAAGCCTGACATCCAAAAGTGGGACAACCAGACACGAGGATCCTCCCGATACAGTGCAATAGGCAGCAGACAGCATTGCCCAGGAAGGTGTCGTCCCAAAACAGACAAAAACCCCAAACTGATCCCAAGTCTAATCAAGTTGCCAGATGGAAACACTAGTTTACAGCAATTTGGGGGATAAAACAACAGACAGGATGGAGTCAGCTAGATCCAGAATGTGGGAAATTCTACTGGACAATGACCCAGTGTTTCTTCCACAAATAAATGGCATTAAAAACAATGAAAGAAGAGGAAGAAAGAGGAGGAAGGAGAAGGAAGGAAAGAGGGAGGGAGGGAGGGAAGGAGGAGGAACTGTTAGTGATTAAGAGAGACCTTAAGGAACTTATCCAAGTGCCAAGTACGGACCTCGGCTGAGTACTGATTTGAATAACCAGTAAAAAGACATTTTTGAGATAAATGGGGAAATCTTAACGTGGTCTAGTCACTAGACGATATTAAAGAGTCCCTGTTAATTTGTCTGGGTGTGAAAAAAGTCCTTATCTGTTAGAGCTACAGAATGAAGTACCTATGAGTGAAATGACATGATGTCTAGGATTTGCTTTAAAATGTTTCAGAAGATGGGCTCCCCTGGTGGCGCAGTGGTTGAGAGTCCGCCTGCCGATGCAGGGGACACGGGTCCGTGCCCCGGTCCGGGAGGATCCCACGTGCCGCGGAGCGGCTGCGCCCATGGGCCACAGCCGCTGAGCCTGCGCGTCCGGAGCCTGTGCTCTGCAAAGGGAGAGGCCACAGCAGTGAGAGGCCCGCGTACCGCAAAAAAAAAAAAAGTTTCAGGAGAAAACAGGTACAGATGGGGGAAGATGAAACGAAACAGCAGAAAGCTGATGGTTACTGAAGCTCTGTGATTGGAAGTATTCTTTCTACATCTGTATTTGAAATTTTCTACAATAAAATATTTTTTTAAAATCCCCCAGAATGTACGTGCATGTGCCCAGGTAACTGGAAAGAGGAAGTCTGGGTGTGGCGACATCTGAGTATGACTTTCTCTTCCTCCTTAAACCCAGCCTGCTACCTCCTCCCCTTTCATTCTAACAGAAAGGGACGTTTGCGCACGACTGGAGTGTCTGCATACTACAGATGGGGTCAAAAGAAAAGGAACCACGTACACTTTTGGCGCTGCTGCTGAGATTCTCAGAGCTGATGGGGAGCAGAGTGCTCAGCTCCAGATCTGTAACCATCTGACGGGATTCTGCCAGCAAACGCTGAAGCTTGCTTGTGGGAGAAAAATCATCCTGGGAAAGCAACACAATTCACACATTCATGAAATCAAGAAGCACTTTTCATTGTTTATGCTTACAAGTACAATGTAACAAACACAAATGTTAACTGTTCATTGATGTTTCACTTTATTTTTTGATTTGTGTGTTTTTTTTGTTTTGTTTTGTTTTTTGCGGTACGCGGGCCTCTCACTGCTGTGGCCTCTCCCGTTGCGGAGCACAGGCTCCGGACGCGCAGGCTCAGCGGCCATGGCTCACGGGCCCAGCCGCTCCGCGGCACGTGGGATCCTCCCGGACCGGGGCACGAACCCGTGTCCCCTGCATCGTCAGGTGGACTCTCAACCACTGCACCACCAGGGAAGCCCAATGTTTGACTTTAGGTATTACATATCAAAGCAGGGCATTAAACACTAGAAGAACCAAATTCCATTTATTTATTAGAACCTAGTTTGCTAAATAATTTGACTTAAACAGAACTTACTACAACTAATTAAGTAACATCCATGTGATAAAAGAATCCTAGGCATTGTTTACCTCTCTTAAATCAACTTGCCAAGGCTGTAATTACCAGGTCAAAATACTTAAAAAATGCAACTTTAACACTAAAGGCTTGTTAGCTTTTAAAAATAAGTGGAAATATGCCTTCGTTTGTTTATTCTTATTTAATTTTCAACTTTGTGTAAAAAGTTTTCCACAGTGTACAATCTGTGAGTTTTCCACAGTGGACATAACAATTAACTGTACAATTAAGTGTACAGGGGCTTCCCTGGTGGTACAGTGGTTAAGAGTCCACCTGCCAATGCAGAGGACACGGGTTCGATCCCTGGTCTGGGAAGATCCCACATGTCACGGAGCAGCTAAGCCCGTGTGCCACAACTACTGAGCCTGCACTCTAGAGCCCGCGAGCCACAACTACTGAGCCCACATGCCACAACTACTGAAGCCCACGCCTCTAGAGCCTGTGCTCCACAACAAGAGAAGCCACCGCAATGAGAAGCCCACGCACCACAATGAAGAGTAGCCCCTGCTCGACACAACTAGAGAAAGCCCACGTGCAGCAACGAAGACCCAACGCACCCAAAAATAACTAAATTAATTAAGTGTACAATCTGATGACTTCCTACATACATGTGTACATGAGTACACACCCATGAAGCCATCCCCACAATGAATATGGGTCGCATTTTCACGCCTTTGGCCCTTTGGAATTCCTGCCTCTGTGAGTGCCTCCTCGCCATTCCCAGACAACTACTGATCTGCTTTCAGTCACCAGAGTTTAGTTTGCATCTTCTAGAGTTTTACATAGATGCATTACACACTTTTGTCTGTCTGTCTTCTTTCACTCAGCAAAATTATCTTGAGATTTACCTATGTTGTATGTGTATAAATAGTTCATTCCTTTTTATTGCTGAGAAGTACTCCATTGTATGGATATACCACAGTTTATCTATTCACCTACTGCAGTATATCTGGGTTGTTCCCAGTTTTTTTAGCTAGTGCAAATAAAGCTGCTTTAATATTTCAGTGGATGTATGTTTCCATTTCTCTAGGAGTAGAACAGCTGGGTCATATGGTAGGTGTATATTTAATTTTTTTTTAAGTAGTTTTTTAATAGAAAGTACCCAAGTGTTTTCCAGAGTGGCTCTACCATTTACATTCCCACCATCAGTGAACAAAAGTCTCAGGTGCTCCGGATCTTAGTCAACACTTGGTGCAGTCAATTTTGAACAAAGAGAACTAACAGTCATCAAATACCCATTAGGGGCCAGGCCCTCCAATATCCCCTTTAAACCAAGCAACTGTGATGTTATAACTGCACATTTGCAGGCGAAGAAACTGAGGCTCAAAGAAATTAAATAACCGTACTAGCGTCACTGAGCTAAGACAAAGCAAAACCGGGATTTGAACCCAGATGAGTTTGATTTCAAACCCGGTTATCTTCCCAAAATAACACCAAAAATAACTAAGTTTACTTGAATTTATTTTCTTTACGAACCACCTGCAAGGGGGACCCCATTCATGTTGGAAACACTGGCTCATCCACAATAATGATACTGTAGACACAACCTCACTGCCTGTCTGTAGGGGCGTGGACAGACTGCGGTTTATTCAATCACTGGACCGCACATCAAGCAACAATCAAAATGAAGAGGCTAGGTCCACAGTGTCAGCACAGATGAAGGTCACAAAACACTGACAAAGCTGGAAAATCACATCAGAAAGGGATATAGACAGCAGTTTACCATTCATGTACGTTTTAAACAAAACAATAATATGTAATTTTTTTTAAAATTGTGGTATAGTTGCTTTACAACGTTGTGTCAGTTTCTGCTGTACAACAAAGTGAATCAGCTATGTGTATACATATATCCCCTCCCTCTTGGACCTCCCTCCCTCCCTCCCCCCACCCCTCCCCCTCCCCCGGCAGGTGCCACTAGCTATCTGTTGTACACGTGGTAGGGTATATATGTCAATCCCAATCTCCCAATTCATCCCCTTCTTCCCCCACACTGTGTACACATCTGTTCTCTACGTCTGCGTCTCTATTCCTGCCCTTAAGTATACACTTTTATGTAAAACATAAAAGCATAAAGCAAGCATGGACGCAACTTCAGGGTAGTGGTTAACTGGTGGGGGTGGAGGGTAGGCACAGGCAGAATAGCATATGAACTTACCCTTTATCTGTAACATTTTATTTATTTGACAAGTTGAAAAATAAAGCAAACATGGCAAAATGTCAATGTGTTAAATCCGAATGTAAGTACATAGTTACTTGTATTTTTCATTTTCTGTGTGTTTAAAATATTTATTAGGGCTTCCCTGGTGGCGCAGTGGTTGAGACTCAGCCTGCTGATGCAGGGGACACGGGTTCGTGCCCCATTCTGGGAGGATCCCGCATGCCGCAGAGCGGCTGGGGCCGTGAACCATGGCCTCTGGGCCTGCACGTCCGGAGCCTGTGCTCCGCAACGGGAGAGGCCACAGCAGTGAGAGGCGCACGTACCACAAAAAAAAATAAAATAAAATATTTATTAAAAATAGATACATCAATCACCTGGAGGGCCTGAGGGACATCCTCCCTGAAGTTATCTATAGGATATTTAAAGATAAGAGAAGGTAAATAATTATGACTTCAGTTAAGTAGTATAAATTAAAGTCCTATAATTAAAAAAAAAAAACTGAAGAATAGCCAAAATTAAGCACACTAACAGTAGTGCTCTAGGAGAATTAAAAGTATGCTGGGGAGAAGTCTTGCTTGAATAAGCTGGGTATTTCTAAGCGAAACACAAACCTTTTCACTGGGCAATGCTGCATCTTTGTTGACTAACAAAATCTTAGATGAGTTCTTTTTATCAGAAGAGGACTCCGTCTCTATCAACTTCTCATCCTCTCTTAAGGCAGATTTTGAAGAACCCAAACAGTGGGACTGCTGGATGGCAATCAGCTCACTGTGAATAATAAAACCAGAACAAAAACAGGCATCTTGAAACAAGAGCAGACACATGTCACCAATACTGTTATACTTGAAAGTATCTCAACAGGACAAAAAAAAAAAAAGTTTTCTTTTCTGATGATGAAGCTCAAGTTTGAATAGAACATTAGAGACTTGAGCAGAATATTTGTGTAGAATACTATAAATGAATGCATACCTTTAGCAGTAAGAATTAAAACCAAATTTCTCGTTAAAGGGTAACTACAGAAGAGAGAATTGCCCTCCTCCCCACACCCACAAAAAAAAAGCAAAGAAAAGGTGTGAGAGACGAGATCATCCAAAAGAGGAAAAAAATGAATACAGCATAAGGTTAAACATTGGAAGATTTTAGGTTTTTGGTCTGTGAGACTGATTTTTGTTAACGGTCTTTTACAAGTCCTGTGAAAGCAGAATGGCACTGTTGTGGGTCCTTGATTCTTCCATAGGGTCTCAGTAGTTATTAGAGAACAGGCACGTGCAGCTAAGTTTCTGGTGTGTTGTTAACACCGGGCTCAAAGCAGAGCTGAGAGCAAGAGGCCCTGGAAACCTCTTCCCCCCACAGGCCCTGTAAGGCAGGCAGAGCAGGCCGCGGCGGCTGCCCCCTCCACACGTAAACCCCTGCACGGCAAATGGAACGGTGGTATAAATGTGAACATTTTAGTCAGGTGATGAAGTAGGTACACAAGCTCGTATAATCTGAGGAAAAACAGGAAAACATCATTATCTTTTCCACTTAATCACGCGTTTGTCATGCGATGCCTTGGCAAATGCCTCTGCTGGCAGAACGAGAAGTCACTTGAATCATTTCAAGCCACGGAGGTCAAAAGGGCCTTGAAAGAAAACTCTGAAATTGTCTTTGAATTTCTTTCATACACTAAGTTTAATATGTGTCCACTCTGCTCTTAAAACTACTTAACACAAGCTTTTCCCTTAATATATGCGTGTTCTTGTTCAATAGTGAAAAATAGGAAGTTGTGCCCTCCTGGTACTTGCAATTATCTAAGATGATCTTTAAAAACCAAATATGAATAGATAATATTTAGCGTAACAACCAATTTTTGTTGACAGAATAACTATGATTTTTAAGCGACTCAGGCTTCTAAAAGGGCCAAACGATAATCCAAACAATGAAAATACCAGAAGGGAAGTTTAATCATAGAGTCCTATGAAAGTCAGTGTGATGATTAAAATAAGGCTCTCAATACAGACGCTTCATCCTTTCTGTAATTTAAGATCAAAGAGCTAGGTTTCCTTTAACAATAGCAGACATTAGTGTAGCACCCCTCAACTAACTACAAGATTCAGCAATTCGAACAGTAAGATGAGGCTGAAAAATGCAGCATATGCCAGAAACTAATCCATTTTTTTTCTCTTAAAAAAAACAGTTGGCTAAGGGCGGTCAAAAGGCACAAACTTCCAGTTATGAGATACATAAGAACTAGGGATTTCATGTACAGTAGGATTAATGTAATTAACACTGCTGTAGGTTATATATAAAAGTTGTTGAGGGCTTCCCTGGTGGCGCAGTGGTTGAGAGTCCACCTGCCGATGCAGGGGACACGGGTTCGTACCCCGGTCTGGGAAGATCCCACATGCCGCAGAGCAGCTGGGCCCGTGAGCTAGGCATGCCGCGGAGCGCCTGGGCCCGTGAGCTATGGCCGCTGAGCCTGGGCGTCCAGAGCCTGTGCTCCGCAACAGGAGAGGCCACAACAGTGAGAGGCCCTACCACAAAAAAAAAAAAAAAAAAAGTTGTTGAGAAAGTAAATCCTAAGAGTTCTCATCACAAGGAAAAAATATTTTTTTTTCTTTGTCTTTTATTTTGTATCTCTATGAGATGACGGATGTTCACTAAACCTACTGTGGTCATCATTTCCTGATGCACTGGAATCATTATGCCAAGCACCTTAAACTTATACAGTGCTGTATGTCAGTTATATCTCAATAAAACTGGAAAAAAAGAAACCAATAACTGTTACCAGCTTATTAAATACAAATATTCTTTCTCCTGCATGATTTTTAAAAGTAACAAAGTTTGGGAAATGTAAAGTGAACACAAAGGCCAAAGCAGTTGGATGTGTAAATAAGCCAATGGGGGCGAAAAGAATGTCTTATCTGGGGTCTAGGGAATGTAATCTGGACATGAAAGAAACGGCTTATCGATTCAAAAGGATCCTGGCTGAGGAATGCTCCACAGCAGCATTCTACCCTGTAAAGTGACCTCCCGGTTTGTTTTAAAATAAAACATGTTTGCTCAGCTCATGACAACTGGCTTTGTTTTTAAGCAAAACTTTTGCCTCAGAAGCTGTCCTAGGCACAAACTTCTCACTGGAATCCAATACAGACTCTGTACGATCAAAAACTCAACAGCCTACCCTGTGATGAAAAGAGGAAACGGTTTGTCAAACGCAATTTCTGTTTGTAAACACTGCTTTCCGTTTCACAGTTGGCATGAAGTGGCTACTGCACCCCTTTTATATTTCTCAAAACAGTAAGTAGGTTCCCTGGGTGTTTACAAACATGAAACGAGACTGACCTCATAGAGGAGTTGTATTTGGTTCCACTGGCACTTTCCGAACAAGTGCACACCGATTTGTGGCGCACGATTCTCTGCACTTTGGAAGGCTTGAAGATGCTCATCCATTCCACGTCAGACATGTGGCCTGGAGCTTCGATTATGAAGTTACTCGGGTGGCAGCACTTGGATTCCCACATGTCGCTTTCATCCAGACAGGCTTCGCTTTTATGGCAACATGAGACTCCAGACCTTTCCAGGTGATCTTGACATTTGACATCTAGCTTTCCTGGTTGTTTTGAACCAGAACAGTTGGCCAGGCCCAGGTAGAGGCTGATGTCATGCCACTTTTCATCGGCTACAGATGTTGATGTTTCCGAGAGTTGTTTCTCTTCATTCTGAATCCCAACTCCATTACCTTTTGGTGATTTTGCGTGGATCTTGCAAAACGTACTTTTGTTTTCGGGTTCAGTCTGGATTTTTCCTCCCAGAGACCAAGACTTTTGTTTCTCCACTAAGTCTTTTGCAAGTAGAGATGAGATAGCAATTACACGTTTTCCCCCAAATGAAGCATTAACCTGTAGTTTCTTCTCTTTGCACACATCATAAGAGCTCTCCTCTGACTTATTTTGCTGAACCAACGTGGTCTCAAATTTTTGGTCCTTAACCAGTGACTTCTGATTTTCCTCCCTCTTAAAATCGACTTTTAGGTGGTTATTTTCAAGGTCTGATAAACACATTTCTCTGCTATGGTGGCATTACAAAAAACGGAAGTTATAAGATACACTTTATACTGTCGTTCTAAATATTTCACTCAAACCTCATCAGTTGAGCTAAACCCTAGTAAGACCCATTTGTCTGAGTTGAAAATATGAGGTAGAATTTTTATATTCTTCGGAGCCCAATTTTAGCCCAACCTCCTCCTGGAAGTCTTGCCGACCACCACACCCACTCCCCTCTTCCCATCCTTAATGTCCACTGCACTGACTCTCCATACTGCAAATCATTATCTTACTGTATATATTAATATATATCTAATTAATCAGATAGCGAATTTCCTATTATAACTATATCATTCACTGTTTCATACATATAAAAGATTTGTCAAAAGATTCTTAAGGGGCTTCCCTGGTGGCACAGTGGTTGAGAGTCCGCCTGCCGATGTAGGGGAGACGGGTTCGTGCCCCGGTCCGGGAAGATCCCACATGCCGCAGGGCGGCTGGGCCCGTGAGCCATGGCCGCTGAGCCTGCACGTCTGGAGCCTGTGCTCAGCAATGGGGGAGGCCACAACAGTGAGAGGCCCGCATACCGCCAAAAAAAAAAAAAAAAAAAAAA
>NW_006774065.1:2219367-2223690 GCF_000442215.2 Lipotes vexillifer
AAAAAAAAAAAAAAAAAAAAAAGATTCTTAAGGTTTTTGTTCACATGTAGAAGCATTTTTAATCCTCCTGGAACCTAAGACAGCCTTTAACATACACTAAGTGTTCTGTAAATACTCGTTGATTGATCTGTTATTTCTCTTCCTAATTCACAGTTAAATAGACGTAAAGTCAGGACTGAAAGGCAATGGAGTGTCAAGGTACAACGATAAATTGGAAAGTGCCAAATGTGTTCACCATACTGCATTCATGACCATCCCATTTATCATAGGCATCCCATGGATACCTATGTATCTATATATTGAAAACTGGTCTAAGGTTAAAGTGACACCACATGTGCATAAAATAAAAATCACTGTGATAAACCTTCTAATAAATTGTCAAAAGTTTTTCATGTCACACCTATTCAGGTGTTCTAATCTGTATGATTCTGATCCCTCCTTCTAGAATGGGATAAGCCACCTTATGTTCTTAAAGAATAACCTCAATCATCCAGCCCAGGTACCTTCCAGGGGAAATGTGGTGCAAAAAGAAGAAAGAGCCAATGGGTTAGGGGCTTCTGCCTGCAAGAGGTCGCTGGGTTGGTCTGGTGTTTATGAGTAGCAGCCACAGCTGGGATACAGAGCAATGGTGCAACAACGGCCAGCAAAAGACCTCGAGGAAGAGTACAGCAAATGCAGCAAAGTCTGGGTGAGTCCCCAGTTCTACTGTCTGTAGCAACAGCTGCTCCTTACATCCCTCCCTGCAACTCTGACCACCCCCATCCTGAACTCCACCCCCCCGGGGAAAGGAGCTGCGTCATCCAGCCCAGCTTGTGCTCCTATGTGTGGTGATGGGGAACTCCCTGAATTCCTGTTCCTTTCCATGACTGACTCCCTGTACCATTTCTGCTTGTAAAAGTGGACTCAATTTGTGCTTCCCTGGTGGCGCAGTGCTTGGGAGTCCGCTTGCCGATGCAGGGGACACGGGTTCGTGCTCTCAGTCTGGGAAGACCCCACATGCTGCGGAGCGGCTGGGCCCGTGAGCCATGGCCGCTGAGCCTGCGCGTCCGGAGCCTGTGCTCCGCAACGGGAAAGGCCCGCGTACCGCAAAAAAAAAAAAAAGTGGACTCAACTTAACTGTGGGGCAGTTGTATGCTTGTTAAATTAAACCAGACCTCATATATTTATACTTTAATTTTACAGAAACTAATTTAATTCACACACTGCTTTTTATAGGTAGGAGTAGACGTCTCCTCCTACTAACAAGGAAAATGGGAAAATCAAGCTGAGAGCAGAGATCACCCTCAGCTGAACGTCTACTGCAGTTATTTATACCATTCTTTGGCATTATTTTAAGCAAGTACCATGCCCAATTATTCCTAGCCCGTGCCTAAAACACTGAGTGCTGAATGAATGATAAATGATTCATCTCTGTAATTTCTACTTTAGCTCCAAGCCTTCTACACAACAAACACACAAATAATGTGTTTAATGAATTTACTCAAATGGTTAAATTAAGATCATGTCTAAAAGTCTCACTACAACCCAGGATTAGGTCACATATATTTATTGCCTACTACCTACCAAACAGTAGTTAAGTACTGGCCCACAGCAGGTACTTAACAAATATTGACTGAATGATGGAATAAAATATAAGATCATATTAATAGCATCATACTAAGATTACCTGGATTCCAGGGCCTTTGATTCCTCCATCTTTGAGTCATATATCTGTAATAATTCCTGAGAAGTTTCCACATTGAAATTAAGAAACTGCAGATCACGCTGTTGTTTTATGTAAATCTGCCATAGATATTGATAAATCAAAATAAAGTGTAACAACAAAGCTAAACTGAGCCAATAACTGGCACTTTGAAATATGCCAAAACAGATCAGATAGTGACTAAAGAACTATGCTGAATATGTTTGCTTTTATTTTTCCTATGTTAGCACTGAGATTTGTTAATGTAACTAGTCTCCTAACCTTTAATTACCATAAGCAAGACCCTATCTGCTAGGTTAATGTGATACACCTTTAATGTAGTCGGGACTCCAAAAGCATGATAAACAAAATCACTGGGCATACACTTTTCCTAATTTGATGTTTGTTTATAAGCGTTTCCTACCTAATAGAGAAGGGTAAGTGGGAACCTACCTGTCTCAGATTATGCAGCTCTGCGCTCATGCGTTCTTGCTTTGACTTTGCCATATCCAGTAACTCGTCTTTCCTTTTTTCTCTCTCTACTATTTAAGAACAAATATTATTAAAACGTTTTTCACCAGCCCATATCAACACAAACCTCTTCATTTCCAACAATTTTATGCGCGGCTAACTTTTTTCCCCCTCCTTCCTGAATTTTAAGATTGCAAAATGGATGGCTGGAAAGAGTTTTAATCAGTGATTCTGACTAGCTCCTTCACCAAATTGGAAAACTTTCACAATATAATTAATGTTAAGTCAAAAAAGTATTCAAAACTGTACCAACTCTCTGCTCAAATTACATGTGTGTGTCTGTATGTAGATATGCATAGAAAAAGGCTGAGAGCAAGCATGCTGAAGTGTCAAATTATTTTTTAGATGGAAGGATTAACGACAATTATTTTCCTCTTTTTTTTTTGAGGGGGTGGTTTCTAAATCTCTAAATTTAATACATATTACTTTATTCTTTACTTACTTATTTACATTACACAGGTAACTTACAAATGCATTTTCCTTGTAAAAACCCAAACAGCATATTACCTTTACCAACAGAAAAAAAACTAACATTACAAGGGGCAAGAAAAAAAGAAAAATCACTATTTTCACCAGTATGTAAGTCAATCTGATATAATCTCACAATCAGGCCACTTGTATGTATTCTCACTGAGCAAAAACTGAAGATATGTGGACCTATGAGGTGACCCCATAGGTAGACAAACTTGTCTTTCCATTTTAATGAAAGTCCAGCGCTCCTTTACAGACTTTTTCTTGAAAACTCTTTACCTGATGGGTAATTAAGATTCAGAATTTTCTTTAATATACATAGTATTACACTTAATTTTCTAGCACAAAAAGACAGAACAGAGGTTTTTTTTTTTTTTAAATCTTCATTCTTTTACAAAGACCATAAACATTCTGCTGAAACGTAGACACTTCGCTGTTACTAGAGTTGGGGTATGAGAAATCAGTATTTTAAAAAGTTTCAGAACTTGGCATATGAGAACCCCCAGAAAGGAAAGATCTAAAGTGCTATACGAAGACTTGTACGGGAAAAATATATTAATATTATGCTTAAGGGGAAATAATTTCATTCACGTAGAAGTGATAGATCAACAATAAATGTCTCACCTAAAAAAACCCACTATCTTTATAAAAAGTTCAAGCTAAATGCATAAAATGACCCTCTAATTATTAATACATGAATCGATTTTGAGTAAATCAGGTGCAGCCTAAATCAAAATTTACAACTTCTATGGTTTATTAACAAAGCACCTTTTCCACATGTCATTTTTCTCATGGATGAAAAAGAATACAAATATTTATTATTATCGCTTTACATTTGGAGCATCACAGAAACCATTTAAGGACAAAGACATGAGCTTTGCTGGAGACAGCAACTCTACCTGGACAGCTTTTCTGCAAAGTGTCTGCTGGCGGTCACTGGGGACCAGGTGGAATAAAGCGTGAGGAGGGATCTATGAAAGCCACCACCTCCTAGCCAAACACACTTAGTGCTCAGCCCTTCTGATACGGGTCTGCAGCAGCATCTTTTTTTTTTAAAGATTTTTTTTGATATGGACCATGAAAATTTTTTTTTAATTTATTTATTTTGGGCTGCATTGGGTCTTCACTGCTGCACGTGCGTTTTTCTCTGGTTGTGGCGAGAGGGGGCTACTCTTCGTTGCGGTGTGCGGGCTTCTCATTGTGGTGGCTTCTCTTGTTGTGGAGCACGGGCTCTAGGCACGCAGGCTTCAGTAGTGGTGGCACATGGGCTCAGTAGCTGTGGATCGCAGGCCTAGAGTGCAGGCTCAGTAGTTGTGGTGCACGGGCTTAGTTGCTCCGCAGCATGTGGCATCTTTCCAGACAAGGGATCAAATCCGTGTCCCTTGCATTGGCAGGCGGATTCTTAACCACTGTGCCACCAGGCAAGTCCAATGTGGACCATTTTTAAAGTCTTTATTGAATTTGCCACAACATTGCTTCTGTTCCATGACTTGGCCTTTTGGCCACAAGGCACGTGGGATCCTAGCTCCCCGACCAAGGATCGAACCCTCACCCCCTGCATTGGAAGCCAAAGTCCTAACCACTGGACCGCCGGGGAAGTCCCGCATCATCTTACCTTTTTTTTTTTTTTTTTTTTGGGT
>NW_006774065.1:2223790-2225618 GCF_000442215.2 Lipotes vexillifer
TCACTGTTGTGGCCTCTCCCGTTGCAGAGCACAGGCTCCGGACGCGCAGGCTCAGCGGCCATGGCTCACGGGCCCAGCCGCTTGGCGGCATGTGGGATCTTCCCAGACTGGGGCATGAACCCACGTTCCCTGCATCGGCAGGCGGACTCTCAACCACTGTGCCACCAGGGAAGCCCTCATTTTACTTTTAAAGGTAATCCTCGTGCACAGAATTGAGAACTGAGCCTCGTGGCACAGTGAAAGCCACAGCGTCGGGTTTAAAACTTACACGTCTCTTCAATTCTGAATTTATTTCTTTGCATTAGGTGAGTCAACACCATAACAAAAGCTATAAAAGTAGTGCACTTGCAATGTTTATGTAGAGTCGCATTTAGTTTATGTGAATTCAACTCTATGCACAAAGAAAACAGTAAAACAGTAGCTCTTTCCAGGTGGAAGTGACGCCCTCAGGGCATCTGGGACTCCGGCTGCTCTCGGCTCTACACACCTCTTCCATTAACAGCATATGATCACACACTGGGTACATTCCCAGCACTCAGAGATACTTGTTTTAGACACAGCACAGCCCCTAAACAAAAGCCACCTACTTTATTTGGCATTCAAGGATAATTTTAAATATATTTCAATACTGCCTTAATCTGACTTTAGAATAATCTACTGTTGCACGAAATAGAATTGTTTCCTTAGATCTGATACTTTCCTATGTGGCTGGGTTATCTGGGGTCAAAGTGGAGCGAGTCTGCCTATTTCACAAGTTGGTCACTGAAGACACAGAGGTATGGAACTCTGCTGACACCTGCCTGAGCGGGCAGCCTAAGGAAGACAGCACAAAGGAAAGGGTGCTGACGTCTGGACCTGCCCAATTCTGATCAAGCTTCTGCGCCTTTTACTGCCTGGGAGACCTTCACTCAATCTCACAGGGCCTTGTTTATGGGACTCGCAGGGCCACATAAATGTAAACTAGTATCATTGTTTTATTTGCAAACTTCTTATGAGCAACATGTACAAATGAAACATGTCTCTAAGCCTATGTGAAGAACTTCAACAAGAGGAAAAAGAAGTTTTGAACTTAAAAGTACATTTTTAAGACATCTTCCAACCTTGAATAAAATGTGTTAATTTTTAGCCATGACACCTGATAGCATATTATCATGTTAAGCCTTTAAAAATTCTTTTCAGGCTTTAATTCACTTTTATAATTTAAACACACAAAAATTGTTCTGAGACAGTGGTACGAATTGAAAAGATATTTAAGAAATCAGCTTAGAAAAGGATAAAAAAAATTTCATAAAATGGATTTATTAATTATCTAACAAATTACATATACTTTACCTAGTAATACATAATAGAACGTATGAGTAAAAACAGATGAACCAAAAAAAAAGGAGATTATTAAAATGTTCTGTAAATGTTTTTCCTTCCTCTGACCTCGCACAACATTTTATTCACAGCATCTGTAGAGCACGAAACTCTCTTTGGGCCTATGAGCTTCTTAGTCACTAGCAGAGTGCCTGGCACACAGATGCCGATCCAAAGATTGCGGGAATTCAACTGTAAAGCTACAAACATATGTATATCTTTGTGTAGATGTACAAATATATGTATATCTTTATGTAAGTATCTGGAACAATGTAAGACATAATTACTTTGAGACACAGGAATCCTAGAAATAATGGAAATAGTGACCTCTAGTGATAGAAAACTGCATTTCCCCAATCTTTAATCACATGACATTAAAATTAAGAATTTCATTTTATTTGAAAAAAATGTAATATAATACTGTATTCTGCCCTTTAACTTATAGAAATGTAGTCTCTTCCTAGCAGGA
>NW_006774065.1:2225628-2238033 GCF_000442215.2 Lipotes vexillifer
GACATTGAGGGTAGGTATGAGTAGACCCAAACATGTTCACTTAGTTAATTAAATTCTTTTTTCTTTTGGCCATACCACAGGGCATGCGGGATCTTAGTTCCCTGACCAGGGATCGAACGCGCCCCCTGCAGAGGAAGCGAGGAGTCCTAACCACTGGATCTCCAGGGAAGTCCCAGTTCATTTAATTTCTATTTGGAACTTTACCTCCAAACCTATGATTTTCTTCATACAAACCACCAAAATTAAAGTCTAACAAAATCTTGGCTGTCAGGGCCATATATAGATAACTCTAAATATCAGTGATTCTCAGTTGGGAGCAGAGAAAGGAGAGGCTAGAAACTCTGACACACTGAGGTGGGTTGGGGTTAGAGTGTAGGAGAACATGGCGGTGAGGGAGAGTGGGGAGTGCCACTTTTATGTTTATCAGAAGGGGGCCTAAGTTACACCTTATTGAGAAACTTGCTTTTAAGTTATGAAAAATTCATCTCCAACATTATTATTTTGTGGTCGTACTGATGTAACAAAACACATGAGTATTTTCCAACTGTAATAATTACAGGCGATCTATTTGCAAAACTGAAAAACTGTTGAATTCCTAATTTTTATCTAGTATTTGCAAATACTTGGCTCATAAGATTCTTTCTTATTGAATTTTTAAGCACAAGTACTATGTTTTTAGTGAGCTAGTATAGTCACGCACTCAAGCTAGAAGGGAGAGCAGCTCCTCATTTTACAGAAGAGGAAACAGAGTGAACTGGGAGGCACGATAACAGCTTTAAAATTCCCTGCCTGGTCCCTCCTCATTTCTCAAAGGGTGTTAAAATAAATTAATTAAATACATAAAGTATTTTGAGAGAGGTACAATTCATTTAGCCCATCATGGTAGTATCGTAGAACGTTCAGGTTACTTAAACTAATTATCTATTTTTACCAGTAAAAACCAATTCATCATGCAGGCAACTTTTCTCTTGCTTGAGGCGAATGATCTCTTCTCGTTGTCCATTATTTTCTGTTGTCTTTTCATTTAGATCCTCTTCACAAATAGAAGGGAAAAAAAAGTCCTCAAATAAATACTAGTTCCTAGAAGAATATACACTGTGAATACCTCTCATGTCCTCAGCACCCGCTTCCAAATAATATGAAGTCCTGTTAGATCTACAGCCAAAATATGTCCCTCATCTAACATCTCACTGCACCCCCAGCGGTGACCCTGGCCAAGGCTTCCACTGTCTCCCTGTTCGAACCCTGCCTCTCCCTTTGCAGCCTACTGTCCACAGAGCAATCAGGGCCATCTGCTGGCATCACTTCTCTGTTAAAAGCCCTTGTGCTACACTTAGGAGGAAATCCAAACTCATTGCCTTAAGGCCTGCACAGCCTGGCCCTGCCCTTTCAATCTGTTCCTTACACTGGCCCCAACCTCAAAACCCACACCAGGGCTTTTGTATTTGCTGTTTCTTCTGCCTGGAAGGTCCTGGCCCAGATCTTTGCACGACTGGTTCTTCCCATCATCCAAGTTTCAGCTCTAATGTTCTCTTCAAAGACGCCTTCCCAGTGCACCCAAACCAAATGAGTCTCTTTCCTTCACTCTCTACTCCACCATCCATGATGCTGCGTTTATTTTTGTAATAAATATTGAATTTATAAAATAAGACATAAAAGTTGATATAAACAGACTTCTTTTTACTTTAAATCTTACCCAGGTAAACACAGCATTCAATAAATACTTATCGAATGCCTACAATGTACCCCAGGAGCTGTGCTATTAACTGTGGATCCAAAAAGAGAGAAGACAGAGTCCGTCCCTGCTGTCAAGGGGCTTATAGTATGATTATGATTTTAGCCGAAGCTACAAATGCAGACAAAATTATGACTGACCACAAGTCAGGACATCATAAGAACAAGATTTTAGGAGGTGGAGTTTTTTAAATTAAACCTGCCCCAATAGCCTTTCACAATTTGAACAGCAACTCCCTGCCTCATGAGGGATTCCACCAGGGACAGAGGTGGAGCAATCGCACCATCGCACGGCTCTGTCATTCTAAGCTTGCTTGTTCCACAGCAGGAGTCAGTCTTTGTGTCTAATGTGATGACCACTTATAAATGGGACAGTCTGGGTGCAGATTTAAGAACTGGATAGCGCCTCCATCCAACAGCTTCCCCTGCCCACAGTGGGGAAAGGCCACATCCTCTGCAGACGAATACGAATTTTTACTCCATCACCTAGACCCATATTCTAGTACATAGCACTAACCTATCTGGCATACCCAGCCTTCGTTTCATTAGAAAACTTCAAGTAGTAGAAAAATAAACTGTGGGGTTACTGTGAGAATGCAAATAGAACAGGAGGGCACAAAAGGAATTCCCCCCAAAATAAAACACGCACCGAAAAGCCACTGTGGGAGTTTGTGTTGTTCGTGGTAACTCCTCATGCCTCCCTGCATTCCTCCCTCGATTTTTTTGTAAATCCTCCCACAGGAGATTGCCTGACTCTGGGTTCAGCCACGTGACTCGCTTTGGCCACGAATGAGGGGGAAGTGATGGTATATATGGATCCTCCCATCTTTCTGCTTCTCTTAGGCTTCTGCCTGCACCGTGGGAAGAAATGCCCAGGCTAGCCGGCCGGGGAGAAGATACCCCGGGGGAGCCGCTCAGCTGGGCCCAGCGGGGATCAGCCAATTCCCGTGTGGCTTCCAGATACATGAGCTTCTCAAATGCTCGTGGTTGCATGCCACCGAGATACTGTCATTGGTTGCTACAAAGCATATAGTAGCAATAGCTAACCGGTACAGCAAAGGCAGGATTATTTTTAAAATAGAACGCATTAGGCAGTTTCCCCCAACTCTGTTATTTATCTTGTAATGCAAAAAATTGCAGCATAATTCTATACAAATGGAATGAACATCTCAGGGTAGGACCTAAAGCTAACAACAGACCTACTCTCAGTTATGAGATTAAGTGAACCCAAATGAAGAAATATATTCCCAAGATAAAATGCTTAAATTTATGCCTCTTCCTTACCTTTTAGCTTATTGACTTCAATCTTAAGTGCTTTCAATTTCTGCTTATAATCTTGTTTTTCTTTCACAATACAGGTCTCCACCATCTTAGCATCGCGTAAGGCATGCTCTAACAATTTAAATTTACCCGAACAGTCAGCAATGTGATTGACTGCCTCGATAATATCTTTGTCCTACAAACCAAATTTGAAAAGTGTTACATAAGATTTTAAAATTCCAACTAAACAATAAGAAAACACTACACTTATTAAGATCTCATTGTGGGAGAGGGATTGGGACATTGGGATTGGCATATACAAACTACTATATATAAAATAGAGAATGAGTAAGAGCCTGCTATAGCACAGGAACTCTACTCAATACTCTGTAATGACCTATATGGGAAAAGAATCGAAAAACGAAGAGTGGATATATGTATACGTATAACTGATTCATTTTCCTGCGTACCTGAAACTAACACAACATTGTAAGTCAACTATACCCCAAAAAGAATAAAAAAAAAAAAAAGATCTCGTGTACCCGGTTTCATTCCAAGCACTTTCCATGTGTTACCCCATTTAATCCTCACGGTAACTCTCTGAGGTAGGGACTATTGTTACTCCCCACGTGACAGAGGACTCGACAGTAAAGTGGCCACAGTTATACAACTGGTTAGTGATGGAGTTCCGATTTGAACTTAGCCGGCTGCCCCTGAAACCATGCACGAACCACCATAGTTTATTGTCTCAGGAAGTTTAGAAGCAAACATTTGATTACGTGTGAAATTGTAATAGCAATAGGAAGGCTGGTGGCCCTTGAGGGGGCTTATTCTCTGCATTACAGATAAATCCCATAGGCCCTCTCTTCCTCCCCTTCTTTTCAGCTTGCTAAAATGACAGACGCCAAGACCTTATCCCAAACCTACCCAATTCAGAACCTCTTATTGTTGAGGTGGTTGTTTTAATTACATAAAAGGTATCTATGTGCTTGTTGAAAAGCAATTCAAATAACACCTGAAAGTATAAAAATAATAAGCAAAAGTACTCCCCCACCACTCATGTGGAGTAACTATTACTAGCAGGTTTTACCTTTGCTTAAGGACAAAGGTTTCAGCGATAGCATCCTATACGCGTTCCTAAAACACTTCACAGTCTGCACATCTCACGTTAGGACTTAAGGGGAAAACAGGGTTTGGGCAGACCATTCAAAAACCGATGGAAAAAAACAACAACAACAAAAAAAACGATGGAACTCTGTGATCAGACCAGTAGCAAAGAAACAGTAGTCCTGTTAAGTACAAGAACACAGCATAGCAAATGCCACTGCAGACGCATCAGTCAGGCAATCCTTTTCAGCTTCACCAGGAGTTTGCTATGATGGACACTGTAGGGGTTGCTGAAGCCAGGAAACTGGTCACTACTTGATTAAAGACAATTCTATAGATTTTAATATTTTCTTTTTAATTTTATGAAAGCTTGTCCCTGATCACTCAAAAACATTTATGTGCTGGAAAAAATCACATATGAATTAGCATGAGCGTCCCATTATACCAGAATCACTCCTCTAGTCAACTTCTGTCCAACACATGTGTTACCACATAGAAGAGACTTTTTCAATCACTGTTTATGGCATGTTAGTGACTACATCAACTACTTGACTGCTAAGTTTTCTCCTCAATTAGAAACATATTAACGGGCTTCCCTGGTGGCGCAGTGGTTAGGGATCCACCTGCCAACTCAGGGGACAGAGGTTCGAGTCCTGGTCCGGGAAGATCCCACATGCTGCAGAGCAACTAAGCCTGTACACCACAACTACTGAGCCCGCACACTAGAGCCTGCGAGCCACAACTACTGAGCCCGCATGCTGCAACTACTGAAGCCTGCGCACCTAGAGCCCGTGCTCTGCAACGAGAGAAGCCACTGCAGTGAGAAACCTGTGCACCACAACGAAGAGCAGCCCCCGCTTGCCCCAACTAGAGAAAGCCCGTGTGCAGCAACGAAGACCCAACGCAGCCAAAAATAAATTAATTAAGAAAAAAAAACATATTAATAAGCAATTTGATAGCTAATGACTTTATGAGACCCAGTAATGGGTACCTCAGAAGAAACCAGCTGAATGCAGGCATGCTGGACCATGGAATGGGCCTTGGAGACAGAGACCCACAGTGCAGTCCTGCCTCCACTCAGTGCCTTGGGGGCATCATTTGAAACTTGTTTCCCTCATTTCTAAAACCAGAATTTAAAAAAAGAGAGCAACATGGATGGCTCAACCTATCTGAGTCGCTGTGGGACTTCAGTAACTTAATGTACATTGCTGCACTCTATCAACTACAAAGTGCCTGGCAAGTGAAAGCATCGTGATTCTGAATTACCTTCAACTTCAGCATGGTGGTGAGAGTCTGTTCTCGAGCTTGCAGTTGTCCCACTTGAGCAGAAAGTCCCACTAATGTGTTGCTGAGATTTTCGTTTCTAGCCTACGAGGGACAACACAAAATACTAATTGAGTCATTGAAAAGCTTTCATTACTCTCACCAGCCACAATCTGTGCCCATCCTTCTGTTTTGTTTTGTCTCTGTTTAGCTTTTTTAGTAACAAAGTGGGCTAAGTAAGCAGTCATCAAAAAGGAACACAAATATCTGTTTCCCCATTATCCCCAGCATCTTCTCAGTACTTGAGTTCTGCCCCACTGAATTCTATCAGTTATGTTTATAAACATGTCTAGTTCCTAATGGTCTTTAATGACTGCTTCCAGGTTGGCAAGAATGAAAATTGGATTAGCAAGAGACTTCCTTTGCTGAAATAAAGTAGCATTAATGAACTTTTGTGCATCTTTACTCTATGTTGAAATAACTTCATATTGGGGTATTCCCACTTTTCAGGGTTTATTTTTCTTTTTTTACCCAGAGATCTAGATTTGATATAATTATTGTGTACATAACGTGTTTACTGGTTGGGGAAGAAAAGAATAATCAGGCTTTTTAAAAGAGATCTTCATGGAGGAAACTTAAGTGCCATGTTACTAAGTGAAAGAAGCCAATCTGAAAAGGCTACATATTGTATGATTCCAACTCTATGACATTCTGGAAAAGGCAAAACTCTGGAGACAGTAAAGAGATCAATGGTTGCCAGGGGTTGTGGCAGAGAAGGGGGGGCAGAGCAGAGAGGGTTTTTAGGGCAGTGAAACTCCTTCTGTATCACATGACAATGGTGGATGCAGGTCATTATTTGTCAAAACCCACAGAACGCACAACACCAAGAGTGAACCCTAATGTAAACTATGGACTTTGGGTGGCAATGATGTGTCAGTGTAGATTCACTGATTGCAACAAATGTACTACTGTGATGCAGCAATGTCCACAGTGGAGGAGGCTGGCTGGGGGAGAGGGCAGGGTCTATGAGAAATCTGTACATTCCACCCAATTTTGCTATGCACCTAAAACTGCTCTAAAAAATAAAGTTTATTAATTAAAAAAAAAATCTTCCTGCTATGGACTGAATTGCACCCCCTGCCCAAATGCACAAGTGGAAGCCCTATGAAGCCCTAACCTCTAATGTGATGGTGTTTGGGGGTGGAGCCTTTGAGAAGTAATTAGGTTTAGATGAGGTCAGGAGAGTGGGGCCCTCATGATGGCATCCGTGTCCTCATAAGAAAAGACACCAGAGAGCTTGCTCATGTACTGTCTCTCTCCCTGCCACATGAGGACACAGTAAGAAGGTGACCATTTACAAGCCAAGAAGAGAGCCCTCACCAGAAACTAACTAGGTCGGCACCTTGATCTTGGACTTTTAACCTACAGAACTGTGAGGAAAGAAATTTCTGCCCAGTCTATGGTTAGTCAGCCCAAGCTGACTAACACGCTTCCATTTTTTAATTCAACATATCAAGAGATTCCAGAATAGTTTTCACTTATTTTATAGCTAGAAACTGTCTAGAAGAGTAATCTGAAAAAAAATTTTAGACATAAAATCTATACAATTATTATGAGTTATTAAGACTCACTATATTACCAAGATCTATACTGATATCATTATGAAACAAGAATATGAAGGCTATAAGAACAAAAAGGCTTTCTCACTGTGTCTCTCAAAAAGCATGAGCTCAAAAGATATCTGATGACTCACCAGCTAGAAATGAAAACTGAAAAATCACTCTTACAGATTTTATTCCCAATATGCCACTAACGTGATATAGATATTACACACAGTTATTCAAAAAGCATAATTTGAAGCTACCTGATGATATGGATCTCAGAATCTGAGAAAGCCTTTCTAAAATAACCCATTGTTGATAAAATGATAGATGCTACCAAACAGATGGCTTAACAGTTAGAAAAGGGCTGTAATGAAGCTTCATCTCCAAGACAAGATAGCACTGGCAGCTAACCAAAGCCCCACAATGAACACAAAACTATGATGATGGATGGATGGATGTACTTTCATACACACGCACATGCATTTTTAATGGAAATATTTAAATCTAATTTTTCAATAACTGAAACACAAACAGAATTTGGGCTAGGGAAGCTTATCTTAAAACCAACCTCAAGGGCTTCCCTGGTGGCGCAGTGGTTGAGAGTCCGCCTGCCGATGCAGGGGACACGGGGTTGTGCCCCGGTCCGGGAAGATCCCACATGCCGCGGAGCGGCTGGGCCCGTGAGCCATGGCCGCTGAGTCTGCGCATCCGGAGCCTGCGCTCCGCAGCGGGAGGGGCCGCGATGGTGAGAGGCCCGCGTACAGCAAAAAAACAAAACAAAACAAAAAACAAAACAAAAACCAACCTCGAGGTCCTCAGAAAGGAGAGTGGAATGGGTTGCCTTTTGGGCCATTTCTTGAAGCTGTAGCTGAGTCTTTTGAAGAGTACTTTGGCATTCAATTTGATTCGATTCAAGGGTTTTTACCTTCTTTGTGAGTGATCTGATTATTTCAGTTCTTTTATGTAGTTCACCTGAGGGAGATTTCATCAATAACTTACTTGTGGTCAGATATGAAGCTGAAAACGCACTGTTTTCAAAACACATGGTTAAAGGTTCATACTTCTTTTAAAAGTTTTTATTATGAAATGCATGATATTGTACCTCAGTCAAGAAACAGAACACCAGCAGCAAGCCAGAAGGCCCTGTACGTCACTTCCTGAGCACAATCTCTCCAATTTCCCACCTTCCTAACCACCATCCTGATCTTACTCATTTCCTTGTTTTTTATTATAGTTTTACTATCTATGACCACATCTCTAAGAATAGTTTAATTTGAACCACATATAAATGGAATTATACTCTATGAATTCTTCTGTTTGCTCTTTTTGCTGAAGATTATGATCCTGGGAATTCCCTGGCAGCCCAGTGGTTAGGACTCCACGGTTTCACTGCCAAGGGCCTGGGTTCGATCCCTGCTTGGGAAACTAAGATCCCACAAGCTGCCTGGCACAGACGAAAAAAAAAAGATTATGATCCTCAGATGTATCCATGTGGCTGTAGGTAACTCCTGTTTGTGCACTGTCATTGCTGTATAATGTCATTATATGATCATGCCACAATGTGTTTATACATTCTAGTACTGGTGGTCATTTGGACGGTTTCCACTTTGCAGCTATGATGTACAATGCTACTTTAAATATTCTCCTACAAGCATCTTGGTGCTTTTGCAGGAGTTCCTCTAGAAACTCGATACTCAAAATGTGGCCCTTGGACCACACGGGGGACCTTGTTAGATACACAGACCTACCGTATCACAATCTACATATTAACAAGATCCTTAGGTAATTCATGTGCATATTGAAGGGTGAGTAGATTTCCTAGAAGTGGAAATGCTGGGCCATAGCTATGTATATCTTCAACTTTACCAGAACTGTCAAATGA
Organism: Lipotes vexillifer; assembly: GCF_000442215.2. Classification (NCBI taxonomy): domain Eukaryota; kingdom Metazoa; phylum Chordata; class Mammalia; order Artiodactyla; family Lipotidae; genus Lipotes; species Lipotes vexillifer. Next base: position 2,234,479 of record NW_006774065.1, read on the forward strand.
TTTTCCAAAGTAGCTGTACCAGCTGACACACCCACCAGCAGTGAATGAGCCTTCCCTTGCTCTACACTTTTACCAATACCTGATATTTTTTGCCAGTCTGGTAGGTATAAAAAGGTCTCATTATGGTCTTAATTTGCATTTCCCTAATTACTAATGAGAATGAGAACTTTTTAATACATTTATTGGCCATTCAGTGTTCCATGAAATGCCTATTCAGGTGTCTTGCTCATTTTAAAACCAAATACTGGGCTTTCCTGGTGGCGCAGTGGTTGAGAGTCCACCTGCCGACGCAGGGGACACGGGTTCGTGCCCCAGTCCGGGAGGATCCCACATGCCGCGGAGCGGCTGGGTCCGTGAGCCATGGCCACTGAGCCTGCGCGTCTGGAGCCTGTGCTCCACAACGGGAGAGGCCACAACGGTGAGAGGCCCGCGTATCGCAAAATAAATAAAAAAAATAATAATAATAACTTATTGCTAAGAAATGCTAACCATCATCTGAGCCTTCAACATCAAAGATTACTGATCACACATGACCATAACAAATATAATTATAATGAAAAAGTTTGAAATATTATGAGCATTACCAAAATATGACACAGGGACACAAAGTGAGCAAACGGTGTTGGAAAAATGGTGCTGATAGACTTGCTCAGTACAGGGTTGCCACAAACCTTCAATTTCTAAAAATCATAGTATCTGCAAAGTGCAATAAAATGAGGTATGCTTGTATATAATGTTACCTTTTTCTTTAATATGTTTACATAAAAGATATTAATTATATAAGATATACTGCATCTAACGTACAATTCTATTAAATACTGCCTTTATGTGTATCTACACGTGGGTGGGTGTGGTCAGAATAAAATCAGATGGTCGTCAACGAAAGGGAAAAATTACTCAGATTGTCGCATTTACAGAATCCTTTGTGTAATATGAGTAAAAAAGAAGGCGACATATTGTCTTTCTATTAAACAGATGTAGTGTTTTCCCCTCTAGCACATTCTAGTATTAATGCAGTGTCAATAGAACATTCAGACTTTAGGGCAGCATGAAAGGGATGATAGTTACATATGGTACAAAAGGAAATTTTTGTAAGCCAGTTTTGAGATCGCTCTGATTTTAAAAGATGACTATTTTAGGTATTTGAGATCAAGTTCAATACCAAGTTTAAAATCTTTGAGTCAGTTCAAGAGAAATGGCCAGTTCCGTGGCATCTTCATTCATACTTTAGCTCAAAACTAATTTCCTTCAGGTTCACTCCTGACACTCTATGTTGACTGAAGCTGCCCAGCCCCCTTTCTACAGCTAAGTACTTCGCTTGCCCTACTTTAATTCACATTGTTCTGTTGTGAGTGTTCATGATGTCGTCCTATCTTCAATTAAAATAAACTCCAGGGACTTCCCTAGTGGCGCAGTGGTTAAGAATCCGCCTGCCAATGCAGGGGACACGGGTTCGAGCCCGGGTCCGGGAAGATCCAACATGTCGAGGAGCAACTAAGCCCGTGTGCCACAACTACTGAGCCTGCGCTCTAGAGCCCATGAGCCACAACTCCTGAAGCCCATGCGCCTAGAGCCCGTGCTCCACAACAAGAGAAGCCACCGCAATGAGAAGCCGGCACACGGCAACCAAGAGTAGCCCCCGCTCGCCACAACTAGAGAAAGCCTGCACGCAGCAACAAAGACCCAACTCAGCCAAAAATAAATAAATAAATAAATAAAATAAACTCCAGTACAGCAGGGATTGTGTTGAGAGGTTCCTATCTTTCCCTTGAGCCCTTTTAACGTGTTGGCATGTACAAGTGCATGACGGATGCTGCTGCGTATATGTCTGACCTTCTAATTTGCTGCAACGTTCTTCCAAAGTCAACACTTTCTGCCGATCCTCTTCCCATGAAAGAAGTTGTCTTTGATGTACTGCAACCATATCATTGAGCTCTCTATCTCGATCTTTTAATTCTCCAATGAGCAGCTGTAGCTCTCTCCGTTGTTTCTCGATAGTGGAAATCTCAACTTCTGACCCAATGTTCTAAACATAGAAAGTGGCTTCACGTCAGGATAATCAACATAAATTGGCCAAAGCATATTTTCCAAACAATTATATCTTCTTTTGCTGCCAATTCAAGGTAGTTAAATTACGTTTTATTCACTTTTGCTGCCAATTCAAGGTAGTTAAATTACGTTTTATTCACTGATTATAACATGACGTCAAAATTATGTATATTTAAAGCAAGTTCACACCTACTGTACTCTGCCTCTATCACTTTCTGTCGTACCATTTACACCACTCTTAAAGAGTGGGACCATTTGTAACACCTCCACTGGTTAATCACAAATAAACCCATTTCTGCATTTTTTTTCTTTGCTGTCAACCCTCTCCTTGTATCAATCAACAATATTATCCCTCAGCTTGCCCCAGAAATTCTACCACAGTCAAGTAAAGGGAAACAGGAAGTAATTACTGTTTAAATGTAACTGACCCAAACTCAACATACCTACTTAAAAACAAATTTTGTAAAGGAAAAATTTCAAATATACACAGAAGACAAGAGAATAGTACAATAGACTCCCATTTGCTCAGTACCTAGGTCTTTCTTACCACTGTCAAGATTTTGCCACATCTGTTTCAATTTTCCTTTTTCTTTTTGTTGTTGATAAAAAATACTTTTTACTCTTAGATACTTTAGTATGCATCTCTAAAAATGAACGTTTTTTTTTTTTTTTGCAGTATGCGGGCCTCTCACTGTTGTGGCCTCTCCCGTCACGGAGCACAGGCTCCGGATGCGCAGGCTCAGCGGCCATGGCTCACGGGCCCAGCCGCTCCGCGGCATGTGGGATCTTCCCGGCCCGGGGCACGAACCCGCGTCCCCTGCATCGGCAGGCGGACTCTCAACCACCGCGCCACCAGGGAAGCCCAAAATGAACGTTTTTATATAACCATGATGCCATTTTCATGTCTAACAAAATTATCTATGATAACTCCTTTTAAGCATACATCATTTTAAAGTCTAGTGCAGTGAAGCTGGTGTGACCTAAATTGGAATCCAGAATTAGCCACTTAGTGGCTCTAAGACCTTGGGTAAGTTACTTAATGTCCTTAAGCCTTAATTTCCTTGTCTGTAAAATGGTAATAGCAGCATTTTAACTTCTTAGAGTTGTGTGGATTAAGCAAGATAATCTCTGTAAAGCACTTCACAGTACTTGGCACCATTGTAAGTGTCATTAAAAATTAATCAATAGTCAAGCTAAGAAAAAAGTGGAAAATTTTATTTGAGCCAAGCTGACGATTATAACCTGGGAGACAGTCTTTCAGAAAGCTCTGAGAACTGTTCTGCCTGTAAGAGGTCAAAACACAGTTACAAACACTTTCAGGACAAAGGGCTATACATCAAAATAATATATTGACCTTTACACAATGCAGATCTGCGCATACAAGGCAAGTAGTGGGTCGTAGTGACCCCTTACAGGATTGAGAAAGGAATGTTATCTCCTAAGGAGTTCCTTGCTGGCACCGGGAGAAAATAGCCTTTTTTTTTTTTTTTTTTTTTTTTTTTTTGT
>NW_006774065.1:2238099-2239312 GCF_000442215.2 Lipotes vexillifer
TTTTTTTTTTTTTTTTTTTTTTTTGGCAAGCAGGCATTCCTACGTCTTCTAAAAGGATCTAATTAATGTATAATGCAGATGCACAATACACACCAAAGGGGAGGAAGCAGTGGCTCAGACGACAGAGAAAACTGTTAATTTTTTCTTGTCCTGCCTTAAAATAATTTTTTTCTATCATAAACGACCAACAAACATTAGCTAGTATTATCAATATTTTATTATTAACATTGTAAGTCACATTCCAAAATATGGTACTGTCCCCATCTATGAAATAAAGAACTAAAAAACAAAACCAAAAACCAAATCACTATGCTGTACACCCGAAACTAACGCAATATTGTAAACCAACTATACTTGAATTAAAAAAAAAAAAACTAAAAGTGTTACTTTAAGAATTCTACCTTAAAGACAGTAGTTTAAAGTTCACCAGAGGCCCATGTACACCCAGTACTCGCGACTCGACTCTGCGCCTGGGCTTAACAACCCATTTTCATTAAGGTAAAGAAACTGATGTGACGCTCCGTTTTCCTTCTGCGTCCTGGGTATTGTTTTAAATTTTAAGCAAAAACGATTCCTGAATAACCCCAATGCACGTCGTCCCCGCGGTCTGCTCTCCTCTCTCCCCGGGACGCGACGGCGGAAACAGGAAGCGCGGAACAGCAGCCGCTCACCTGGCGCCCGGCCAGGAAGGAGGCCGAAGGGTTCATAGGTGTTTCCTCCGCCCCCGGAGACAGTCGCTGTGCGCAGCGTCACCCTAGAAACGCCATCGGCGCGCCTACCCAGAGCGGTGGGGTCGAGCCCCGAGCCCCGGAGCCCCGCACCCTCGCTGGCCCAAGCAACCTCGCCCAAACCGCCGGCCCCGCGGAACGCGCCCGGCCCACTCGGCCTACGGCGTAGCCGAGCGGCAGACCCGGCTCTCGCGACACCTCGGCGGCCGCAAGACCCCGCTGGAGGCCGGTTCCCACTCGGCCTCGTCGGGAGCGGCCCCCGACCCCCTCCTGGCGTTTTGTTCTTCCAAATCCGGGCCTGGGGGCTCTCAAATGGTTTTACCTGGAGATGTAAACGTCATTATCCCGGCCCGCAAAGAACCGTTCTTCACCATGACTCTGGGAATGATGGAGCAAATGAAGGGTTGTTTCTGCCCTGTCGCCCTGGCGTGTGACCATGTGCTCGCTTACTTATTTCCCTCTTTCCCCCCTAAACTGTGAGAACG
>NW_006774065.1:2239322-2241330 GCF_000442215.2 Lipotes vexillifer
CTCCTAAACTGTGAGCACGGTTGCTCTGGCTGCTGTGTACACCGGGCAAGGAGAACACTTCCTGGCATTCAAACAACAAACAGATGGAGGCAGACGCTGCCCCTGGTAGTTAATAGTCAGTTGCTGGCCATCCCAGCAGACAGCTCTAAACTGAGAATCACAGTTGAAAGAGAGAGAAAAAAATTAAAAAACGGTTTTTTTGACTCTTGATGTACCTCTTTTGTTGAATGATGATGATGTACCCCTTGGGGTGGACGTGCACCCATTGGGGTACATCAAATGACGATGATGTACCTTTTGGGGTGGACTGCACCCCTTGCGTGGACGTTCCCCACTTAAGATGGACGTGAACCACCTGGCGTACAGCCGGAGAGGGTGCTGTCCTCCGTGGGGGTGTGCCCGAGCTGATTTAATCAGCTCCTTGGCTCACGTGATTCCTGTTGTTAAATCAGCCCCATACATCAAGTCGATCAGCACCATTTATCACGTGACTCCCACGTTAAACCAGCCAGCGAATCATTTGACTCCCACTGATTAAATGTCTCCATGAGTCACGTGGTTCTCGCTGATTAAACCGGCTCCCTTAAATATCGTGACCCCCACTAAATCAATCGTCCTTCTTAAATCTCTTGGCGTTCATTAAACCAATCAAACGCCTTAGATTTCCTGGCCCCCATTAAATCAACCTGCCTTCTTACGTCTCGGGGCATCCATTAAGGATGTTTGATTTAATTAGGATCACCATATTTACGAAGGCAGATTGACTCAACGGGAGTGCTGTCCCACGTGAGGGGTGCTCAGGCGCCCCTTGGGGGACCGTGCACCCCCCGGTGTACATCAAATGGTGATGACGTACCCCTTGGGATGCACTGCACCCCCTGATGTACAGCCAAGGAGGTGCTGTCCCCTTGGGGGGGTGGACATGCGCCCCGTGGGGCAAGAACCTTGACACTTTATCGTGACAATATTTACCACACTGAGTTGAAGCTAAGCTTTTTTCTCGTGTTGTTTCATAGTCACTCCTTCTTCCCCCTTTTACTCTTCGTTATAGAGGGTCTATGAAAAAAATGATGCTTATCGTATTTAACCCCTGGTCATTCACCCGCTACTGCTTAACCCATTAGATGGCATTTCTGGCAAGACAAATTACTAAAGTCTTAATAGTATTTCAACTTTCCTTTTTGGTTGACTGTGAATTAGCAAAACGTGCCCTTGTGTTCATAAAAGACAATCTGAACATGGAAAAACAAATTTAAAATGTCTTACCTTGAAGCTTTACTGATTTGGGTGACACTTACCTCCTTAGGAAAGGCTCATGTTCAGAACCAACAAGACAACACCTTAGAATTTAAAAATCAAAAAAGCAGGAACTTCCCTGGTGGACAGTGGTTAATAATCCACCTGCCAATGCAGGGGACATGGGTTCGAGCCCTGGTCTGGGATGACCCCACGTGCTGTGGAGCAACTAAGCCCGTGTGCCACAACTACTGAGCCCACATGCCACAACTACTGAAGCCCGTGCACCTAAAGCCCGTGCTCCGCAACAAGAGAAGCCACCGCAATGAGAAGCCACAGCAAAGAGTAGCCCACGTTCGCTGCCAACTAGAGAAAGCCGGGGCACAGCAACGAAGACGAAGACCCAACGCAGCCAAAAATAAAAATTTTTTTAAAAAACCAAAAAACTAAAAGGTAGAATTCATTTTTTAAAAATTGTAACTTATCAATCTTTAAGAGCGAGAAAGCTACCATGGATTACACCTTAAGTGACAGCTGATTTACTGGGGCTTCTATTTAATAACTAAAAAGGAATTAAAAATCACATGTTGCCAGCATCTATTTTTTTTTAATTATTATTTTTTTTTTTTGCGGTACGCGGGCCTCTCACTGTTGTGGCCTCTCCCGTTGCGGAGCACAGGCTCCGGACGCACAGGGTCAGCAGCCATGGCTCACGGGCCCAGCTGCTCCGCAGCATGTGGGATCTTCATGGACTGGGGCATGAACCCGGGTC
>NW_006774065.1:2242097-2263025 GCF_000442215.2 Lipotes vexillifer
TGATGGGGGGGGGGGGAGAAGGAGAAAAAAGAGGAGACAGAATATCTGTTTGAAGAAGTAATGGCCTGAAACTTCCAAACTCTGAGGAGAGAAATAAACATATAAATTCAAGAAACTCAAAGAACTACAACTAGGATAAATCTGAAAAGAACTAAACCAAGACTGAACTGTCATGCACAAAGGAACTCAGATTATCAGTATAATTCTTAAGAGAAACCTGACAGGCTAGGAGGGAGTGGAATCCTGTATTCAAAGTACTGAAGAAAAAAAACCAATAAAACTGTCAACCAAGAATACTATATTTGTCAAAACTGTCCTTCAAAAATGAAGAGGAAATTAAGGCTTTCCCAGATAAACAAAAGCTAAGGAAGTTCATCACCAATAGACCTATCCTACAAGAAATGCTGAAAAGTGTCCTGCAAGTTGAAGTGAAAGGATGATAAACAGCAACACAAACCACACAAGAATATAAAATTCCCTGGTAAGGTAAATATATAAGATACATGACACGTTAGGTCCCCCAAAGTGTTCTTAACACATTTAAGAAGACTGAAATTATGCAAACTGTCTTCTCTGACCACAATGGTATTAAACTAGAAATCAATAGCAGAAGAAAAACAGGATAACCCACAAATATGTGGAAATTTTAAAATGCACTCAAAATCTAAGAGTCAAAGAGGAAATCATAAGATAAACTTAAAAAAATCTGGAAACAAAAGAAAATGGAAACACGACCTACCAAAACTTATGAGAGGCAGCAAAAACAGTACTAAGAGGGAAGTTTATATTGATAACCATTTACATTAAAAATAAGAAAGATCTACACCTGAAACTAACACAACATTGTAAATCAACTATGTTCCAATAAAAATTTTAGAAGATACGTAAATAGTATCTTATTGGACTGCTGCTTTTTTCACACAATATTTTTTCTTGGAAACTGAGCAATGCTTTGTACCAAATAAGTACCCAATGTATAAATAAAAAGTGAATGAATAAATGAAAAAAATAAAACTAAGAAAGATCTCAAATAAACAAACCTTACACTTTAATGAACTAGAAAAGAAGAACAAACTAAATCCAAAGTCAGCAGAAGGAAGGAAATAATAAAGATTAGTCCAGAAATAAAGTAGAGAAAGGAGACACAACAGAAAAAAAAAAAATTAAACCATGAAGATTTTTTTTGAGATCAACAAGTGGACAAGCCTTAACTAGACTAAAAACAAAAAAAGACTCAAATTCAGAAATGAAAGAGAAGACATTACAACTGACATCAGAGAAACAAGAATTATAAAATCAAAACTACTATTAACAATTATGAACAATTATATGCCACTGGATAACCTAGAAGAAAGCAGACAACTTCCTAGAAACATACAACATACAACGCTGAACCATAAAGAATTACACAATCTGAACAAAAGTGTATCTAGAGAGAAGCCTGAAGCAGTAATTAAAACCTCCTAACAAAGAAAAGCCCAGGACCAGATGGATTCCTTAGGGAATTCTACCAAACATTTAAAGAAGAATTAATACCAATCCTTCTCAAACTTTTCCAAAGAATCAAAGAAGAGAGGACACTCCCAAACTCATTCTTTGAGGCAAGCATTACCCTGATACCAGAGCTATATAAAGACACACACAAAAAGGAAACTATAGGCCAATTTTCCTGATGAATATTGACACATAAATCCTAAACAAGATGCTGGAAAACAACAGCACATTTAAAGGAACATACATCACAACTAGGTGCAATTTATACTTGGAATGCAAGGAAGTTTCAATATATAAAAACTGATCAATGAAATTTATGACCTTAACAAAATAAAGGAGAAAAAACATATAATCAACTAATACAGAAAAATAATTTGAGAATATCCAACACCCTTTCATGATGAAAACATTCAACAAATTAGGCATACAAGGAAATTATCTCAACATAATAAAACCATATATGAAAAGCCCACAGCTAACATCATCATAGGAAAAGACTGAAATCTTCCCCTAAGATCAAGAATGAGGCAACAATACTGACTTTTGCCACTACTATTCAACATAGTACTGGAAGTTCTAGAAAGAGCAATCAGACAAGAAAAAAATAAGAGGCATAAAAATTGGAAAAGAAATACTACAATTTTCTATGTTCACAGATGAGATGATCTTATATGTAGGAAACCCAAAAGATTCTATACACAACCACACACACAAAAGAAAATAGAGCTAATAATCAAATTCAGCAAGAGTTGCTGGGTATAAAATCAATACACAAAAATCAACTGAATTCCTATACACTAACAATGACAAATCTCAAAATGAACTAAGAAAGCAATCTCATTTAATATAGCACAAAAATGATAAAATACTTAGGAAGAAACTTTACCAAGGAAGTGAAAGATTTTATTTCACTGATGGAAAGACACTGAATACTACAAGCCATTGCTAAAAGAAATGAAGGAAGACCGAACAATAAAAAAATTTACAAAATGGAAAGACAGCCCATGCTTATAGATTGGAAAACTTAATATTATTAAAATGTCCATAGTACTCAATGCAGTCTAAAGACTTGATGCCATCCCTATCAGAATCTCAATGTCACTTTTTTGCAGAAATATTTCTTAAAAGTTCTAAAATTCATGAGATCTCAAGTGACCCCAAATAGCCAAAACAACCTTGAAAAAAGTTAAATGTGGAGGCCTCACACTTACTTGTTCCCAAACATACTATAAAGCAACAGCAATTAAGATTATGTGGTACTGGCATGAAAATAGATATATAGACCAATGGAATAGAATAGAGTGCTCAGAAATAAACCCTTGCAAATATATACAAATGATTTTTGACAAGGTGCCAAGAATACACAAAGAAGAAACACAGTCTCTTCAACAAATGGTGTGGGGAAAACTGAATATCCACATGCAAAAGAATGCAGTTGGAAACTTACCTTATACCATATACAAAAAATAGCTCAAAATGAATTATAGACCTAAATACAAGACCTATACTATTAAAATTCCAGAAGAAAATATAGGGTAAAAGTTTCTGGAATTTGGATTTGACAATGTTTCTTCTGATTTGACAGCAAAAGCATAGGCAACAAAATTTAAAAACAGACAAATGGGACTACACAAAAGTTATAAACTTCCAAAACATATCAACAAATATCAACAGAGTGAAAAACCCATAGAACAGAAGAAAATAATTGCATATTGTATATCTAAGAAGCAGTTAATATCAAGAATATGCAAGGAACTTCTACAGTCAAACAATAATAAACAAATAACCCAATTTAAAAATAGGCAAAGGACTTGATTGATTTATATTTCTCTAACAATTAGCAGTAGTGAGCATCTTTTCATGTGCCTATTGGCCATCTGTATGTCTTCTTTGGAAAAATGTCTGTTTAGGTCTTCTGCCCAATTTTTGATTGGGTTGTTTGCTTTTTTGTTATTCAGTTGTATGAGCTGTTTGTATATTTTGGAAATTAAGCCCTTGTCGGTCACATCATTGGCAAATATTTTCCCTCAGTACATAGGTTGTCTGTTCATTTTGTTTATGGTTTCTTTTGCTGAGCAAAATCTTATAAGTTGATTAGGTCCCATTTGTTTATTTTTGCTTTTATTTCTATTGCCTTGGGAGACTGACCTAAGAAAACATTGCTACAATTTATGTCAGAGAATGTTTTGCCTGTGTTCTCTTCTAGGAGTCTTATGGTGTCCTGTCTTATATTTAAGTCTTTAAGCCACTTTGAGTTTATTTTTTGTTTCTGGTGTGATGGAGTGTTCTAACTTCATTGATTTACATGCAGCTGTCCAGCTTTCCCAGCACCACTTGCTGAAGAGACTTTTTTCCCTCCATTGTGTATTTTGCCTTCTTTGTCAGATACTGACTGTAGGTGTGTCTGGGGGGAAATTATTCTTAATTTTCTTATTTATAATAATGGCATTATGACTTTGTAGAAGAATATGCCTACTTTTAAGAGATGCATGCTTAAGTATGTATGGGAGTGAAGTGTTATCCTGTCTGCAGTTTCTTCAAATGGTTCAGCTCAAAATATAGAGTGAGCAAATATGGCAAAATGTTAACAATTATTGAATCTAGGTAGTAATTATATGGGTGTTTGTGACGGTTCATTTTATGTATCAACTTGACTGGGCTACAGGGTGCCCAGATATTTGGTCAAACATTATTCTGGGTTTTTCTGAGAATGTTTCTGAATGAGATGAGAAAATCTTTTTTCTCCATACCTGTCAATAAGGACCACCACTAGTGGTTTGCTTAAACTGGCAAAGCCAATAATATACCTTCACTGTCATGCCTTAGGGGTATATCAGCTCTCCAGCCCTATATCATAATTTAGTTGACAAGGATCTTGATCACCTTTCCCTTCTATAAGATATCACACTGGCCAATTACATTGATGACGTTATGCTGATTGGACCTACTGAGCAAGAAGTAGCAACTTATTGGTAAGACATTTGCATGTTAAAGGATGGGAAAGAAATCTACCAAAAATTCAGGGGCCTTCTACTTCAGTGAAACTTCTAGGGCTCAAGTGGTGTGGGCATGTCAAGATCTCCCTTTAAGGTAAAGGATAAGTTATTGCTCTGGCACCTCTTACAACCAAAAACCTGGCACAACACATAGTAGTCCTCTTTGGATTTTGGAGGTAACATATTCCTCATGTGATGTGTTACTCCAACCCATTTACTGAGTGATCTGAAAAGGCACTAATTTTGAGTGGGGCCCAGAACAAGAGAAGGCTCTGCATCGGTCCAGGCTGCCATGCAAGCTGCTCTGCCATTCGGGCCACAGGATCCAGCAGATCCGATGGGGCTTAGACTGTCATGGCAGGTAGGGATGCTGCATGGAGCCTTTGGTGGCCCCTGTAGGTGAATCATAAGTCAGGCTCTTAGGATTTTGGAGAAAAATTCTGTCATCCTCTGCAAATAACTACTTTCCTTTTAAGTAATAACTCTTGGCCTGCTACGGGGCCTGAGTAAAAGGCTTAACGGTGGGCCACAAAGTTACCATGTGACCTGAATTACCTGTCATGAGCTGGGTGTCATCTGACCCACCAAGCCATAAGATTGGGTGAGCACAGCAGCACTCTGTCATCAAATGAAGGTGGTACATATGAAATTGGGCCTGAGCAGGCCCTGAAGGCACAATAAATTACATGAAGTGGTGGCCAAATGCCTGTGGTTTCCCACTCTTGCTGCACTACCTTCTCTCCCCCAGCCTGCACCTGTGGCCACATGGGGAGTTCCCTATGATCAATTGACACAAGAAGGGGAGACTTAGGCCTGATTTACAGGTGGCTCTGCATAATCTGTAGGGACCACATTAAAGTAGACAACTGCAACACTACAGCTTCTGTCTGGGACATCCCTGAAGGAAAGTAGTGAAGGGAAATCCTCCCACTGGGCAGAACTTTGAGCAGTGTACTACCACTCCACAGGGAAGGAAAGGAAGAGAATGTCTAGAATATAGGCCATCCCTTAGGGCATCTCTTAGTATTGCCATGCCTTGTGATAAATGTCAATGGAAAACTCCAACAACCTGGTCTAGGCAGAACTACTAATGGCCCAGACCCTTCAGAAATGAAGATTTGGATTACCCCAGCAAGTAAAGGACCAGGACCAGCTGATTTGCTTGCTGAAGGCAAACATAATAAAAAAAATGTAATGGAAGAAAGCAGTGATAAATACCAGCTGTGACCATATGATGACTTATAGAAATGAGGATTATAATTGTCATGTGTATTTCCTCCTTATTTGGTTATGAATATGTTCACATGGGTGTATGTGTATATGTATATGTATATATATATATATATATATATATATATATATATATATGGCAAATGAAGCATATTTTCTTAGATCCAATTTACTAATAAAGCCCGATTCATACGAAATCCAGTCATCCTGAGAACATGATCCTGTAACCCTCTGTATGGTATTCACACAGAATTACAGTAACAGGTAGATGTTATTCACTTTGGGAATGCTTTCATTTCTTATTTCTTCAAGCAGAGGAAGGGTATGTTTGTGTAAATCAAATCATGGATTCACGTCTCACCTCTCTTTTGTTTCTTCTTCTCTTCCTCTTCCCCTGCTGTTCCCTGACCCTCACTAATTCCAGCTTCTTGTTTGGGTGAATTTTCTAGATGTAAAAACAAAGTCCAAAAGCATTAACATCACTTCATTACGTTGAAAAATTACCCTTGAGGAACCTCAAACACATATGAGGTATTTTACCAACAAATGAGTGTAACATTTATAAAGCAAACGATTATACTGCTAGATGCCTATCAAGCCTAATTCTGAAGTCATTATGGTAAGTATATGGTGATAGAAGACAAAACAAAGTCTTTGATATGTGAGGATCACAATTTTTTAAGCCACATTAAAGGAGCACAGAACACTCAAGACTCCACAGGAATATTTAGCATCTAAGCGTACTAGTTCTGTTAACAGGAAGTCTGGTCCTGAATATGAAGATATGTCCTAGGCAAGTCATGTTCAGGGCCCACCATGTAGACTGTTACATCAGATTTGAGGGTTCTTATCCAATCACGGACAGCGACTATGTTGTCTCAGGGGCTGTGTCTCATGGAAACTATCTGAAAATCAAAGCAGCAAATAGTGGGATAACACTGGGCATACGTGACAGGACTTTCCAGCCCAGGATTTCCCTTCTCCCTGCTACTGCCTTCATTTTTAACAATCTTGTAAGAGAGGCCGTCAATTTTAGCTAATTGAGGAAATCGGTTCCTCTGTAGTTTCCTTACCTCTGTCAACAGCAACTCCATTCTTCTAGTTGCTTTGGTCAAAAATTTAGCTGCCCCTTTTTCTCACATCCCACATTCAACACATCAGGAGACCCTGTCAGCTCTACCTTCAAAACGTATCTAGAATCTGACCACTTTTCACATCTCCACTGCTACCATTCTAGTCGTCATCATCCTGACCAGATTAGTGCAGGAGCCACCTATTTGGTCTCCCTGCTTTGCTGCCTAAGCCTCTCTTCAGTCTATTCTTAACATAGCAGCCAGAGACACTGCTGAAACAGAAGTCAGACCACATCACTCTTCTGCTCAAACTGCTCCAATAGCTCATCTCACTCAGAGTGAAAGCTGAGACCTAGCCTTTAAGCCATGGTCCTTCACTACGTCTCCGACTTCATCTCCCACCCTTCTCCCCTTCCAGAAACAAAGGCCTCCTTCCTGTTTTTTAAATATGCTGTAAGCGGTAAGTGTTTGCCTCAGGGCCTTTGCACTGGCTGCACCATCTTCTTGGAATGTTGTTCTCCCAGATATCCAAAGGACTCTCTCCCTCACTTATTTTAGGTCTTTGTTCAAATGCCATCTTTTCAGCAAAATCTTTCAGGGCTACTACCTAAAATTTCAAATTCCCTCCCCAACAATTCTTATCTCTCCATTCCCTGCTTATCCTAATTTAATGTACTTATTTCATTTGTCTTGTTTTACTAATTTTGTCTCTCCCTCTAGAATATAATTTCCAAAGAGTAGGTCTTTTGTTTACTGCTTTATTCTCAGCATCCAATAAGAGTGTACAGCATATAGTATGCTTACAAGAAGTAATCTGTTGGACTTCTCTGGTGGCAGTGGTTAAGAATCCGCCTGCTAATGCAGGGGACACGGCTTCGAGTCCTGGTCCAGGAAGATCCCACATGCTGTGGAGCAGCTAAGCCCGTGTGCCACAACTACTGAGCCTGCGCTTTAGAGCCCGCGAGCCATAACTACTGAGCCCGTGTGCCACAACCACTGAAGCCCGTGCGCCTAGAGCCTGTGCTCCGCAACAAGAGAAGCCACCGCAATGAGAAGCCCATGAGCCACAGCAAAGAGTAGCCCTGCTAACTACAACTAGAGAAAGCCTGTGTGCAGCAACAAAGACCCAACGCAGCCAAAAATAAAAAGAATTTGTTAAATGAATGAAAGAAAATATATGCCCCTAAATCATTTACTCTTCTTTATATAAGTTAATACTCTGACCTATCCTGTCTCAGAGATAAGACACATGAAGCAGTCTGTGATTTTTTTTTTTTTTTGGTTGTGCTGGGTCTTAGTTGGGGCCAGTGGGCTCCTTAGTTGTGGCCAACAGGCTCCTTGGTTGTGGCATGCAAACTCTTAGTTGCAGCATGCATGTAAAATCTAGTTCCCTGGCCAGGGATCAAACCCGAGTCTCCTGCATTGGGAGGTGAATTCTTACCACTGCAGCACCAGAGAAGTCCCACAGTCCATGATTTTATGTAAGGAATTTTAACCCAAGAACTTAAAACAGTTTTAAAGTTAATAGAATAGATAGATATAATTCTGCAATATCCTACTAAACAAATGCACGTTGCATTTGTTTCAGGTATATAGGCTTTGATGAAAGAGGAAAAAAAATGTTCATACCTACAGTAAGTTTTGCAAACTCATTTGGAAAATTCTTCTCTAACCATTGTCTACATTTAGCAACATCAGGCATATATTCACAGTACTGGAGGAGGAAAAAGAAGAAACTGAGTCACTACAGTACATTTTTAATCATCTTAATTAAAAATCATTCCCTGTGCTTGCTATATATAGAATCATAAAACCAACTATTCCCACCTGACATCTTATCCACAGGAAATCTGTATTCAAACAGGAAATGTCCCATAAGAAATAAAAAATTAAAAGACACCTCCTCACTGTAGCAATTTATTTCCTCTCCAACAAACAGAAAGGCCATTAGAAAAAGGAGGAAACAGACAAAAACGAGCAGGTGTTTTTCTTGCTTTGGACACATAGGTGTCTCATTTTCATGACCTGCCCGCAGAGCCTGACTTAGAAGCTTATCAACAGAAAGTCTTACACATAATTTATGCTTTCTCTTCTCTGTTTGGATGTTAAATTTTGGCTTTAAGGTTACTCTTGTTTTATTAGCTGACTGTTCATGAGTTCCACGCAAAAATCCAAACTATGTATACCCAACTGCAAAAGACGCACACATATAACTCAAAGTCTAAAGAAAAATTTGTAGGACCATAAAATTATTCTAAACCAAAGTTCTCTATAAAAGGTTGAAACTCAAAAAAAAAAAGGTTGAAACTCTGCCATCAAATAATAGAAAATGAAAAGTAACAAGTTCCCAAGCTAGCTCTAAAATCAATGACCTCAAATGCAGAAGTTAAAAAAGAAAAAGAATTTTAGAAGGACTTACCTCTGTTGGTAATGAACAGACTGGGGATGGAGAGAAAAAAAGATTTGAAAATGTAAATAAATAAATAAATACACACGTACACACAAACACACACACACACACACGGCTCATAACTTTTATTTTTAATCTGACAAAATGTTTCATTTGTTTTTTCCTATAACTTTCCTGTATCACTTTTCAAATACTACCCCGTCATGCACTTTTTTTTTTGAGGTAAGCGGCACATGATTAATAGAAATATTATCTTAATTTTTTTTTTTGGGGGGGATGTGAAGAACAATGTCTCCTTCAGTTGGCAGAACATCAAACTATACTATCTGGCATGTCTTAAGGTTTTACCACAACAACCTCAATGGGTCTGAAACTAAGCTAGGATGGGAACAATTCCCCATACAACAAAGGTTGAATGGAGCTGGTTATTTCTTTTGATAACTTCACCAAAACAGCCGCTACTTTTAATTCATACTAACACAGTTACAGACTTCAGTAGCACTTTTGCTACCGTTTCTTTGCAATATACTTTTCCTTTTCTTTTTTCGTATTATGCTACATAAGACCATGACACTGTGAATTTCCTTCCTTAGAAGGAGGGTTGGTTCAATCCTGTCACTGTATAGCCTGCAAAGGCTAAAGGACTAGAAAAACTCAGAGGCTTTCCTAATTTTAACTAAAACTCTATTACTGCGTCAACTGCTTATTTTATTTTTAAGGTGAGGAATGGAATAGTTCAGTGTGACGACACCTTGAGATTTGTGAAGGAGAGGAGGGGTGGTACACCATTAATAATAACAGCACTTACCATATATTGGGCACATGCCAGGCACTTTGCTATGCTTTATATTATTATGTTCAATCATCACAACCTTATAAGGTAAGAACTACCATACGTGTATTATGAATGAGAAAAATGAGACTTAGAACAAGTAACTCATTTGTATCTGGTTTGAACAGGATTTGAACCCTGGTCTGTTTCTGAAGGTCATGCTCTTAAGCACTAAATTAGACCACACAACATATAAAAGCAGTGCAGGGCTTCCCTGGTGGCGCAGTGGTTGAGAGTCTGCCTGCTACTGCAGGGGACACGGGTTTGAGCCCTGGTCTGGGAAGATCCCACATGCCACAGAGCAACTGGCCCTGTGAGCCACAACTACTGAGCCTGTGCATCTGGAGCCTGTGCTCCGCAACAAGAGAGGCCGCGATGGTGAGAGGCCCGCGCACCGCGATGAGGAGTGGCCCCCGCTTGCCGCAGCTGGAGAAAGCCCTCGCACAGAAATGAAGCCCCAACACAGCCAAAAATAAATAAATTAATTTAAAAAAAAAAAAAAAAAAAAAAAAAAAAAAAAAAAAAAAAAAAAAAAAAAAAAAAAAACCAGTGCAGCTGTGTGCCAGCCCATCATCACTCTTTTACAGATGAAGCCGAAAATGGTTAAATAGCTTATCCAAGGCCAAAGGTGGCATAGGGCAGAAAACTAGAATCTACCATCTCTATTTCAGTTTAGAGTTCTTTATACTAAAGCTCTCCTGGTTAACCAGAAGCTCTCTAATCCTCACAGTTCAAGTTCAAATACTAGGAGGTACAAATATTCAGCCACACTTTCAGGATATAATTATAGGTTAAATACCATTACAGCAAATACTAAAACCATAACACTTAGTACACCATTTCAAATAATATTTGGTTCAGCAAAATTCTAATACGATGAAAAAAGTTGGACAAATATTCCCAATTCCACATTATTTGTTTTTACAGTCTATTTCCCTCTACAAATGATTTACTATTTGTAAACTGTAGCTTTTCAAGGAAAAGACCAAGCAGTCACCAGCTTCACATCACTAACAGTGGAACAACCTGACATTATGTATCTGCTGACATGATGAGATATGATGAACAAAGCCACATCATCCATGAGACCTTCTGCTATGGTCTGAATGTTTGTGTCCCCTCAAAATTCACATGTTGAAATCCTAATGCCCAATGTGATGACATTAGGAGATGGAGACTTTGGGAGTAATATTTCATTTATTCTTCTCAACAGCCCTCTGAAGTAGGCTGTTATCCATTTTATGGATGAGGAAACTGACCAAGGTCACCAATGAGTAAATGGCTAAGCCAGGATTCAAACTCAGACTGAATTCATATTCTGAAGTCTCAATCCTGCAGACATATATCTCCCCGGAAATGACCCCATCCTACCTACCCTTGTTTCTCACTATACTTCAACCAGCATTCTGCTCCAATCAGCCCCTTCTTTTCCCTCTACCCCCTATCTTTTCCATCTTTAATATGAAGATACCATATTAAACCATGCCCCCATATTTTTCTTATAAATTCATCCACCTTTCCTTGCAAATTCTGCCCATTACCTAAGGCTTCTCACTTCCTCACTGCTTTCCCAGCTTCCCTCTGAACAAAGATCCCTCCCTTTCCTGAAACCCTAATTCATAGCTATGGTCAGTACCACTGAATTTAAGCATTTAATATTCCCTAAGTGCTTCTCCTACAACTAGACCTTAAACTCTTTGAGGAAAAGGTAATCCTGTCTCCAACCTAGTGCCTGGAATATCAATACAAACTAGGGAGGGAAATAAAAATAAACTTTTCTCAAAAAAGGTTAGGTACCTCTGATCAACACAAAGTATCACTGGGGTGGACTGCATACTTAGTGCAGTTGTTCAAAGCCATCTTAGGAGTGACATAAGCACTTGAACAGGATGGCTTTCATACACTGTATTTCATTCATTCTAATTTTTTTTCATTTTTATAGGGATGCATTCCATAATTATGGCATGTCAACCTAACAATTTTTTCTTTCTTAGTGGAACCTAAAATAATGGTGAATCTTATAACATATGGAGTCTTAGATTCGGTGAATTAGGGTACAAAGAACAATAGCTCCTAACTATTTTTGACAAACAAGGAGGAATAAACTAAACTAGTATACTTCCCTAATAATAGTAATAATAGCACTTATTGTATTATGTTCTTATGTTAGTTGCTGAACCAGCTTTATAGGAATCATCTGACTTCAGATGTAATCATCATTTTCATTCAGACCTTAAGAAACAGACCTCTAACCCTTAGTGAAATCAGGTAACTTGCCCAAGGTCACACAGCTAAAATTAAGCAGGAGCAGCTGGTAATGCTCAAGGTAAGGATGCAAACCCTGACCCATGACTCCAAAGGCAAACAATATAACCAAATAAGATGAATATCATAACAAATCTCAGTCAAACTACAAAAAGTTCCCCTGCCTACTCTCTGGGATATTTTACACTCATTTTATTTTATCATCAAAGGCAGTCAATAAATGATGAGTTGATACAATTTTTTAACTCAGTGACATCACCTCTCCTGTAAGTACTGTAAGTACTTAAATTCCAGAAGAAATCCCTATCATACTCACAGGATGTAAGGTCCCTAAGCACAAAGACCTTTCCTGACTTATTCATTATTCAGTCCCCAGCATCTAAAACTCTGCTAGGCACATAGTAAGTGGCCAAAAATATTTACTAAAAAAAAAATAATATTTATTTGCCCTTTTACTTTACTGTCTTATATCTTCAGATTTTTCTAAACCTTTCCAAGATGCTAGTAAAATTAAGAGTATTTCCAGTTCACAAATATTTCTGGATTGAAAATGAGGAAACACTCAAAGGGAAAAAAATCCTGATTTACATTTTATTAATCAAACCAAGAACACTTTCCCAAGACTGTCCTACTACCCATCACTCCAACCTCATAATCTTCCACTCATTACTGACACCATTCCTATACTACACACTATACTAATAATAAGATGTTTATTTCTCCACAGACAAAGCTTTTCCTTGCACAGCTGTTCACTTCATCCGGGATGCCTTTCCTCACTTCCTCAACCAATCCTTCTCATCCCTTAAGATTCAATATATTCCAAGAAGCCCACCTTTAACAGCCAGACTAGCAAGTAACATTAGGCTTGAATAATCTATTTACACATCTCTATTCCAACTGGACTGTAAACTTCTCTAGGCCAAGGAACAAGACGCAAGTCACACAGGTTGGGAAAGGTCTGTTAATCCATGCCTCCTCTTCCCCAGCTCCCCAATTAAAGATTCACCAAATGACAAAGATGAAAAAACTACTAGGACCAAATGTGAAACATTTATCACAATGCATAAAAATACAGTGAGTAAAAGCCATTTTCTGCCTTCCAACACTTGCCTCCGCAGTAAAGGACTCGAAGTGGGTAATCTGCATCTAACTTGGTATTGCTCCTCGGGTCTCCTTTGCAATCATGCCCACCGGATTCGGAAATGTCAGCAGCCATTTCAAAACCTGTAAGCAAGGAAAATAACACATCTTCACTATTTTGGACCAAGACGCCCAGAGAAGCAGTGTTCAGGTGTAGTCTGGCCTCCTCCTACTAGAAATCCCCCCATCCCGAATCTGTTTCAATTCTTTGCTGAATGAGAGACACAAGCTGCATTAGGATTCATAAAATATGAGTAATTCTGGGCACACCATTTTCCAGGTCTACAGGGAAGCAAGTGACAACAGTGAGACTCACAGCAAATGGACCATGACAACTAGGGGGAGGAGGGCACTAGTGGAAGAGGAAGCAATGGGGAAAAAGATGGGGAAAGGTGAACTCGGTAGGGACAGGGCAAAAGGTCTGGGGGATGATCTGTAAAGGATGCAACAAACTGCAGCAACAGGGAAAGGCCACAAAGCAGCTGAAGAGGCTGGAAACGCCTACGAAGAAGGGGTGGGTCGCCGGAGGTGCCCGGAGGGCAGGGTGTGGGGTGGGCTAGAGGCCAAGGGAGGGACGCGTTAGAGTCACGGAAGGGAAAGGGAGTGGGAGGGGGCGGGGAGACCAGAGTCTGAGAAGAGAAAATGCGGGCAAAAGAACCAGGAAGGGGCAGAATGTAAGAGGACTGAGGCGACGACAAGGGCGGCCAGGTGTGAGGGCGCGACCTGAGGCGAAGGGGCAACCCCGGAGACACCACAGCGGCCGATGTGGGCGGGGGTGTGGAGACGCCCGGCCCGGCCCCCTTCCGACGGGGAGCACCTCAGCTTCCCCCACGCTCTCTACGAGCTTCCTGGTAAGCGTGAGAGGCACAAGGGGTCATTACCCAGGCGGTCGCACAGCCTCCGCCGCCTCCGCGCCCACCACTACCGCCAGCTGAAACGACACATGCGACTCCTCTTCCCGGCCAGAGCCGCCCAAGAGCCCGTCTGCCAGCCGCGGTCCCGCGAGATAATAAACCTTTATCGCGAGATTCAGTTTCCGCGGAGCGGCTGTCGCGAGAAGCTCGAAGGCGGGGGCGGAGAGGAATTAGGGAGCATGCGCATTCCGCTCAGGGGCGGAGCCAAGCAGCCTAGAGGCTGACAGCCAGTAGGCGGTGCTAGTTACCTATGGGAGAGACTGGGTGGTCCGTGGTCGGCGACCAGAAGAGGACGCTGTTTAGAGAGCGGAGACGTGCATCTAAATCAGCGGTGACTCATTCTTTTGACTCGGAGAACGTGGCCCCCGGGGTCTGGGGTGCATCCTGGAGCCTTGACTAACCTCCAGCCTGTTGGATAAGTCTTTCCTTCACGGGGAGATTGCAGCTGGAAAAGGCGTTTGGTTTTATTTCAACACAGTACCCTACATTGGCGGAATTCTTTTTAAAAAGACAATATCGGGCTTCCCTGGTGGCGCAGTGCTTGAGAGTCCGCTTGCCGATGCAGGAGACGCGGGTTCGTGCCCCGTTTCGGGAAGATCCCACATGCCGCGGAGCGGCTGGGCCCGTGAGCCATGGCCACTGAGCCTGCGCGTCCGGAGCCTGTGCTCCGCAAATGGGAGAGGCCACAACAGTGAGAGGCCCGCATAACGCAAGGAAAAAAAAAAAAAAAAAAAAGACAATATCAACGCAATTTACATTTTTCTCATCGCCCCACAGTCTCACCACCCTAACAACTGTTTTCACAGCTTCCTAGTGTTTATCGATCTTTATATGTGTTGTAAATTGGAATTAATCTCTCCCATGTGAGTGTTGACTAAAAAATTATGTACAACCTAAAAGTTGAGATTCATGTTTTATTCGGCAGGAATTTTTAGGACTTCAAGCCCGGTAGGCATCATCTCAAGTAACCCTGAGAGAACTGCTGCAAGGAGAAAAGGGGGCAAGCCAGCATATATAGGAGTTTTACAACCAAGGGCAAGTAGTCTGAACATCAAAAGATTATTGTTAATTACAGAAAACCAGGTATGTCAAGTTTAGGAATTTAGCGCTTTTCTATGTATGAGAAGATGCAAGAGTCAGGGCTCACTGAAATCATTCCTTTGATAGGCACCTCAGCTATCTGGGGCCAGTATCCTGTGTTTTCACATCCTGAGTTTCCTCAGGGCTCACCTAGGGAGTGGCTGCAGTCTGATGGCCGCTAGACAGCAGGTAGGCAGGTGTTCTTTTTCTTCCTGAGTTCCCTCTGGGTTCACCAGCTCACCGTCTGGTGGTGGCTGCAATCGCTGATGACTGTGACAGCCTTTGTTTAAATACTCCATTTATCAAAGACTTCAGAGAAGAGGCCACAGTCTCCTGTGCAGATTATGCCGGATGGCTTCGTGTGCAGTTTTGAGCAGAAAATTTAAGGGTGGTAGTGGTGGTGGCAGAGAAGTTTGCAAAGGAAGGAGGGGAATGAGGCAGATATGAGTGGAGGATAAAGCAAAATAGAAAAGAACAACCTCCACCATCTACAAAACTCTTTTTGGTCACCGTTTCCCTAACTCTCATAGCTCTACAAGTGTTGTAGTGTTATTCCCGTTTCTCAAATGGGACTCAGGCTGAGGATGGATATGAAGGGGTTTTCCCAAAATGAAACAACTAAATGGAAGCAAAGCTAAGACACACCATGTGTGAAAACCTGATGATAAATGGAATATTGCCTGTCACATCAGTAAAGAAAGGCTGTCACAGTCATCAGCGATTGCAGCCACCACCAGACGGTGAGCTGGTGAACCCAGAGGGAACTCAGGAAGAAAAAGAACACCTGCCTACCTGCTGTCTAGCGGCCATCAGACTGCAGCCACTCCCTAGGTGAGCCCTGAGGAAACTCAGGATGTGAAAACACAGGATACTGGCCCCAGATAGCTGAGGTGCCTATCAAAGGAATGATTTCAGTGAGCCCTGACTCTTGCATCTTCTCATACATAGAAAAGCGCTAAATTCCTAAACTTGACATACCTGGTTTTCTTTAATTAACAATAATCTTTTGATGTTCAGACTACCTGCCCTTTGTTACAAAACTTGTGTATAGGGGGGCTTCCCTGGTGGCGCAGTGGTTGAGAGTCCGCCTGCCGATGCAGGGGACACGGGTTCGTGGCCCGGTCCAGGAGGATCCCACATGCCTCGGAGCGGCTGGGCCCGTGAGCCATGGCTGCTGAGCCTGCGCGTCCGGAGCCTGTGCTCCGCAACGGGAGAGGCCACAACAGTGAGAGGCCCGCGTACCGCAAAAAAAACACAAAACTTCTGTGTAACCTGGCTCCCCCCCTTACCTTCTCGAGCAGTTTCTCAGAGCTATCTGAAACGCTGTCTCCTGGGCTAAAGTCCTCATTTTGCTCCCAATAATACTTAACTCGCAACTCTCACGTTGTGCAATTTTTAAGTCAACATCTTTCTTAAATAAAAGAGGGGGTTTCCCCCTCTCACAAAAGAGAGTCAATTCTAAATGACATTAGTGAAAGATCTTCCAGAGCCTGATTCCAGTAATAATATCTTCCATTTATTGATACCTCCCACTATGTGTCAAGAACCTGCTCATTTGGGGATAGAGTCCAGGTGGATTCATTTCACAAAACTTTCTTGGGTTCTTACTATGTGCCACGCACTGTGCTAGGCACTGGGGAATACAGTGAACAAGAGACAAAACCCCCAATCTCACTGAACTTACCAGTCTTAGTTACAAAATCCCTACAAAGTAAGGATTGTCTGTAATTCCCAGGTGGATGGTAAAATGGAAGCTCAAAGATGGGATGAATTAAGTTCACCTATTCTTAAGATCACACAGGTAACAGCATGTTATTGATCTTAAGACACACATTTTTCACATTTTCACATCTCTCATATTGTCACTGAGTCCAAGCTCGCTCCGCTTGCCACAGGACAGGCCAATAAGTCGGAGACGAGGTGTTGAGGCAGGGAATACGACTTTATCCCGAAAGCAGGCAGACCGAGAAGACAGCAGACTACTGTCTCAAAATAACCGCCTTATCGGGGTTTGGATGCCAGTTTATTTTATAGAACAGAGAGGGGGGAGGAGATGAGGAAGTAAAGTGAAAAGGCCATAAGATTTGCAAATGTCCCCTGGAATGGCCAGCCTGAGGAGGGGATGTGTTCATTTCTTCTTCCTTGCAGCCCTCTAGAGGTGGACTGGGGCGGATATTTCCCTGAACAAAGGCACTTTGGTTTAACATTCAAGCAAAGGGGCAGGGTTCCTTGAGGCAGGCCATTGTGTATAGATAGTATCCTTTTAGTGAACAAAAGCAGCAGAAAGCAAAGGTTAAAGTAAAAGAAACAGGTTCAACATGTAGTCAGATTTGGCTCTTCCCTGTTACAATATCAAGATGGTTCGCAATGGATGGAGTCTTAGCATTGTGGCATAGTTTAATTTGGCAGCATTTTTCTCTCTTAGTGATGCATAAAATAATGCTGCATCTTACAACCAACGTCATCTTAGATGTGATGAAATATGGATAAGTGGCCAGTCCTGTGGAGTAGACCCAATGTCCTCAGTTCTTTCCCTCACCCTTTTCCTGCTCTGCTTTGTAGGGAAGAGGGTGGTGATCCCTATGAGTGAATGCCCAGGCTTTCCTGTTCCTGAGCTTCCATCTAGATTAAGCCAATGGGAAACAGCAGTGAGACCACCCCCACCCCTTTGAGCAGCCTCTCTGGCAGTAGCTAGCTGGTTGTCCCCCTGCATTGTTTAGGGATCCCAGCCCCTGGGCTCCTGTAACATAATGCCCTTCCTGGATCTAGTCTCTAGCCTACCAGTGGCGACTGATGGCTTCTTGCTACTGCTAATCTCCGAGTTGCCTCACCACCTCTGTTTAGCTTTTCAACAGTTCCATTCCCCGTGTTACCAATCCCCTGAATGAAATTCTCCTCTGCTTTAAATACTTAGATGGGGTTCTGTTTTCTCGGTGGACTCTGCCTGACATTGCTGGCATTCAAACCCAGAGCTACACTTCCACGTCACACTAGCGCACACGTCACAACCTGTCAGCAATCAGGTACTAAAAGGAGGAATGACCCATTAAATAAATATAACAGTGGTTTCTCATCAGGAAGCCACAGACCCCGAGAGGCAGTAGAATTATTGCAAAAAGAATACAGGAATCCAGTTGAGGACCTAGGAGTGTCAGGAAATTGACTAAATATCTTTCAGGCTTAAGTATTACTATTTTTCTAGAGTAAGTTACGGTTTTGTTCCAATGAAAGTCCAAAAGTTGAATCTGATTGGCTTTTTTCCAATCGTGTCCATTCCTAAATCAATCACCATAACTAGACAAGCCCTGAGTTAAGTGTCCATTTTCGGAGCTGGGTTTGGAGAGTGGAGACGGGGTACATCCCAAAGGAAATTTGAGGCTCTATAACCAGAAGAGGGAATGATGCTCAAGTATCAAAACCAACAGACGTTTACTCCAGCCATCCTCATACATGTGCTAAAAATTATTTTAAAATCTACTGCCCTAGGGACTTCCCTGGTGGGGCAGTGGTTAAGAATCCGCCTGCCAGGATACAAAATTAATGCACAGAAATCTCTGGCATTCCTATATACTAACGATGAAAAATCTGAAAGTGAAATCAAGAAAACACTCCCATTTGCCATTGCAACAAAAAGAATAAAATATCTAGGAATAAACCTACCTAAGGAGACAAAAGACCTGTATGCAGAAAATTATAAGACACTGATGAAAGAAATTAAAGATGATACAAACAGATGGAGAGATATACCATGTTCTTGGATTGGAAGAATCAACATTGTGAAAATGACTCTACTCCCCAAAGCAATCTATAGATTCAATGCAATCCCTATCAAACTACCACTGGCATTTTTCACAGAACTAGAACAAAAAATTTCACAATTTGTATGGAAACACAAAAGACCCCGAATAGCCAAAGCAATCTTGAGAACAAAAAATGGAGCTGGAGGAATCAGGCTGCCTGACTTCAGACTATACTACAAAGCTACAGTAATCAAGACAGTATGGTACTGGCACAAAAACAGAAAGATAGATCAATGGAATAGGATAGAAAGCCCAGAGATAAACCCATGCACATATGGTCACCTTATCTTTGATAAAGGTGGCAGGAATATACAGTGGAGAAAGGACAGCCTCTTCAATAAGTGGTGCTGGGAAAATTGGACAGGTACATGTAAAAGTATGAGATTAGATCACTCCCTAACACCATACACAAAAATAAGCTCAAAATGGATTAAAGACCTAAATGTAAGGCCAGAAACTATCAAACTCTTAGAGGAAAACATAGGCAGAACACTCTATGACATAAATCACAGCAAGATCCTTCTTGACCCATCTCCTAGAGTAATGGAGATAAAAACAAAAATAAACAAATGGGACCTAATGAAACTTCAAAGCTTTTGCACAGCAAAGGAAACCATAAACAAGACCAAAAGACAGCCCTCAGAATGGGAGAAAATATTTGCAAATGAATCAACTGACAAAGGATTAATCTCTAAAATTTACAGGCAGCTCATGCAGCTCAATAACAAAAAAATAAACAACCCAATCCAAAAATGGGCAGAAGACCTAAATAGACATTTCTCCAAAGAAGATATACAGACTGCCAACAAACACATGAAAGAATGCTCAACATCATTAATCATTAGAGAAATGCAAATCAAAACTACAATGAGATATCATCTCACACCAGTCAGAATGGCCATCATCAAAAAATCTAGAAACAATAAATGCTGGAGAGGGTGTGGAGAAAAGGGAACACTCTTGCACTGCTGGTGGGAATGTGAATTGGTTCAGCCACTATGGAGAACAGTATGGAGGTTCCTTAAAAAACTACAAATAGAACTACCATATGACCCAGCAATCCCACTACTAGGTATATACCCTGAGGAAACCAGAATTCAGAAAGAGTCATGTACCAAAATGTTCATTGCAGCTCTATTTACAATAGCCCGGAGATGGAAACAACCTAAGTGCCCGTCGTCGGATGAATGGATAAAGAAGATGTGGCACATATATACAATGGAATATTACTCAGCCATAAAAAGAAACGAAATTGAGCTATTTGTAATGAGGTGGATAGATCTAGAGTCTGTCATACAGAGTGAAGTAAGTCAGAAAGAGAAGGACAAATACCGTATGCTAACACATATATATGGAATTTAAGAAAAAAAAAATGTTATGAAGAACCTAGGGGTAAAACAGGAATAAAGACAGAGACCTACTGGAGAACAGACTTGAGGATATGGGGAGGGGGAAGGGTGAGGTGTGTTAGGGCGAGAGAGAGACATGGACATATATATACTAACAAACGTAAGGTAGATAGCCAGTGGGAAGCAGCCGCATGGCACAGGGAAACCGGCTCGGTTCTTTGTGGCTGTCTGGAGGGGTGGGATAGGGAGGGTGGGAGGGAGGGAGACAAAGAGGGAAGAGATATGGGAACATATATATATGTATAACTGACTCACTCTGTTATAAAGCAGAAACTAACACAC
>NW_006774065.1:2263430-2305059 GCF_000442215.2 Lipotes vexillifer
GCCCGTGCACCACAATGAAGAGTGGCCCCCACTCGCCACAACTAGAGAAAGCCTGAGCACAGCAACAAAGACCCAATGCAGCCAAAAACTAAAAAAAAAAAAAAAAAAAAAAAAAGAATCCGCCTGCCAATGCAGGGGACACAGGTTCGAGCCCTGGTCCGGGAAGTTCTCACATGCCGCAGAGCAACTAAGCCAGTGTGCCACAACTACTGAGCCTGTGCTCTAGAGACCACGCGCCACAACTACTGAAGCCCGCGCGCTTAGAGCCTGTGCTCTGTGACAAGAGAAGCCACCGCAATGAGAAGCCCGCGCACTGCAACAAAGAGTAGCCCCCGCTCGCCGTAACTAGAGAAAGCTCGCGCACAGCAAGAAAAACCCAACGCAGCCAAAAAAAACTAGTGCCCTTAACACATCAAGTGGGTGTATAGGTGAGGCAGACTTCCTTACTAACAGAATCCTGTTTTGCTTGAGATAGCAGTGTGTCCAGCTAAAGATACTTGATTTTCCCAACCTCGCATGCAGTGAAGGAGGCTATGTGATACAGTTCTGGTCCATGAGATGTAGGTGGATGCTGAGATAGGGCATCCCTTCTCTAGGGAAACATTGTGAAAGATTTTTAAATGGACAAAAAAGAATACTGGGTGTCCTATTTATCATTCTGTTTAGTGTTATCTTTCATTGTCTTTGAGCTATTTTACAATTTTGTAAGTTGTAGAAAACTGATAGTAATGCAGTTTGCTCTTGTCCATAGAGATGCAAATGACTTGTGTCTGATGGAGCTGTAATTGATTATTTCTCTGTTGACTAGTTTTCCATCTACTTGTAAATTCATTTCAGCATCTTTTTTTCTTTTTTAAAAATATATTTATTTATGGCTGCGTTGGGTCTTCGTTGTGATGCGCAGGCTTCTCATTGTGGTGGCTTCTCTTGTTGCAGGGCACGGGCTCTAGGCTCGCGGCCTCTAGAGCGCAGGCTCAGTAGTTGTGGTGCACGGACTTAGTTATTCCACTGCATGTGGGATCTTCGCGGACCAGGACTTGAACCCATGTCCCCTGCATTGGCAGGTGGATTCTTAACCACTGCACCACCAGGGAAGTCCCCATTTCAACATTTCTGATTGCTTATGTATGTGTTTATGATTGCCTATGTGTGTATGTTTTTTGTTTTGTTTTGTTTTGTTTTGTTTGCGGTACGCGGGCCTCTCACTGTTGTGGCCTCTCCCGTTGCGGAGCACAGGCTCCGGACGCGCAGGCTCAGTGGCCATGGCTCACGGGCCCAGCCGCTCCGCACAGCATGTGGGATCTTCCTGGACCAGGGCACGAACCCATGTCCCCTGCATCGGCAGGTGGACTCTCAACCACTGCGCCACCAGGGAAGCCCCTGTGTATATGTTTTTTAAAACTCTCCTTTGAATTGGTTTTCACATCTACTAATTCCCTTATTAATTAAGAAGTGAAATAAAGCCTTTGACACATGTTTATTTATAATTGGATTAGAGTCATGCTTTTTTTTTTTTTCTACACCACGCAGCTTACAGGATCTTAGCTCCCCAAAAAGGGATTGTACCCAGGCCCCCAATGAAAGTGCAAGTCCTGACCGCTGGATTGCCAGGGAATTCCCTATTTAAAAAAAAAAAAAAAATCACTTAACACTTCTTAAATAAAAAGGCAAGGCCTCATTTAAAAACAAAAGAAAAGAAAACAAAAAAAACCTTGACTTTTCTGTCTTCTTTCCAACTGAAACATGAACATAAGCCATCTTGCAACCATGAGGATGGATTACAACAATCTTGCAAGCCTGAGAATGCAGGTGCATATGCTAAGAACCTTGGACTAGAAACATAACTAGCCTGTGTTCTGGAGAGCATTGTTGACTGACCATATCAGCTCTTGACTATCCTCCTTCCAGAGCTTCCTACTGTGAAAGACAAACACTCCCCATCCCTACCCCCGCCCCCCCCAGACTGTTTAAACTAATACACTAGGGTTTTCTATTATATCAATACTACACAATGCATTCCTAAATGATACTATTAGGAAGCCAGGTATTTCTGAGACAGGCCTGGGACCTGGGACTCTTTGCTGCAGTGCTGCAATGCTTGCACCTGGACAAACCTCTCCTCCAGCAACAAAATACGGAAGAAACTATAAGGGAGGGACTTCCCTTGTGGCGCAGTGGTTAAGAATCCGCCTGCCAATGCAGGGGACACAGGTTCGGGCCCTGGTCCGGGAAGATCCCACATGCCGCGGAGCAACTAGAGCCCGTGCTCCGCGACAAGAGAAGCCACCGCAATGAAAAGCCCACACACTGCAACAAAGAGTAGCCCCCGCTCGCCGCAACTAGAGAAAGTATGCACACAGCAACTTAGACCCAATGCAGCCAAATAAATAAATAATAAACATTTTAAAATAAATAAATAAAACAAGCTCTCTAAAAAAATGTGCTCATTAAAAAAAAAAAGAAGAAACTATAAGGGACTAAAAAATAACTGGATGTATGCACAGTTGGGGCAAATTCTGGACAAAAGATACAAAAAGACCAAAAACAGTCCCAACTGCCACTTCTGAAGATCTGGGAGCAGAAACAGGGTGTCCGGGAGCAAAAGCAGGGCACTGCACGTGCCCCCTGCCCTCAGCACCACCTCAGGGGTGGGCAAAAAACCTCAGCCGCCCTCCAGCCAGATCCCTGGACACACCCCTACCCTCACCCCATATAAGAAACAAGCTCGGGCTTCCCTGGTGGCGCAGTGGTTGAGAGTCCGCCTGCCGATGCAGGGGACACGGGTTCGTGCCCTGGTCCGGGAAGATCCCACATGCCGCGGAGCGGCTGGGCCCGTGAGCCATGGCCCCTGGGCCTGCGCGTCCGGAGCCTGTGCTCCGCAACGGGAGAGGCCACAACAGTGAGAGGCCCGCGTACCGCAAAAAAAACAAAAAGAAAGAAACAAGCTCATCTCCCACTCGGGGAGTGAGCAAACAAGGGAAACTGTTCATT
Source organism: Lipotes vexillifer (assembly GCF_000442215.2). Lineage (NCBI taxonomy): Eukaryota > Metazoa > Chordata > Mammalia > Artiodactyla > Lipotidae > Lipotes > Lipotes vexillifer. The sequence goes on from NW_006774065.1 coordinate 2,266,422, forward strand.
GTTCCCGCTTCCCCCTGCTGCAGGAGCCCCAGTAAAGACTTGGCTGAATTTCTTGTGTGGCCTCTGATCAATTTCTATTGATTGGGGAAGGCCAAGAACCCTGGTTGGTATCATTTCCTTTAACACAAGAGGGGAACCCATGGTCAAGCAAAGCCTGTGTGAAGGAAGGAGACAAAGGTTGAGACCTGGCTAAGAGACAATGGGGAAGTGATGTGACACCTGTCATTTAGATGAAGCATAGAGGAAGGAGCATTCTGTCACTCACTTTCTGAGAATGATTTCGGGTGCACGCAGCAGTAAGCGGCAGCTTGCGTCAAGCAACAGCGAGCAGTAGCTGGAAGCAAGATCTTAGTTCCTGCGCCGGGGGTCCTAACCACTAGACCACAGGGGCCAGCGGCTAGGACCTGGATCCCTATTTCTTGCCTGCCTTGTCAAGAATGAATTCAGGCAAGGAGGCAGAAGGTAAAGAGAAAAGTAAGAAGTTTATTGGAAAAGCAGAGTACACACGGAAAGACAGACGCACAGGCGAACTCAGAGAGAGACGTGCGCTTTGGGGAAGTTTAAATCCTTTATAAAGGGGCAGTTTTATGGGTCTTTTGTCTTCCTTCTCACCAATCATCTTGTGTTGTCCCCCTTGGCTAAATTGTCTCAGGTAATGCAAACAGAAGTCTAGTTGTAAGTATCCGGCCTGAAGCCCACTTTTTTCTGCCTCATGAAAAGTAAGCGGGAGGAGGCCAGTTGTAAATGTCTAACCTGGGGCCCATCTATCTCCTGCCTCAAGAAGACTTCTGTCAAAGAGAATGAAAGCGTTTGCCCTGGGCTCCCTGAATGCGGAGTGGCTCCTTACCACACCTGATGCTTTGTCATAACATCATCTATTTTCTCAGGAAATCATGGGTTTTATTTTTCCACTCTTGGGGCTGGCTTGGACCTTAGCCAGACATTTTCTTTCATTTGGTTCTTTCTGGGCGTTTTCAAGATGGTCACTCGGGGTAGAGTGGCTATTTGTTGACTGTCTCTCTAGCATCTCCTCTCTGTCAGAGAGGCTTGGACGCGTTCATCTCCTCCCCACACTCGACCCATGCGGTCGATCGAACCGTCACAGCCCCCCCCATTCAGAGTTGGAGCCCGTGACCCAGGTCTAAGGCAATCAGCACATGGTAACAGCGATTAATTGATTCAAGGGCAGATCAATCAGAGTGAATCCCAGCACACTTTTGAAGGAGCTTCTAGAAAAGAGGCTCTCTCTTTCCCACTGGACTTGAGTCTCAGAGGATTCACACTAGAGCTGCTGGCAGCGATCTTGCCACCATGTGGGGGGTTTTGTTTGTTTACTTATTTATTTGGCTGCATCGGGTCTTAGTTCCCTGGTCGTGGATCGAACCCAGGCCCCCTGCGTTGGGAGCACAGCGTCGTCTTAACCACTGGACCACCAGGGAAGTCCGACCCCGCTGTGGTTTGTGAATAAAGACAATATGGAGAGCAGATTTGAGAGATAGAGAATGTTTGACCCCTGATTCCAGCCACATCTGAGGTCAGCCTTAACCCTCAACTTTTCTGGATAAAAGTCAACACATTCCCAATTTTGCTCAGGCCAGTTTGAACTGGAATGTCATTTTCAAATTAGTTCTGATGGACACATAGGGTTAGGGCTAGTGCAGCCCTTACAGGGGTTTGTTAAGACCTATTCCACCCAATGTTTCCTAACATTTTCCCCCCACTGTGATATACCCAATGGATTTTATGCCCTTGTAGAGCACAATCTCAAAAACAAATCTACATTTTGATGACATCTCCAAATGACTGCAAGGATGTAAATCATTATAATAATTTGTGATTTTCGCAACTAATTACAAAACACACATAAGGTAGGTGGCCATGGACTATGGTAGATTAAATGGGTTGTTGTTTGATTCCTTTCTTTCCCCCTCAAGAAGGCATTTTGGAGCTCTTAGAACAAGGCCCAGTCCAAAGAGAAACATAGGGCTAACCTTCAATCTGTCTCATCTGCTTAAGTAAATAAAACTTTAAACTCTAATGCTTCCATATTAGCAATAAATTACCAGACACATGCCATACATGAAACTGAATTCAGGGAATTCCCTGGTGGTCCAGTGGTTAGGACTCCTCGCTTTCACTGCAGGGGGCACAGGTTCAATCCCTGGTGGGGGAACTAAGATCCCACAAGCTGTGTGGTGTGGCCAAAAAAAGTAAATAAATAAGAAATAGAAACTGATTTCAACATACCAGTGGATCGAGACACACATGGATGAGAACTGACAAGTGAATTGGGCTCAGTTTATTCCCAAGCTACATGAACTATCTTCAAAACTAATACATTTTTCATCTGTTAGCTCTGGTCTAAATTGAAAACATTTATTCTTTTCTGAAAAGAGAGTTTGTATTTGTCACCTTTCTCTCTTGAAGGATGGAGAGCCTTTGAGAATTATTTTCTCAAGGGCAAGATGGTACCTTTCGCTTGGATCTTTGATGTTTAAACTGGTTTAGAAAAAACCATATTTTTAAATTAATACATTATTTGTCTTTTCTCTGTTTTCTCTATTTGTCTGTCAAACCCTGAGCCAACCAATTTCCCTAGGCTGCCTGGGGAGGTAGAGGAAAAGGAACATACAGGGCAGAGAAACACAGGAGAAAGAACTATAAGAGGTGGAGACAGCTCCTTCACAAGGTAAAGAGGATGAGAAAGGCCACCATCAGGCCAAAGGTCCCCATCGCCTCTGAGAGGGCAAAGGCCAGAATGGTGTAGAAGGCCTGTTGCTTCAGAGAAGAGTTCCTGGCATAACCGATGATGAGGCTCCCGAACACAGTCCTGATTCCAGCCCCAGAGCCAGTCACCTACTGTGGCAGCCTCAGGTCCAATGAACTTGGCTGCTGTGTTGATGTCCCTTGAAATGGCACTGAAATGTATATGTATAACTGAATTGGGGACTTCCCTGGCGGTCCAGTGGTTAAGACTCTGCGCTTCCACTGCAGGGAACACGGGTTCAATCCCTGCTCAGGGAACTGAGATCCCACATGCCGTGCTGTGCGGCCAAAAATCAAAGTAAATAAAAGAGTAAGTGGGGATTCTTGTACCATCTTTGCAAAAAAAAAAAAAAAAAAGAATAACGGAATCACTTTGCCATACACCTGAAACTAATACAACATTGTTAATCAACTATGCTCCAACATAAGATAAAAAGTTAAAAAAAAGCTGGGGGGCACTGTTTTGGAAGCTGCTGCTAAGAGTAAGTGAAGTCAGGGGACATGGGGCCGCCAAGCTGCTGAGGCTCTCATCTGTCAGCGTCTCTGTTCATTTCAGCACCACTGCAGACAGCGATGGGCTCAGTAGCTTAGAGGTTCTCCTGACCTAGAAGGAGGTGGAGACAAACGTGCAAATGTACATTTTCAGGGGATGAAGAGCTGTGGCAGGAGGGCTGCTCCCAGTGCAGAGAGACAGAGAGCTAGAGAAAAAAAAAAATTTTTTTTAATGAAAAAATTTTAAGAATCCAGGATTGGATTCCAGTTTCAGGAATAGCTGGATTCTAGAGATAAAATAACATACTCAAGAATCTACCTCTCTCAGGGGCTTCCCTGGTGGCACAGTGGTCAAGAATCCGCCTGCCAATGCAGGGGACACGGGTTCGAGCCCTGGCCCGAGAAGATCCCACATGCCGCAGAGTAGCTAAGCCCGTGCACCACAACTACTGAAGCCTGCGCTCCTAGAGCCCGTGCTCCGCAACAAGAGAAGCCACCGCAATGAGAAGCCCGCGCACCGCAATGAAGAGTAGCCCCTGCTCACCGCAACTAGAGAAAACCCTGTATGCAGCAACAAACACCCAACACAGCCATAAATAAATAAATAAATATATTTTAAAAAAAAAAAGAATCTATCTCTCTCAAAGGATTGGGAGCCTGGGATTAGCAGATGCAAACTAGCGTATATAGGATGGATAAACAACAAGGTCCTACTCTATAGTGCAGGGAACAATACTCAATATCCTGTGATAAACCAGAATGGAAAATAATATGAAAAATAATATATGTATGTATAACTGAGTCACTTTGCTGTACAGCAGAAATTAACACGACATTGTAAATCAACTCCACTTCAATACAATTTTTTTTTTAATCTACTTCTGTCAGAAAATTATAAAGCAAAAGTGAAAAGTGCTTATGCTTGATAATGCTGGATACAGGTAGGGGAGTTACTTTGTACTAGTCTCGTAGCTTTTCTGTAAGTTTGAAATTATTTCAAATTTAAAAGTTTTTTAGGGGACTTCCCCGGCAGTCCAGTGATTAGGACTCTGCACTTCCAGTTCACGGGGCACAGGTTCGAACCCTGGTCAGGAAACTATGACCCCACATGCTGTGCAGCGGGGCCAAAAATTAAAAAAAAAAAAAAAGTTTTTAAAAAAGAAACTCTCTCTTTTCATGTTTTGTCTCCTCCCCTACGCTTTTGTCATACTCTCCAAATGTTTCCCCAAATTTACTACTAGTTTAGCAATCCCAGAAGAAAGATTATCTTTTCCAGTGGTTCTAGCAAACAACTCAGGTTGGTAGATCAAACGTTTGTGTCCCCCGCCAAAACTGTACGTTGAAATCCTAACTCCCAATATGACAGTATTAAGAGGTGGGGCCCTTGGAAGCTGATTAGGTCATGAAGGTGGTGCCCTCATGATGGGATTAGTGTCCTTATGAAAGAGACCCCGACAAGGGCCTGCTTCACCTACACCCTACTCACATGACTGACCTTCCTATGTACTTGCCCCAGGTCCCAGATAGTGATGGCTTATCAAAGGGGCAGTGAAGGGCGTACCCCTCCACTGGTTTCCCTGGTAGCAAATGAGCCCACCTGACGTCAATTCCCCTATAATTTGTCATCTCCCCTTCCCCTTGAGAGTGAAGACTGCCACCAAGTCCTGCCTGCCATGCGCTGCATGTGGTGGGGCATCGCTCCAGGAACTTGCTTCAGACATGTAAGCTCCCCCGTCCACTAAACCACTGATGCCTCAGATAAAATAAAACAAAAGAACCTCCAGAGAGCTCCCTTCCCTTCCGCCATGTGAGGACGCAGAGAGCAGACAACAGGAAGTGGCCACTCACTAGTGATTCTGCTGGCACCTTGATCTTGGATGTCCCAGCCTCCAGAACTGTGAGAAATAATCACAGAAATAACCTGTTGTTTATAAGCCACCCAGTCCATGGCATTTTGTCAGAGCAACCCAAATGGAGTCATCAGTCCCCTGAGTCCTGTGCCCACCTGACCCAGTCACAGTGGCCACAGGGATGAAACGATCTGATCTGCCAGATGTCCATTCCTAGAGCCAGATCCTCTCAAACCTCAGAGATGGTCAAACCTCGGGGATGGATCAGTCAGCAAAGGAAATCCGGGTGCCAGTGCCAAAAGGAGGGCACGTAGATGCTGGGAAGACCCAAACGGCATAGAACTACCCCATCATCCAGTCTTGATCCCAGAAGCCCTGCTCAAAGGAGAAGGGTGGGGGGACTGAGACGACAGGGGAGGAGCAGACATGACAGAGGTTAATGAAAAGCAACCTGTTCTGCTTCTCCAAGAAGTTTGATGTTTCATAAGGTCATTTGCCCTTCCTGCAACACAGGACTAACAAGAGACACAAGTTCTGCCACAAGAGGCCCATAAATATTCAATATAGAGGAGGATTAATTTACAAAGATGATACAACTTTATCATGATGGGGCAGGAACTTGATCAGGTTTACAGTGAAACCCGTCTTTGTTTAGCCCTCGTATAAGGGGCGCAAAGCCCCTGACATTCTTTTTTTAAAAATATTTATTTATTTGGTTGCACTGGGTCTTATTTGCAGCAGTCAGCCTCCTTAGTTGTGGCATGCATGTAGGATCTAGTTCCCTGACCAGGGATCGAACCCGGGCCCCCTGCATTGGGAACTTGGAGTCTTAACCATTGTACCACCAGGGAAGTCCCAGCCCCCTGACATTCTGAGAGTTATATTACAATACATTTAAGTGTACCTCTCTTTTATTACAAAAATATTACAAAACATTCACAGTGGGTACAGTAAAAAACCAAAATTTCCCCATCTCCAGAGTGCTATTAACAGTTTGGTACATATAATGATATTAATAGGAATATTAACTAAAACATATATAGCATTTACTCTATGTTGTATACTGCTCTAAGCACTTTACATAGATTAACTCATCTTTGTTACACAGTTCAAGCTCGTACTGCTCAATGCACAACAGGCCAATAAATTGAGAGACGAATTGTTGGGGCAGGGAATAGCGACTTTATTTGGAAAGCCAGCCGACCGAGAAGATGGTGGACTAAAGTCCCAAGGAACCATCTTCCCTGAGTTAGAATTCATGCTTCTTTTATACTAAAAGCGGAGGGAGTAAAGTCCTGGTTCCGGTCAGACTTGGGAGGGGATGTGTTAATTTCTTTCTTCCTGCAGCCATTCATAGGTGAGCCTGGTCAGGAGGTTTCCTGTGAGCTAAACCAATGTATTTTATTTTTTTCTTATTAGTTAACTATTTTATACATATTAACGGATATATGTCAATCCCAATCTCCCAGTTCATCCCACCACCACCACCACCACCCCGCCACCGCCCCCCCACCCGCCAATTTCCCCCCTTGGCGTCCATACGTTTGTTCTCTACATCTTAAACCAATGTATTTTAGCTTAACACTCATTACATAGGAGGCAGGCTTCCCAGAGATGGGCCATTATGCATAATTTAAATTTATAGGCAAAATCCCTTTAGTGATTAACTTGTAATAGAATGCAGAAGTTCTTCCCTATTACAATTTTGCCTTCATATTAGAACAACACGGGTAATATCACTTCCATTGGACACGTGAGGAAATTGAAACTTTAAGAGGGAAGTAGCTTTTGCCTAAAGATCTTGCAGTCAAGAAGTGAAAGAATTAACTTTAAACCCAGGCAGCCCAACTCCAGAACACATATTCTTATCTTCCAGATTTTGAAAATGCATATACATGTTTTTTACTGAGTTGCAGTTCACATAAAGTCACCATTTAAAGTGTACAATTCAGGGATTCCATGGCGGTCCAGTGGTGAAGACTCCGCACTTCCACTGCAAGGGGCATGGGTTCGATCCCTGGTCAGGGAACTAAGATCCCCCATGCCACGCAGCGTGGCCAAAAAAAAAAAAAAAAAGTACAATTCGGTGGCATAATACTTTGTTGTTCAAACACCACTTCTATCTAGTTCCAACATTTTTTCACCCCCAAAACAACCCCTGTACCCATTAAGCAGTCATTGCCTATTCTCCCCTATCTCCAGTCTTTGGAAAATACTAATCCACTTTCTGTCTCTATGATTTATATATTCTGAATGTCTCATATAAATGGAATAATACGTTACCTCTTATGTCTGGCTTCTTTCACTTAGAATGTTTTTGAGGTTCATGGACTCTGTAACATGAATCAGAACTTCATTCCTTTTTATGGTGGAATAATAATACCTCACTGTGTGTTGATATCACAATGTGTTTATCTGTTGATGTGTTGATGAACATTTGAATTGTTTCTACCTGTATTATTCAGGGTTCTTCAGAGAAACAGAGCCAATAGGGTGTATATATATATACAGAGAAAGATTAATTTTAAGGAATTGGTTTATGCAACCATGAAGACTGGTAAGTCGGCAGGGTAGACTGGCAGGCTGGAGACTCAGGGAAGAGCCAATGTTGAGGTCAAGTCCAAAGATCATCTGCAGGCAGAATTCCTTCTTGCTTGGGGGAGGTCAGTCTTCGTTCTAGTAAAGTTTTCAGCTTACTGGAAGAGGCCCACCCACATTATAGAGGGCACTCTGCTTTACTCAAAGTCCACCAATTTAAATGTTAATCTCAATGTAAAATAGCTAGCTAGTGGGAAGCAGCTGCAAAGCACAGGGAGATCAGCTCAGTGCTTTGTGACCACCTAGAGGTGTGGGATAGGGAGGGTGGGAGGGAGACACAAGAGAAAGGAGATATGGGAATATATGTATATGTATAGCTGATTCACTTTGTTATAAAGCAGAAAACTAACACACCATTGTAAAGCAATTATACTCCAATAAAGATGTTAAAAAAATGTTAATCTCTTCCAATAGACACCTTCAGAAAAACATCCAGCATAACGTTTGACCACATATATCTGTGCACCGTGGCCCAGCCGTGATGACACATAAAATAAACAATCACACCACCTTTTAGCTATGGTGACTAGTGCTGCTCTGAGCATTTGTGTACAAGTATTTGCTTGAGTCCTATTTTCAATTCTTTGGGGTATATACCTGGGAGTGGAATTGCTGGTTCATATGGCAATTCTATGTTTAACTTTTTGAGGAACTGCCAAACTGTTTTCTACAGCGGCTGAGCCATTTTACATTTCCACCCAGCGACGCACAACAGCGTATACATTATTTTTTTAGCTTCCAAAAATGGGATTATTCAACACAAACTCCAGTGCATTTTTTGTGTTTTGGTGGGGGCCTGATCCAAAGGTAGTGTTGTACAAGTGAATGCTACTATTCTTTTAAATAACTACACAGAATTTTATTGAATGGAGACACCATAATTTATCTTATTCCCCAATGATAAAGATTTAAGTTGCTTTCAACTTTATTTAACATTTTATAATGGAAAATATATACAAACACAGGGAGAATAGGACAATGAATATCCCTGTTCCCATAATCCAGCCACAACAATCAAAAACTCATAACCTCTGTTTTTCTATTTCTCTTCCCCTCTCCTGTTGGACTCCTTTTTTTTTTTTGCGGTACGTGGGCCTCTCACTGTTGTGGCCTCTCCCGTCACGGAGCACAGGCTCCGGACGCGCAGGCTCCGGACACGCAGGCTCAGCGGCCATGGCTCACGGGCCTAGCCACTCCACGGCTGTGGGATCTTTCCGCACCGGGGCACGAACCCGTGTCCCCTACATCGACAGGTGGACTCCCAACCACTGCGCCACCAGGGAAGCCCCTGTTGGACTCCTTTGAATCACATCCCAAATACCATGTAATTTCATCTACACATATTTCAGTATTTATTTCCAAAAGATAAAGACTCTTTCTTTAAACATAACCAAAATACCCCGTTATCACACCTACGATAATTAGCAAGAATTCCTTACTATCTATCCTTAATTAGCCAGTCCTTGTTCAGATTTCCCCTAATATCTCGTACTTTTTAACAGTTGGAGTTGAGAGTACAAACAATTGGTTAATATATCTAGTTTTTTTTTTGGCCGTGCTGCACGGCATGCTGGGTCTTAGTTCCCTGACCAGGGATCGAACCTGGGGCCACAGCAGTGAAAGCACAGGATTCTAACCACTGGACCACTAGGGAACTCCCTATATCTCTTAAATCTCTTTGAATCTATAGTTCCCCCCTCTCTTTTTAATTTTTCTTACACTTTATACCTAGGGGGAAAAAACCACATTGTTTGCAATTTTTAAGACTCATTTTGAAATGGTGAGGAACTTCCTTGTCAGCTTGTGTCAGGTCAGGGTAACTTCTCTCCTGATCACCCTGTGAAGCAATCCCCAGCTCTCTCCTTCACCTTCAGACCCCTAGCTTTCTCCTGGGCTGTAGCAGGAAACAAAACGAAAAATGCAATAAATCATTTACATCAGGAATTCAGTTAGTAGTTCCTCCTCCCTTCCAGAGAAGGCATTTTGAAATAGTTTGTAGAGAAAGGAACTCTGAGACTCAAACAGTGACGTTGAAGAGGTCACTGTAGGGACTTCCTGGTGGTCCAGTGGTTAGGATTCCGTGCTTCCACTGCCGAGGGCCTGGGTTCAATCCCTGGTTGGGGAACTAAGATCCCACAGGCTGCTCAGTGTAAATAAATAAATAAATAAATAAATAAATAAAGGACTCTTTAAAAAAAGAAAAAGACAAGGTCACTGTAATGCATGGAGTGGTTACCCCTCAAAAAAAAGATATGTCCACATCCTAACCCCCCAACACTGTGAATATGACCTTATTTGGAAAAAGAGTCTTTGCAGTATTTAAGTTAGTGAACCTGAGATCATTCTGGATTATCTGGGCCCTAAATCCAATGACAAGTGTCCATAGAAGAGGTACACAGAGGAGAAGGCTATGTGACCATGGAAACAGAGATTGGAGTGATGTAGCCACGAGCCGAGGATCGCCAACAGTCCCCAGAAGCTGGAAGAGGCAAGGAACAAACTCTTCCCTAGAGCTTCTGGAGGGAGCACAGCGCTACTGACACCTTCATTTCAGAGTTCTAGTTTCCAGAACTGTGAGAGAATACATTTCTGTTGTTTTAAGCCACCAAGCTTGTGGTAATTTGTTCTAGCAGCCTTGGGAAGATAACACAGTCACATACCAGGTCTCTGATTGGGAAAGGTAGAGGCCCTGGATTTCTACCTATGACATAATAAGAAATATATATGTTGGTCTCTGCCCCTGGTTCCCGACACAGAACTCCTAAATCCCTTGGAATTTCCAGGGTGATAGGATTGTCTCGTGTTCTAATGAGGTGACTTTTTTTTTTTTGCCATGCCTCGAAGCATGTGGGATCTAGTTCCCTGATCAGGGATCGAACCCAAGCCCCCTGCAGTGGAAGCTCAGAGTCCTAACCACTGGACCGTCAGGGAAGTCCCATCTAATGAGGTGACTCTTAATGGACTGTTGGATGGGGGCTGGTTACCAGGAAGACCGAGCCATGATTAGAGGCTTGGAATTTTAGCCCTACCCCCCATTTCCCAGAGAAAGGAGAGGGGCTGGAAATGGAGTTAATGAGCGACCGTGCTTACATGACGAAGCCTCCACAAAAATCCCAATTCTATGAGGTTTGGGGAGCTTCTGGGTTGGTGAACACATTCATGAACCAGGAGATCCCCAACCCCATGGGGACAGAGGCTCCTGCACTCAAAACCCTTCCAGACCTCACCCTACATACCTTTCATCTGGCTGTTCTTCTGTCTCTTTAACACATCCTTCATTATATAATAAACTGGTAAACATAACTGTTTCCCTGAGTTCTGTGAGCTGTTCTAGCATATGCTCGAATCTGAGGAGGGGTGTCATGGGAACCTCGAATTGCAGCCATGTCGGACATAAGTTGTAGGTATCTAGGGGACCCACAACTTGCAATTAGCATCCAAAGTGGGGGGCAGTCTCATGGGACCGAACCTTTAACCTGTGAGGTCTGGGCTAACTCTGGTTAGTGTCAGAATTGAATCAAACTGTAGGACACCCAGTTGGTGTCACAGAGAATCGTGTGGTGCGGGGGAAAAAAAAAAATCCCACACACCTGACATCGGAAGTGTTATGAGTGTGGCTGAGGTGCAGGAGTGAAAGAGACACACCGGGAGGAGTATGCGTTCCTAACACACCGCCACACAGACACTCCCCCCTCTTGCCACCTGCCGGGCGGTCCCGCAGAGAATGTCCACTGCCTGCCCCTGTCATGTACAAAGTGTCATGTTATCTCACAAAGCATCAGGGGAGGTGTCCCGGCGGGGTCCAAGAGCTCCGAGCTCATACCAGATCAGCCTGGCAGGTGTGGTCGCAGGTCCTTTCAATCTGCCCTTCCTGTGTCTCCTCAGAACCGAGAGAATAAGTAAACTACAGAGGTCTGTTGGGAGTCATTCGTCCACTAGTTCATTCGTTTACTCAAGACATACTTCTTGTGCGTCCCTTTGGTGCCAGGCTACAGTCTGGGCTTGCAGAGCTGAATCAGACCCAGCACTAGGCTTCGTGGAGACAAGGGGCTGGGGGGAGACACACAGGTAAACTGTCACAGTCCTGCGTGGTCAGTGTGTGAGTGACAGATAGGGGCAGGGAAGAGGGTTTAACCCAGACTAGAGAGGGAGAAGCGCAGGAGGCTTGGGGGCTGGAGGAAGAGGCATCCCCTGGGCTCCCTGTATGGCAGCCACAAACCACATGTGGCTTTTAGAATTTAAACTAATTAAAATTAAATAATATTGAAAATTCAGTGCCCACTAGCCCCAATTTCAAGTGCTCAAGAGCTACATGTATATTACAGAGCATTTCCATCATTGTATTTAGAAAATTCTAGTGGAAGTTGCTGAAGCCAACAAAAGAGGAGGTATCTAGCACTAGGAAGGAAGGGAAATGTGTCCCCAGCGGCCCCTATAAGACGGTCTTCGGACACTAAACACTGCTACGCCTCCTGTTGGATGTTGAGGCCAGTTCCTATGGTGTCTTGAATTCCCTGCTAAGGACAACAGGGAAGCATGGGAGCACTCAGCTGTGTTGGTGGGTGGCAGGTGACATCATCAGGTTTGAGTTCTGGGAGATGGGTTGGAGGAGGAACACGACAGGAGGCAGGAGGACCAATCAGGAGGTGGTTGTTTCCTCTAGAAACTGGGACCAGCCAAAGTGGTAGCAGTGTGGGGACTTCCCCGGTGGTCCGGTGGGTAAGGCTCTGGGCTCCCAATGCAGGGGGCCCGGGTTCGATCCCTGGTCGGGGAACGAGATCCCGCATGCATGCCGCAACTAAGAGTCCACATGCTGCAACAGCCTAAATAAATAAATAAATAAATATTTGAAAAAGTGGTAGTAGTGTGGGTGGAGAGAGATTTAGGGCGTATGATCTGTAGATGGGGATGTGGCCAGCAAGGAAGAGGGAACCAAGCTATGGCTTGAGCTACTTGATGGATGGTGCTAACAGTTCCCTTTGTCTGATGTGAGCTTGATTTTAAAAGTGTTGGTACTCAAGGGCTTCAGTTATCTGGGACACCACACTCCTTGATAACATTGACCCTATGGCTCACCACAGAACACACTAGAAAGAGAAGTCATGGGCTCTGACCCTGCAGAATTCCCAGGTGACAGCAGTGGGCAGTACTGTGGCTCCAGGGTAGACAGGAAAAGCGGAGGGGGACACACATTAAAAGCCTGTTGCTTTTTCATCTCCTGCCTCCGATCCCCTACGACGTCACTCACTCAAAAATGGTTCCTCCTAAAAAAAAAAAAAAAAAAAAAAAAAAGGGTTACCCCTTTGGGGGTTTAGAGATCAAATTCTGTCTGGCAGTGTGACAGGGATTCTGCGCAGCTGAAAAGGCAGAGGGCAGTGTTGGAACGTAGTCTGTGGGGCTGGCATTACACTTGTGGCCTAAGCAGCACTTCCATCCCAAGTTACTGTTCTCAAGTGCTTCACTATTTCCAAAGCACTAAGGGTATTACCTGAAGACTTGGCTTGTGCATATTTTTAATTAGCTTCCAGAACTATCAGTTGAAAGCATCTGAAGCTATTGAAAACACAGCTTAATTGTGTGCACAGTGTTATTTTCTTTTCTGGGGAAGAAAACAAAGCTACACTAGGGATGCGTGCCGTGTTCAGAGGGTGACTCAGCACAGTTGGGCCAAGTGCAGCTCCTCCATCAGGAACCTTTGCTCCTCCGTCCCAGCTTCTGGGACTCGTTCTCCAAGACGGCACTGTCTTCAATTAGGCAAGTCGAACTTGACTTGGTAGATGCCTTGGTGTAAGTAGACGGACGGCCCTCCGAGACCTCTTTTTACTTAAAATTCCACTGTGCGACCAACCAGCCTTCTACTGCCACCCAGGACCTATGATTTCAAGCCTTGCCTAAGAGGGAAGAGTGCTCTCAGGTTCCGAGTCCTAGATTATGTGATGTTTTGTGTGTAGTGACAAACTGATGGGAGACGATGCCGCCTGCGAAGGGCCAGAGGTCCTTGATCATGTGATCAAAAGATGACACGTAGTGCTGACTTCTTCCGTAAAGAGAACAATCACTATGCAGACACGTTGATGCTTTTTTTAAATGCTTTTTTTCAATGGCTTAACACACTCTTCAGTTGATTTTTTTGGTAGAGCCAGAATTGTTGATTCTCCATTTCCTCTGAGGACCCTGTAGAAGCCATGTCTAAAGTTAAGTTCCTGGAAACAGCAACTTAGAATGAGATTGTTTCTCAGCCACAACCCTAGTGTCCGTGCCACTGGCTATCACAACACTGTTCTCGTTTTTTGACTGTAGAGAATCTCTTTTCTTTCACATTTCCAAACACAATTTATTTAGCCCTCTCTATAGCATGCTTTATGGCACATATTACTACAGCTGTTTATAAGTAAAAAAAAAAAAAAAATTATGAAGACATTTCTGTGCATAGCGCCTGATACAGAGACCAAATCTTTAACACCTGCAAATTTTTTTTTTTTATAGCAATAGCAGCAAGCGAAGCAGGACAACCACCACCATATTCTAACATGTGGACCCTTTATTGTCTAACTGATATGAGTCAACAAAGTCGCCCATCACCACCACCTGCACCTGGGCCTTTCCCCCAAGCAACCCTCTATTTACCTAATTCTAAGGATCCACAGTTTCTGCAGCATCCACCAAAAGTTACTTCTCCAACTTACGGGATGATGGACAGCAAGAAGACCAGTGCCCCACCTTTTATTTTAGTGGGCTCAAATGTTCAGGAAGCACAGGATTGGAAGCCTGTTCCTGGACACGCTGTTTCCCAGTCAGATGCCTTGAAGAGATACGCTGCAGTGCAAGTACCCATTGCTGTTCCTGCAGATCAGAAATTCCAGAAACACACCCCCAATCCCCAGAATGCTAATCCTCCTACAAGTGGACAAGATGTCCCCAGACCACAAAGTCCAGTTTTTCTTTCTGTTGCTTTCCCGGTAGAAGATGTAGCCAAAAAATGTACTTCCTTTGGAAGTTACGGTATTGCTGGAGAAATAACTGTGACTACTGCCAATGTTCGCAGAGCAGAAACTTAAAACTGGCAGGTAAATTCTCTTCCCATGATATGTGGGCCTTAACACACTTGAGTTTTCAAGCAGGTTGATCTGTTGACCTAGAGACTGAGATATTTTAAGACACCCAATTGAGACACGCAGTGAGCGGGGGGTGCGCTCGGATCCGACGTGGTGATTGCCCCCACCTCCCTTACCACGTTACTACTCAGCGCACGGCAGGCGCACTGCGCCGCAGTGACGCACCCCAAGGGTCCAGTGCCTAAAACACATAACCAAGCAACCAACTCAGCTACCTCTGAAAACCTGGCGCTGTGTTTAGCCCCGTAGAAGATGCCAAAGGGATGGATTAACATAAAGACAAGATAGGTTGGAAACACATTCATGAGCTAAAGGGACAAGTGGTGTTAAGACAGTTTTTATCACACACAAACCATTAAACAATTTTTATTCAACCAGTACTTACTACCACATACAGCCCTAGCCTCTCCTCCCCCAGGTGTGTACATACAGCAGAGCAAGCAAAACATGCAGCCACACCTTAGCAGCGTAAATGATACGTGAAGTATTAGGAAGAAAACCAGTAGTACTGATCCAGGCCCTCTGTTTGTTAGATGGGGTGTTCAGGCATAGACGTAAACTGACGTGTGCATAGGAGAAGGAGCCCACAGACAGAGGCCAAGGGCAGGAAAGAGCCTGGGGCTTAAGACTGCAAGTTGGCCGCAAGGAGACAGGCTGGGAGAGCGGCTGGGCCCGTGAGCCATGGCCGCTGAGCCTGCGCGTCCGGAGCCTGCGCTCCGCAACGGGAGAGGCCACAGCAGTGAGAGGCCCGCGTACCGCAAAAAATAAATAAATAAATAAAATAAAACTTATAAGAACTTCCCTGGCCGTCCAGTGGTTAATACTCAGCGCTTCCAACGCAGGGCGCACGGGTTTGATCTCTGGCTGGGGAGCTGAGATCCCACATGCCGTGCAGCCAAAAAAGAAAACAAACAAAAAGACCATACAGATCATGGCACTCTGCTCTTTTGAGTGGCGTAATTTGGGAAACTCGGAGCCAAATCCTCTTTTGCTGGCAGCAGAGGGAGGACCTGGCTCCCAAAGAGGCTGTTTCATGAATATGGACGTGAGAGGTGGCTTCAGATCCATTTCATGGTCCTGGTGGTGGTACAACTGGTCACTTGGCTCCAAGGAAGAATGCAGAGGGTAGGAGGTGCTGGTTGGGGGGAGGAATGGCGACTCGCTTCAGAGAATTTTTCTAACAGCCAGCAAGTGCCATATTAAGGAGTTTTTTCCTCCTCAGATCCTTCTGATTTTGAAGTGCTGTGTTTTTGGGTCTGGCATAGGAAGTGGCCCTGAGGAGATGCAGAGCTAAACCTCCCCTCCCTGGCACGGCCTGGGAGCGCCCCACAGGATGAGGGAGAGGACAGCAGTCAGGCAAAGGTTAGGGAGGAAAGCGCAGGCAGGGACCCAGGACGGCTCCAGGAAATGTTTGTATTCCTCCACCGGGAGGGAGGACAAATAAGCTTTTTTTTCATTCCTTCTGGGCAGCTTTGCTTATTCTCCAGCTAAGAGAGAGGCTGAAAATAAAAATCATTCTGGGACAGGACTCAACTACTCCTCTGCAGCACGGATCTCCTCGGACCTGCCAGCTGCTTCCCAGAAAAGACAACTGCGTGAAATTACCCGCGTTTCAAAGCCCTGGGGTGCTACATGCTTCGGCTCTCGGGGAGACAGGCAGCTTGTGACCCAGGCTCCAGAGAAAGGAACCCCCCCACCTCGAGTCTCCCATTTCCTGGCCGAAGTTTCTGTTCTCCGCGGAGTGGCTGCATCCATGCAAACGTGTGGTACCTGTGTCGCAGGGTGAGGAAGTTGGAAACGCAGCAGCTGGAGCCTTCAGGTAAGCATCGGTGTTTTGGGGGGAACTCCACAGCCCAACACACAGAACACTGGTCCTCTGTCCACCATGGAAAACAGGTCGTGCTGCCTCATCCAGGGGGACCCCATCTCCCAGGTGATGCCGCCGCTGCTGATCCTGGCCTTTGTGCTGGGCGCCCTGGGCAACGGCATCGCCCTGTGTGGTTTCTGCTTTCACATGAAGACCTGGAAGCCAAGTACTATTTACCTTTTCAACTTGGCTGTGGCCGACTTCCTTCTCATGATCTGCCTGCCCTTTCGGACAGACTACTACCGCAGACACAGGCAATGGGCCTTTGAAGACATCCCTTGTCGGGTGGCACTCTTCATGCTGGCCACGAACAGGGCTGGGAGCATCGTCTTCCTCACGGTGGTGGCTGTGGACAGGTATTTTAAAGTGGTCCACCCCCACCATATGGTGAATGCCATCTCCAACCGGACTGCAGTTGGCATCGTCTGTGCCCTTTGGACTATGGTCATGCTGGGGACTCTGTATCTTTTGATGGAGAGCCATCTGTGTGTGCAAGAGAAGACCGTAACTTGTGAAAGCTTCATCATGGAGTCGGCCAACGGCTGGCACGACGTCATGTTCCAGCTGGAATTCTTCCTGCCCCTCAGCATCATCTTGTTCTGCTCCTTCAAGATCATTTGGAGTCTGAAGCGGAGGCAGCACCTGGCCAGGCAGCCTCGGATGAAGAAGCCTACCCGGTTCATCATGGTGGTGGCGGTTGTGTTCATCACCTGCTACCTGCCCAGCGTGTCAGCCAGGCTGTACTTCCTCTGGACAGTGCCTACCAGCGCCTGCGATCCCTCTGTCCACGTAGCCCTCCACGTCACCCTCAGCTTCACCTACGTGAACAGCATGCTGGACCCCCTGGTGTATTATTTTTCAAGTCCCTCGTTCCCCAAATTCTACTCCAAGCTCAAAATCCACAGTCTGAGACCTAAGCGTCTAGGACACTCCAAGAGGCCAGAAGAGATGTCCATTTCAAACCTTTGTGGCAAGAGTTGCATCGGTGTGGCAAATAGCTTCCAAAGCCCATCCGACGTACAGTGAGATCTCCAAATGTGATGGATGGCACCAGAACAGACAGATGGACAAAATCAAGGAAGACCCATGGACGACTTAGAAATAATTCATGCTGAGGGGTGGAGAGCTTTGAAAATGCCATTCTATCTTAGCTGTATCCTCCTCACTCTGTTAGATACGAAATGCAGATCACTATGTCTTTTTGGAAGGTTCCAGTTGAGATGTGAGTCGGTTGCATTTATATGATTTGATTCCAGTGACAGGGGCGTGTGTGTGTGTGTGTGTGTGTGTGTGTGTGTGTCTGTGTCTGTGTCTGTGTGTCTGTGTGTGTGTTGGGTGGTGGGTTGGGAAGAGTTTGGCTCCTGTGTATTTTTAAATGGCTGAGTTAATAGGTAGTAATGTTTAAACCCATCATGTTCTCTCTCTGGGAGAGTTAGTGAATTTAATAGCCTATCCTCTGACCTTAAATTCTTACTTGTCTTGGAAAATAGAAACTAGTGTAAGTCAATATTTTTATTTCAGGCAGAGTGAGGCTCTTTAGACTGGGAATTCTCGACCTCGATGATTTTCATCTTCCTGGGGCTCCTCTGTACTTTTCTGACTTCTCAGGAACCCAAGAAAAATGACAGCCAAACAATCTGCTCCCACCTTCTTGGAGCTCCACGTTTATCTGCAAGTCTTTGCATTTCAAAGAAAGTACTGAAGGATATGTTTACCTGCCCTAAATTTTCCAGTGGGAGCTGAGTGCTTGAAAAAACCCCGTTAGCCTTTGGGAAGTGCTGAGTCTGGCGTAATTGCTTTGGCTGCTTGTTATGTGACTATGAGTTTGAATTATTCAATCACTCATTTTCCACGTATTTCCTGAATTAATATTCTGTGCCAGGTACTGTGTTAATGTCCCTTTTACCTGGACAGTCCTTAGTCAACTTGTGTGTGGCGGGGTGGGAGGCGTGTGTGTAGCAAGCAGACAGAAGTTAATGAAGTTCACCCTTTCAATGACTATAGTTTCTAGACCTGTTCTCTGCAAACACCAGTGTTTTCCTCTTATTGTAGGATTCCATACAAACACGAAAGGGAGGAAAGGGTAGTATCCCTTATACACATGAATTTCCCAAATATGTCCATGGGACCCTCAAAAGTAGGTGACTGTATGAATGACATGCTGCCCCTGCCCTAGACCAGGGGGAAAGATTCCAAGCCAAGCTTAGCTCCGTTCTCAAGCCACAAAGTGGTGAAAGTGTTCCTGGCTTCTTTACTTACACTTTCTCAAATTCCCAGGGGACTCTCTGCAGTTAAGGCCCTTACCAGCTTTTCATTCTTTAGGCTTGAAACATCCCACTAGGCTGTTCCTATTAATCCCTTTTTCAGGGGCACTGCACAGCCCAGGGATGGGCTGTACAAAGCTCAAATCACAGCTCAACTGCTTACGATGTGTGATCTCGGGACAGATTTTTTTTCCTTTGGCGGCACCGCAGCATGCGGAATGTTAGTTCTCTGACCAGAGATCAAACCTGTGCCCCCTGCAGTGGAAGCTTGGAGACCTAACCACGGGACCACTAGGGAATTCCCTGGGGGAAGATTTTACCTAACCACGTTTAATTTCAATTTCCTCAGCTGTCAAATAGGGGTAACAATAACGTTGACATCAGAAGGTCATTGGGTAGATTCATTGAATGTAGGATCCTGATGCACAGGGACTTTGCTTACTATTACATACCCAGAGCCTAGAGGCATGCCTGCACATAGTAGGTGCTCAGTAAATATTTGAATGAATGAGTAAGTGCATGTAAAACGTTAAGCGCAGTGTCTGGCAGTAAGTGCATAATATTATGATGTATTATGTTAACACACTCTACATATAAAGAAACTGAGGCACAGAAGCAATTTCCCCCCGGGGTTCAGAGCCTGTAAGTAGCTGCTCTGTTGTGACTACTTGAGTTCCCTGGCTCCCTAGCTTCCAGGGGAGAAGTGAAAGCAGGATTCTTATCAGCATCAAAGAACCATATATCCTCTTGATAGAAATCTGTGAAAACCCCACACTTCTGCTTTAAATTCTATTCTTAGTTCATTCTTTCCTGGGCTGCCCCCTTGTTGCTTCATCTTAATAAAAACAGATTCCAGAAGAAAGTCCACGTCCTGTGTGTGATCCTGTGTGAAAAGGTTCATGAGGGGCTAAAGATGCAGATGTAGAGAATGGACTTGAGGACATGGGGAGGGGGAAGTGTAAGCTGGGACAAAGTGAGAGAGTGGCATGGACTTACATATACCACCAAATGTAAAATAGATAGCTAGTGGGAAGCAGCCACATAGCTGCACAGAGAGATCAACTCGGTGCTTTGTGACCACCCAGAGGGGTGGGATAGGGAGGGTGGGAGGGAGATGCAAGAGGGAGGAGATATGGGGATATATGTAAATGTATAGCTGGCTCCCTATGTTATAAAGCAGAAACTAACACACCATTGTAAAGCAATTATACTCCAATAAAGATGTTAATAAAAAAAAAAAAAGATTCATGAGACTTTACCCTCCAAGGAAAGAAATCCAAAAAAATCCAGAAGGACACGGTAGGCTGAGGTTCTCATTAAAAAACAGCAAAAATAAACGAAAACAAAAATCAAATCCCCAACTGAAACAAGAGGGAAGGGGTCAGGGCACAACCTTTGAAAGGATGATGTAGCCCAAGGACATGACATAAACTGATTAGAACCAAATGGGTCCAAGATGGCGGGCAAGTCAACTTCTGCTAGAGCTTGAGCCTCAGTATACGCTCACTGTAACACATCAGCAAGCTAAATGACACAGCAACAGGTGCCATGACAGTTCCAAGACCGACCAGAAGGATCAAAAAGTGGGCGGTGGCCCAATTCCTGGAAATCCCCGCCCCTTTCCAAAATAGCTGGAATACTCCTCCCACTCATTAGCCTATGAAATTACCCACCCCTATAAAAACTGACAACCCCATACCCCATTGCCTTTCTCACCTTCTGAGATGGCCCACACTCTGTCTGCAGAGTGTGTTTCTCTCTAAATAAATCCACTTCCTACCCATCACTTTGTCTCTCACTGAATTCTTTCTGCGACGAGACATCATCAAGAACCTGAACTTCATTAAGTCCTGAAACCAGGTGCGTGATCACAGTTGAAAGACTGTGGGGTTTGGCCAGGTTTGGATCCTGGCACAGGGGTTCATGTCCCAATCTTAGGTGCACCGTTTTACAACCACAGTCTTGACTCTGGTTTTGCTTCTCTTTTTTAAAATTCATAGAATGTGATGAAACAAATGTTATCAAGAAGTGTTCAGAATTGTAAGGAAGAGTCATATAGCTTTGTTGACAAAGCTTTGTTTAAACTACCTGGAATAGGAAAAAGTCATCGATTTAAAAGAAATATTGTGGCCTCTGACTCAAGGTCTTTCAGGAAAGTCACATAAAAGCGAGAAGGGATAATACAGGAACTATATGGAAAAAATAAGAGGTACCTTTTATTGGTGCTGACAACATAAACATTTAGGTTCTGGTCTATTCTCAGAATGGGCTTCCTTACCCTTTCTGACAACCGACATGGTTAAGATGGTGTCTGAGGTCACCAGTGTGCAGGGGCTGCTTGGATGGGATTGGAACTCTGGGCACAAGGGGTTGGGCCATTTATTAAAGGTTCCCTAGCAAGGTGGGGAGGTGGCCACACTGCAATGCACAGTCTCAGCTTGCTGCTTTCTGGGCCTTTGAATCCACAGAGGTTTCCAATATTACTCAAGACTCCCCATCATCCCAGTGAGTGCATAAATGGCTTCAGGATCAGCTAATATTGATAATTTGCAGGGCCCAGTTCAAAGTGAAAATGCAAGGTCCCTCATTCAGAAAGAATTGAGAATTTCAAGATGGCGACAGCAGGGCGTTAAACTAAACACAGGACCCTTTGAACTCATCCATGAAGCTGGGGCCATACATTTTATGTGTAGAGAGGTTGAGATGGGGCAGAATGAATAGATGGGCTTACATGTGGGCTTAATCTATACTCAGCTTCCAGTGATGATACAGTTGCAGTGAGAAGGGGGTCAATATTTTCTTCCTTGTAAAGATTCATTCATTCATTCATTCCCTCTTTCAAGGAACATTTATTAGGCACCAGCTCTGTACCAGGCACAGTAAAAACACAAAAAAACATAGCCCCTCAACCCATGGGTTCCATTGTAGAAACCAAGGAAAAAGTAAATTTACCATTCAGGGCAACTGCAGCGAAAGTGGTAAACTTAGCGTTCTACAGGAGAACCCAGGGGCCCTTAATCCTGGCTTAGGGGGTGAGGGAAGGCTTCTCAGAGGAAGTGACTTGTGAACTTAGCCCTGAAGGATGGAGAAGAGGCAACCAGACTGAAACCTAACAGGACCCTACAGGGGTCCCAGGCGTGGAGGCCTTTTTGTCCCCCATTTCTTGTAGGCAAGACTCCAGCCTCCATGACCTTCCCTGAGTTCCAAAGGGCAGATTAGAACAGTTGCTAATCAAGCGGGGAGCCGCCAGGAAACCACTTGAGGAAAGATTAAAGGGACTAGACAAGCTCATCAAGATTAGGAGACCAAGGGCTTCCCTGGTGGTGCAGTGGTTAAGAATCCTGCTACCAGTGCAGTGGACACGGGTTAGAGCCCTGGTCTGGGAAGATCCTACATGCCATGGAGCAGCTAAGCCCGTGCACCACCACTACTGAGCCTGTGCTTTAGAGCCTGTGAGCCACAACTGTTGAGCCTGAGTGCCACAACTACTGAAGCCTGCGCACCTAGAGCCCGTGCTCTGCAACAAGAGAAGCCACCCAATGAGAAGCCAGCGAACCGCAACTAAGAGTAGCTCCCCCTCACCGCAACTAGAGAAAAGCCTGCGCGCAGCAACAAAGACCCAAGACAGCCAAAAATAAAAATTAATTAATTAATTAAAAAAGAAAAAAAAGATTAGGAGACCAACCACCTGACATCCTGCACACACCCTAATCTTGTCAGCAACCCCACCCTTTTGAAACTGTGCAGAAGAAAGAAGAATGCAAGACTGTTACTGTCTTAGTCCTTATCACATACCCCTGACCATAAGCCCCGACTATAAGACCCCTCCCTATTCCCCAGGGAGGAGGGCACAGTTCTTGAGGCGCTAGCCTACTGTGTTCCCTCTTTGCCTGGCAAAGAAATAAAGCCACTCTTTCTTTCTCCTCCATAACTCTGTATTTCTGTTCGGCATCGGTGCACAGAGAGTCAAGATTCTGGCATCAAGATGACTCAGTGGGGAAAGGTGTTCCAGTTAGAGAGGAGAGAGATGAGAATGCAGATTCTTTGGGAACTGCAGGAAGATCAATGGGACAGGAACGAAAAGTCCAGGCTGGGCTACAACAACCTGGTAAGAGGTGAAGCCCTGAGATCCACCCAGGTAAGAAGGGTCTGCTCACAATCTTTCTTGATAGAAGATTTGTGAATAGCCTTGCAGACCCCTTTCTTTTTAAACAGGAATTACATTTATTTAATCACAGAGGCATACATGTTTTTGTTCAAAACTCAAGGAACACACAAGTATGTAAAGTAAGCAGTAAGTCTTCCTTTCATTCCTCTTAATCTCATTTTCTAGAGGTAATGACTTTTTTTTTTTTTTGGCCATGCCCATGCGGCACACAGGGATCTTTGTTCCCAGACCAGGGACTGAACCCCTGCCCCCTGCAGTGGAAGTGCGGAGTCTTAACTACTGGACCACCAGGGAAGTCCCGAGGTGATAACTTTTAACATTTGGGCTATATACACTCTTGCACAAAACTAATGAATCTTTAGTGTTGCTAAAGCAAGATAGATAGATAGATAGATAGATAGATAGATAGATGATAATTTTGCAAGGTACTCTTATCAGGAATATCTTCCTATATCAGAATAGAGATTAAGCTCCTTGTTTTTTATTATATTTCATTGTGTAACTGAACCACATGTAGTTTATTTAACCAGTGGCCTTTTAACAGACATTTAAAGTTATTTCCGATTTTCCTCTATTGCTGTCATCCTACGGTGAACATTCTGAATGATATATCTTTGGGTAAATGTGCCAGAGGTTTTAGAAGATAGATCCTTAGACATGGAATTGTTGAGTCAGAGGTCAGGCATATTGAGTGAGGTAGTGTGCACAGTGGCTGAGAGAATAGCCCCTGCAGCCACACTGTGTGGGTTCAAATCCTATCTCCTTTCCTTACTAGCTGTGTGACCTCACGCAAGTTACTTAACCTCTCACTGCTTTGTTTTTCTTGTCTGCAAAAGAACAATACCTATCCCTTAAGGATGTTCTAAGCACTAAACAAGTTTAGCTTACAAAGCACCTACACTAGTGCCCAAATGGAGTAGCTCTATTTCTATCAGCCCTTATTATTATCTTGTGTTAGCTCTTATTATATTAGCTTTTATTATAACCTTGATAGATACCACCAAACCACCCAAGAAAAAGGCTGAACCAACTTAGACTCCCACCGACAGTGTATGAGAGACACTTCTTCCATGCCCTTGCCAGCAGGCCCCTGTTTGGTTGCTTTGTTTAATAAGCATTTTTCTCCTTCTTTTTCAAAAATGAAACAAAATCAAAAACCTTTACTCCGGGCTTCCCTGGTGGTGCAGTGGTTGAGAATCTGCCTGCTAATGCAGGGGACACGGGTTCGAGCCCTGGTCTGGGAAGATCCCACATGCCGCAGAGCAACTAGGCCCGTGAGCCACAACTACTGAGCCTGCGCGTCTGGAGCCTGTGCTCCGCAACAAGAGAGGCCGCAATAGTGAGGGGCCTGCGCACTGCGATGAAGAGTGGCCCCCGCTTGCCGCAACTAGAGAAAGCCCTGGCACAGAAACGAAGACCCAACACAGCCAAAAATTAATTAATTAATTAAATAAAGTACCTATCTTTAAAAAAAAAAAAACCTTTACTCCTTTAAAGTGGTGAAGTCCAATGTATCATTTTTTTTGCTTGTTTGTGTGTTTGGTGTTGTACCTAGGAAGGCTTTGCCTAAGCCAAGGTCATGACGACTTACTCTTAGGTTTTCTTCTAAGAGTTTTATGTCTTACATTTAGGTCTGTGATCCATTCTGAGTTCATTTTTGTGGACGGTTCAAGGAAAGGATCCAACTTCATTCTTATGCCTATTCAGTCATCTAGCAGCATTTATTAAAAAGATGATTCTTTCTCCCATGGATTTGTTTTAGCACCCTTGTTATAAAATCAGCTGACCATAAATGCAAGAGTTTATTTCTGGACTCTCAATCCTGCTCTATTGATCTATATATCTATTCTTATGCCGGAACCACACTGTCTTGATTACTGTAGTTTTTTTTTAAAAAATTCATTTATTATTTATTTATTTTTGGTTGCATTGGGTCTTCGTTGCTGTGCACAGGCTTTCTCTAGTTGCGACTAGCGGGGCTACTCTTTGTTGCGGTGCGTGGGCTTCTCAAGGCGGTGGCTTCTCTTGTTGCGGAGCACGGGCTCTAGGCACCCAGGCTTCAGTAGCTGTAGCACGTGGGCTCCGTAGTTGTGATGCGCGGGCTCAGTAGTTGTGTCACACGGTCTCTGGAGCACAGGCTAAGTAGTTGTGGCGCACAGGCTTAGCCGCTCCGCGGCACGTGGGATCTTCCCGGACCAGGGCTCGAACCCGCGTCCCCTGCATCGGCAGGCGGACTCTCAACCACTGCGCCACCAGGGGAGCCCCTTGATTACTGTAGTTTCGCAGTAAGTTTTTAAATTGGGAAATGTGAATTCTCCAACTTTGTTCTTCTTTTTCAGGATTCTTTGGTCATTCTGGTTTGCCCTAGGTTTTCTGCAACAAATTTAACACCACGTTTCACAACCCTGAACTGCCCTCCTCCTTTCTTTCAATGTCGCTGCTAGTCAGCATCACCAGCTTCCTCTGCCCCCTTTTACTTCCCAATTCCTCTTTCTCCTTCTCCACTAGTGGTCCAAAGATCTCTCATTTCCCAAATGCCCCAACTCAATGTCATTTACTACCTGCAGAGGCAAGTCTCCCCAAATACCACCAATGAACTGTGCCTCCTGAACCCACACCCTTATGTGGCCCTCCCCGTGGAATATGGGCTGGCGTGGTGACTTGCCTTAGCCAGTAGAATGTGGTGGAGGTGATGTTCTGGGATTTCCGAGCCTAGGCGTTCAGAAGGTCTGCCTGCGTGCTTTCGGAAGTGTTGAGTAGCCTTGTAAGAAGTCCAGCGCGCTCAGCGGAAAGAATATGTGAAGAGGCTGTGTGCAGATGGCATATAGAGAGACACAGACCATATGAAAAGGGAGAGAAGCCCAGGCATCCCAAATGGCCTGCGTGAGCCTACCTGCCATCTAAGAGACCCCAAACGAGGACCAACCAGCTGAGCCCGGTCAACCCATAGAACCACGAGAGATAATACAATGGTGATTGTTTTAAGCCACTAAATTTTGTGGTGGTTTGTGACACAGCATTAGATAACTAAAACAGAGACCCCAGCTACGTTCAAAGACAAACAGTGAGAGAGTGCCAAATTCAAACCACTAGACCACCAGGGACGGATGGATAAACAAGGTCCTACTGTATAGCACAGGGAACTATATTCAATATCCTGTGATAAACCATGATGGAAAAGGACATGAAAAAGAATATATATATGTGTATAACTGAGTCATTTTGCTGTACAGCAGAAACTAACACAACATTGTAAATCAACTACAATTTTAAAAAAAAGGCAAACAGTGAATTAACGTCTCTGGGGTTTCTGATCTGTAAAATGGAGATGGTGATCATAACAGGACATCTCACAGGGTTTTTGAGAGGATTAAATGAGATCTCGTAGGCACATCTCTTAGCCTTATGCCTGGCACAAAGCAAGCATTTGATAAAGGACAGCTATTGTTATTATTATTTTTTTTTAATAAATCTATTTATTTTATTTATTTATTTTTGGCTGAGTTGGGTCTTCGTTGCTGCGCGCGGGCTTTCTCTAGTTGCGGTGCCTGGGCTTCTCATTGCGGTGGCCTCTCTTGTTGTGGAGCACGGGCTCTAGGCATGCGGGCTTCAGTAGTTGCGGCACACAGGCTCAGTAGTTGTGGCTCATGGGCTCTAGAGTGCAGGCTCCATAGTTGTGGCGCATGGGCTTAGCCGCTCCCCGGCATGTGGGATCCTCCCGGACCAGGGATTGAACACGTGTCCCTGCATTGGCAGGTGGACTCTCAACCACTGCGCCACCAGGGAAGCCCCGCTATTGTTATTTTTAATTTTAAAAAGTAGTTCCGTCCCGTTCAGGGGCACATTCCAGTTGTACTAAGAGAACTAGGTAGGCATGGAGATTCGAATTAATCGTGAAAGTCACAAATGTTAAGCGGAGTTTCCCCCAAACTCGGTAGAATCACTGCCTGAGCTGTTGAAATGATTCACTGGGACAAGTTTCTGTACAAGTCATGCACTAGTAAGAAAAAAAAAAAAAAAAAAAAAAAAAAAAAGACAAGAACAAAGCAAAAACATGCCCACAGCACAATCAGAAGACAGGAAATTCCATAGCAGGGCCAGAATCCAGGGAGGCTGGGATTGACATTCTGTCTGAGTAGTTGTGGACCTGGATTTAGAATCCTAGGGTGTGAGAACTGGAAAGAAGCTGGAAGATGGTCTCATCCCCCACTTTATACATGAGGAAGCTCAGGGGTTAAGAGGTTTCACGGCTAATGATGGAGTGAGAAAAAGGCATCCAGGGCCTCCAATTTCTCTCTTTTTTTCAAACGTAACAGTATCTATTGTTGTTCTTTCCTAATTTTATCCATGGTATTGTTTTTTTTGTTTGTTTTCATTTTTTTTAAGATTTTTTTTGATGTGGACCATTTTTAAAGTCTTTATTGACTTTGTTATAATATTGCTTCTGTTTTATATTTTGGTGTTTTGGCCGCGAGGCACGTGGAATCTTAGCTCCCCGACCAGGGATGGAACCCACACCCCCTGCACTGGAAGGCGAAGTCTTAATGGCTAGACTGCCAGGGAAGTCCCCTATGACTTTTTTTTCTTTTTAAAAAGCAAATATTGGGCTTCTCTGGTGGTGCAGTGGTTAAGAATCCGCCTGCCAATGCAGGGGACACGGGTTCAAGCCCTGGTCCGGAAAGATCACACATGCCGCGGAGCAACGAAACCCGTGGGTCACAACTACTGAGCCTGCGAGCCACAACTATTGAAGCCCACGCGCCTAGAGCCTGTGCTCCGCAACAAGAGGAGCCACCGCAGTAAGTCCACACACTGCAAAGAAGAGTAGCCCTGCTCGCCACCACTAGAGAAAGCCCACGGCCAGCAACGAAGACCCAATGCAGCCAAAAAAAAAAAAAGAAAAAAAGGAAATATTATGAAATTGTAAAACTTAGAAAGGGAGGATCCCTTGCAAATTCCAGTTCCCCAAAATAACTATCATGAATAGTCAGGTTTTCTGACCCTTAGTTAATAAAGGCACTTAGGGTTTATTTAGGGTTACTTAGGGTTACTTTATGAATGTCATTGACAAGTCCACATGCATCCAAGAAGGGAGCAGGATATTCACAGGCAGCAAGGATGGGAAGCAAATACTAGTCATTTCACTAGAGTCTAACTACAGCCACATAATGTGACCTCAATCCAGTACAGCCTTCTAGAAGGGGCAATAATATAATAAGAGGCAGTGTGGTGTAATGGTTAGGGACACAGGCCTTGAAGCCAGTGCCAGATTCAAATCTTATTAGCTGCTTAGCCTTGAATAGATGACCAACCTCTCTGAGCTTCCTCATTTTGAAACTGGAATCAGTAAGAGTCCCTACCTCATGGACTGCAGTCAGGGGAAAACAAGATAATGTATTAAAGATAATGATGGGATTTCCCTGGCAGTCCAGTGGTTAAGACTCCGTGCTTCCACTGCAGGGGGGGGGGGCACAGGTTCAATCCCTGGTGGGGGGACTAAGATCCTGCATGCCAAGCAGCACAGCCAAATAAATAAATAAATAAAAATAAAGCGCTGAGCATGGCGTCTGGCACAAAGGAAGCTCCCCCTAACGGGGGTGCCAACACCATCTTCATCATCGTCTTCATCATCAAGTGCCACTGCTTCCTGTGTGAGTCTAACATTAGATCATCCTGACTGCCGTTTCCTGGGAGGCGTCTACAAATCCCTATCGTGGAACCTGGGTGTGAAACCAAAGAAGCAGATGTCCTACTTCTCACTCGAAGAAGCAACACAACTCAGAACCTCTTGCACGGCAAGAATTCATCAGACCAAAATGCTACAGGGTGGAAATGTTCTGTAGTGTTACACCCAATTATACTGAAAAGCAAAGAAATGATGTGTGAAACGATGACCTGCTGCAAGGCAGAGGTCAAAGTCTTTTTACATTCTCTAAGTTTAATTTTCCAAAAATGGGGGCTTTTAAAATATCGCGTGCATCACGGGGGAGGTTGTGTGCGTGTGGGGACAGCTGGCATACCGCTGGTATATATACGCTCTGTACTTTCCACTCAGTTTTGCTGGGAACCTAAAACTGCTCTAAAAAATAAAGCTTATTAATTTTAGTAAGTCACGTGCTCAACAATAAATTACTTACTTGAGCAAGAAGCCATCTCAAAATCTAACACAAACAAAGAAAAAAAAATAACTTATTGTAACATACCACTGGCAATCCAACTGGGTTCAAGTTTTCAAGCATCTTATGAAATGGCATGCTGCTCTCAGATAGCTTTTTTTCCCCCTTAGCTGGGGATTAATTGCAGGGTTCTGGTGTAGAAAAGCAACCCATGTTTTCCAAAGAAGATGGCATGGAAACATCAAATGCAACACATCTGTCCTCATAAAATACTAGACAATTACTGTCCGCTCGGCCTTTTCCAAAAAAAAAAAAAAACCACACACATGCTACTGTTTCTTAAAACATAAGCCTGTTCATATTCCGTGCTAATTATTCGTGTTTCTGTTGAGCACAGTAAAGTACTACTGCTGTTGTTGTTTTGTTTGTTATGCAAAGGCAACCGCATGACAGTGAATTAATTCTCCCATGTTAAGTATTCAGTATACAGGCACACAGCCTTCCACATTTCAGTCTGCTTGAATTATGTCATGTCATAATTCACAATGACAGTCTGCTTGCCCAAACGTATTCTTTACATTTAGAAAATTTTGTGGGTTCTTATATGCCCGGGGATTTTTTTTGTTATTTGTTTATGCAAACAGCAGGTTGCATAAGAGCCTTGCTGGCTTTTTGTTTTTTTTTTTTTAAAGCGATTTCGTAGTTTCCTGGTAACCATTCAGTCATCTATTTCAACACCCTGACATGACATAAAGGCGAGTGCTGAACCACAGGTTCGCCACTCAGACCCACACCTTGTTCCCTGAGCGTTCGCTAGGTGAGGCGCTCCCTAAGACCAATGCGATTTTCACTCATGAACCCGTCCCAGCCGCAGAATCATTTTCTGGAAATAGGCAAGAAGAACTGCTGTGTGTTCCGGGATGATTTCATTGCCAAGGTGCTGCC
This sequence comes from Lipotes vexillifer, assembly GCF_000442215.2. NCBI lineage: Eukaryota > Metazoa > Chordata > Mammalia > Artiodactyla > Lipotidae > Lipotes > Lipotes vexillifer. Next base: position 2,296,603 of record NW_006774065.1, read on the forward strand.
GCCGGTGGTGGGGCTGGAGTTTGTGTTCGGGCTCCTGGGCAATGGCCTTGCCCTGTGGGTTTTCTGCTTCCACCTCAAGTCCTGGAAAGCCAGCCGGGTGTTTCTGTTCAACTTGGCTGTGGCTGACTTTCTCCTGATCATCTGCCTGCCTTTCCTGACCGACAACTATGTGAGGAAGTGGGACTGGAGGTTTGGGGAAATCCCCTGCCGGTTGATGCTTTTCATGTTGGCCATGAACCGCCAGGGCAGCATCATCTTCCTCACGGTGGTGGCCGTGGACAGGTATTTCCGAGTGGTCCATCCCCATCACGCTCTGAACAAGATCTCCAATCGGACGGCGGCGCTCATCTCCTGCCTCTTGTGGGGCATCACTATCGGCCTGACGATCCACCTCCTGTACAAAAAGATGCTGATCAGGAATCACAATTCGAATCTGTGCAGTAGCTTCAACATCTGCCATACTTTCCGCTGGCACGATGCCATGTTCCTCCTGGAGTTCTTCCTGCCCCTGAGCATCATCCTGTTCTGCTCGGCCAGAATCATCTGGAGCCTGCGGCAGCGACAAATGAACAAGCATGTCAAGATCAAGAGGGCCATCAACTTCATCATGGTGGTGGCCATTGTCTTCATCATCTGCTTCCTGCCCAGTGTGGCCGCACGCATACGCATTTTCTGGCTCCTGCACACCGCTGGTACGGGGAACTGTGACACCTATCGCTCGGTGGACCTGGCTTTTTATATCACCCTCAGCTTCACCTACATGAACAGCATGCTGGACCCCCTGGTGTATTACTTCTCCAGCCCCTCTTTCCCCAACTTCTTTTCCGCCTTGATCAACCGCTGCCTGCGGAGGAAGGTGCCGGTTGAGTCCGAGAATAACCGCAGCACAAGTGCCGAGCTCACGGGGGATCTGAGTACTATCAAGAATGTTCCCGACACTTTAATGGCCAATCCCAGTGAGCCTCAGAGCCCCTCTTATCTGACTCCAGCCTCTCCTTAAAATAACCAAGCCAAGAAGGGAGACGGTCGTCAAGGACCAAGATCTCTGGAGAAGCAGCTGGGCTGGTACACAGAGTAACATCACGAGCCTTGGCCTGTGGTTTCCCAGAACTTCCAGATCCAGAGAATCAGATTTAGAGAACTTGTCTGGCAGCACAGGCTGCTTGGTTGCAGTGTGTCTCCACCGGGATCTTGGGGGAACGGAGGAAGAGCTTCTGGGTGTCTGAAACTTCTGTTCAGTCTTGGACACTCGCAGAACTGAAGATGGCAAAACTGTCCACATTTCTGCTGCTGGAGAGTTGGAGCCACAGAGACACCCACTGGCACCTGTGACTCACCGGCCTCTTTCTTTCACCTGCCTGAGACTTAGATGGTTCTCAGCTCCTGGGGTGACGCCTAGCCTGTTTGTGGGCTCCCACTGGGATAAGGAAAGCTAAGTGATTGGAGGGGAATTATTGCTCCTGGAGGGAGCCCAGGCATCATGAAACAGGCCAGGAGGTCACCTGGGTTCCATGGGACCAATCCATCTTTCAGCTATGCTTTAGCAGAAATGAATCAGACAGAAACTCATAAGCTCTGGTTAATATCCAAGTTTCCAGTGCTGGTAAGGAGGGCATTTGCCCCAGGAGGGACTGAGCAAAACAGTGTTACTAAGGGAAAGGAAATGGCATTTATGTTACAACCTGCAAGGAATCCATTCCTCTCTTGTTTACACTAATTTGAAGGTTGAACTGTTAAAAAGACTTCAGGGAGAGAGCTGCTTGCCGCCTCTGTTTGCTTTTATCACTAAAAGGGAAATGCTGCCCAATGGTTAGAGGGGGGAAAGCTTCCTCCTGGTTCATTTGCTTGTGTTTCTATAAGAAATCTACCACTTCAATAAACTTTGCTATGAGACACACAGTCTGGTGTTGCATGTGTCTGGGTGATGGTTCACAGAAATGGACTTCTTACTTAAGTGGAGAATTTTATGTGTTGTTAACCCATAAAATTTTCAACCAGGTTGCCCTGGTAGAAAAATACCACATACTGTAAAGTAAGAAAAGGACGTGACTCTGACTTGCAACATGAGATAGTTAAGTAAAACTTACATATGCATTCGAACAAAGATGGGAGAGAGCTGGGAGAAGTAAAAGCAATTTAATTCAGAAGGGTAGTACAGACAGGATTGCAAGAGCACTTTGCTTCATTTAGGGCTTGGTGAATGTTGCTATGAGTATCTGTGTATTAAAAAAGGAATCCAGCCAGACTGGGGGAGGAGAGAACTTCCTGTGGAATGGTTTCAGTTCCCAGTTCTGGGATGGAAAGGAGATGTACTGGTTTGAGTCTGTGATCGGTCCAAGTTTCTGTTACGCTTTCACTTCCACTCAGTTCTTTAGCAAGATGAGGCTTGCTTTGGCATTGTGACTCGGATGCCAATAAGAAATGCAGATACTCAGCCTCCCAGCCACGGCTGAATGGCAGTAAAGGAAGAAAGATGAACGCTCTTGAGGTTCTGAAGTGTTTTTTGATCAGTGTGCTTGTCTGTTTTTTCAGTTAACTCCTAGAGACAGAAAGTTAAAAGCAGAGAGCACCTTCTTAAAGAGGAACAGATGAGCAGAGCTGAGCTCAGAGGAAAGCAGGGATTCCCAGATGCATGAGTCAGCAGGGAACCCAGCTGTGAAACTCCAACCTGTTCAGAACTAACAACCCACATCCGTCCTTTTGTTCATTCACCCCATCAGCTTTTATGTATTAAGCACCAGCTGTGTGCTGTTGTGTTCTGAGTGGTTGATGGAAATAGAGCAAGGAACAAGGTCCCCAGGACCCTCTTCTCATAGAACTCACATTCAAGGTGGGGAGGCGGACAGAAAAGAAGTAGACAAATAAATGGAAAGGGAGCTTGGGATGACTATGAGGACTCTGAAGCCAACAAAGCAGGGTGACAGGCTAAAAAGGGGGTGGGACTGGGATGACTGGGAAGTGACCTGGAGCTGAGCAATGAATAACAAGACAGAGCAAACAGTGCAAAAATCTGGAGGAAGGGCATTCTAGGCAGAGGGGATGGTAAGTGCAAAGGCCCTGAGGTGAGTGAGTGTATTAGTCTCCTAGGGCTCCATAGCAAAGTACCACAAATTTGGTGGCTTAAAAAAAGCAAAAATTTAGGGCTTCCCTGGCAGCGCAGTGGTTAAGAATCGGCCTGCCAATTCAGGGGCCACGGGTTCGAGCCCTGGTCTGGGAAGATCCCACATGCCGCGGAGCAGCTAAGCCTGTGCGCCACAACTACTGAGCCTGCTCTCTAGAGCCCACGAGCCACAGCTACTGAGCCCACGTGCCACAACTACTGAAGCCCGCGCACCTAGAGCCTGTGCTCTGCAATAAGAGAAGCCACCGCAGTGAGAAGCCCTTGCACTGCAACGAAGAGTAGCCCCCACTCGTCGCCACTAGAGAAAGCCCACGCACAGCAACGAAGACCCAACACATCCCAAAATAAATAAATAAATAAATAAATAATTTTAAAAGAAAAGAATGAAAAAATGCCATTTGCAACAACATGGATGGACCTAGAGATTATCATATCAAATGAAGTATGTCAGACAAAGACAAATACTGTATGATATCATTTATATGTGGAATCTAAAATATGATACAAATGAACTTATTTATGAAACAGGAACAGACACAGACATCGAAAACAAACATATAGTTACCAAAGGGGAGAGGGGGTGGGGGAGGGATAAATTAGGAGTTTGGGTTTAGCAGATACAAACTATATATAAAATAGATAAACAAGGTCCTACTGTATAGCGCAGGGAACTGTATTCAATATCCTATAATAAACCATAATGGAAAAGAATATGTATAACTGAATCACTTTGCTGTATATCTGAAATGAACACAACATTGTAATCAACTACCTCAATTTAAAAAAAAAAGAGAGAGAGCAGTCTCCTAAATATTTCTGTTTCCCTGTCCAGGAGAATGCCAACATTAATTTTAAAAGGGAGCAAGCAATGACATTCTGGGCTAAACCAATGGCGTATTCTACTCAGTCTCAAACTGCGTGTGGTACAACATGTGAGTGTGTGTGTGTGTGTGTATGTGTGTGGTGTGTGTGTGTAACTATATGTATGCATGTCTGTGTGTCTATATACATATTGGAAGGGGCAGTTATCATCATTTACACATCTCTTTTTCATTACTTCCTCTATATTTTGGAGGGTACCAGTTCTTGGGGTCATGAGTTCCATGAGTTTACTCTCTGCAATGTAAAAAAGTAGGACTTCCTTTTAGCTGCCCCCAAAGAAATGCCCTGGGACTTCCCTGGCGGTTCAGTGGTTACTGCAGGGGGTGCGGGTTCAGTCCCTGGTTGGGGAACTAAGATCCCGCATGGTGTATGTTAAAAAAAAAAAAGGGGCGGGATTACCCCTAAGTCCAGAACCATAAAATCAGGGGTACAAAATTGTCTTTGTTTCTGATTTTATGAACTCTCTTACCTTTCCAAGTTTATTAGCCTATCTGCCCCAGGGCACCTTGCCTGACTGGAAGAGATTTAAACTGCACCTAGTATTCTGATCCTTAACATGCCCTTTGGTTTAATAGTCAAAATACTTCCGGATTATGGTCTGTCAATCTGCTGACCTTCCTGCTTACAACAAGCAGTTGGATTCACAGACGGTCCATCAAGCCCAGCTCGCCTCTCTCTTCCCCCACTTTGTTTCTACAATCAGAATTTAGCTGAGGGATTCGGTTAACCACAGTGCCTTGGTGAAGCCACTAGGTACTGGAAATTGACCAATTACCAACAGACGGAAATATGGATCATCTCCTGCTCCCCCATCTTTTGGATCAAATTGGCGACTTCTTCAAATTGGAAAGGAAATTTTGATGAAATTCTTCAATAGCTGAGGCTGGGTTGTTTGTGTTACTGGAAATTCCTCTTTTTTTATTTTTTCCCTTTCTCATGGTAGGGAGAAGATGCCTTACTATAACTGTTTAACTCCAAGTGCTTATGGGTGAAGTAACTGAAACACGCTTAACTTAAGCAAAAAAATTAAAGAGAGAAGAAATATAGTGGCGTATCTCACAGAAGCTAAGAGAGAATTCAACCAGGCGTGGGCAGACCCAGGACACCAGCGCACAGCTCTTCACCTGGCTCAACCATGAACATGATTCAACCCTCAATACCTGTGTCTCTCAGGTCAGATTCTCATAAGAAATAATCTGATTGGTCCCAAACCACATTTTATAAAAGGGTCATTAGGACAACAATCACATGGCTGCTGTGTAAAGGGTTTTTTTTTTTTTTTTCCAGTTTTCTGGAGATATAATTGACATACAGCACTGCAGAAGTTTAAGGTGTAAGCATAATGATTTGACTTACATACAACATGAAATAATGATCATGATAAGTTTAGTAAATATCTATCATCTCATATAGATACAAAATTAAAGAAACAGAAAAAAATTTTTCCTGTGATGAGAACTCTTAGGATTTACTTTCTTAACAACTTTCATCTATAACATACAGCAGAGTTAATTATATCTCTCGTGTTATACAACACATCCCTAGGAATTATTTATCTTATAACTGGTAGTTTGTACCTTTGACTATCTTCATCCAATTCCCCCTCCCCCACCGCCTTCCTCTAGTAACCACTAAAGGGTATTTTAATTTTTAAATATTAATTAATTAATTTATTTTTGACTGCATTGGGTCTTCGTTGCCGCGCGGGGGCTTTTCTCTGGTTGCGGCGTGCAGGGGCTACTCTTAGATGGTGGCGCACCAGTGTCTCATTGCGGTGGCTTCTCTTGTTGCAGAGCACGGGCTCCAGGCGCGCGGGCTTCAGTAGCTGTGGCACGTAAGCTCAGTAGTTGTGGCTCGCGGGCTCTAGAGCGCAGGCTCAGTAGCTGTGGCGCACGGGCTTAGTTGTTCCGCGGCATGTGGGATCTTCCCGGACCAGGGCTTGAACCCGTGTCCCCTGCATTGGCAGGCGGATTCTTAACCACTGTGCCACCAGGGAAGTCCCTAAAGGGTATTTTTAAACTACTGTTTATGTGAACTCATGCTGACTGCCAGGCGTTCCTCAGATAACATTTCAGACCACCACCCACATCACTCCCTTAAAAACCATGTTTGCGCTTTCAGCAGACTTGATCTCAATTCTCTTGCTTCCAAAATTTCTGCCATGTTACAAAACTCTGGAGAACAGACAGGTAATCAGCCAACCTTGAGGAAGAAATGCAGTTCACACTGCCCCAAACCCAAACAGATGTGGACCTCCAGTTGTTGACTGCTAGAGCCCTTCCGAAGGCCTTCCTAGAGAATTAAAATCTTTGCAATTTTATATATTACTTAATAAACTCGAGTCCAAGACATACTCTTTGGCAGGCTTAGCTGTGGTGAGTACCTAGCCATGACATTCTGTTCACTGAATTCTGCGTCTGCTATGACAAAGGAAACATGGCTATTTTACAGCCCGGTGCTGGATTCTCTTGGGGCTCAAGTTTAAGATTTGGTCACCCTCTGTCTCTTCAGGGAGAAGGGGTTTGCATGTGGCATTACAAACATCAGGCCTGATCACAGTCGCATGGCCCTGTCTTATGAAAGGCGAGCACTTCTAGGCTCTTAACAAATACTGATATACTGGGCACTGGCCAGTATAGAGAAGGATTTATGGGTATCAGTAGGTATTGGGAACAGTACATGACATTTCCAATGCAACTGAAAAGAAGAGAAAACTGCCTACTGATGTCATCAGGTTGAAAGACAGTGGGTTTCTTTTCATTGCGCTTACAAAATATCCCTCCTTTGGAATACAATGCTTCAGTAGGAAAATGGTATTGATTCATTTTTTATTTCAGTAAAACAACATGAGGCAAAGATAGGCTCACAATTAGAGAGATGCTTCATTTATCATCATTTGATCGCTATCAATTATTGTATGTAAGATTTCCTCCATGCCATCTGCCAGACACTATGCCTAGTGTTTTCCATAGGTGATCTCGTTTCATCCTTTCAATAACTTCATAGGGTAAGTGCTATTCCATTTCACAGATAAGGGAACTGAGGTCCAGAGAGTTTGAATAATTTGCCAAAGGTCATATGACCTGTAAGTGATGAACCGAGGGAACAAATATAGGCAGTCTGACTCCAGAGTCTTTTCCTTTAAAGTTCTGAATCAACGCAAAGTGAGAGATGAGCAACGTGAACTGAAAAAAGTAGGGTGAATGCCTTGACCCTTTAGAGGTCAATAAATCCAGAACTTTTCAGGCTGCCCAACCATTAGGGATCTCCCAGGTCCAGGCTGAGCTCATGTACTTAAGCTGCCAGGCACGATGCTTGGCACTGAGTGGATCAATAAATGTTAATTTCCCTTCTTCCAAAGCTCACTGGTGACTGAGCTCTTTCTTCCTTGTTGAATATTCTTCTTGTCTTTCTAATGAAGCTGCCATCTCACAAGGAGGCAGGTAAAGGATGATCAGTGCAACAGTGTTTGTAATAGTGAAAACCAGGAAACAACCTAAGTGTCCATTAGAAGGGGAATAGATAAACAGCAATACAGGCACCCAGTGGAATACTATCAATACATAGCAGGGAAGAAAAAAATGAACCAGAGTTACCTGTATCAATAGAACTGAACCTTGAGCATAACATCTAGAGCAAAAAGCAAGTTGCCAAAAGATACATGTAATGCGATAACATTTTTTAAAATGCTTAAAATATGCTAAACAAAATAACATGGATTTTGGAAGCATCCACATGTAACAAAACAAAAATCATGGAAGAGAAGGATGCATAGCAGCTGCAAGATACAGATGACCCCTTTGGAGGAAGGAGGAACACTTGATTGAGGGGAGGCCTCAACTGTCTCTGTAACGCTTTTCTTTATTTTAGAAGAAGGATCTGCAAATGTCCTTCAAGGGCGGGAATGGTTAAACAGACTGTGACACGTGCATGCCATGGAATACTACTTAGCAATGAAAAGAAATAGACTATTTGACACATGTAACAATTTGGGTGGATGTTAATGGCGTTATGCTAAGTGGAAAAAGAAAGACCAATCTTAAAAAGTTTCATACTGTATGATCCCATTTATGTAACATTCTTGAAATGACAAAATTATAAAGAAGACAAATAGGGAATTCCCTGGCAGTCCAGTGGTTAGGACTCTATGCTCTCACTGCCGAGGGCCCAGGTTCAATCCCTGGTCGGGGAACTAAGATCCTGCAAGCTGAGCGGTGCAGCCAAAATAAAATAAAATAAAATAAAAATTAAGAAGATGAATAAATCAGTGGTTGCTAAAGGCTAAAGAGGAGGGAGTGGGCATTGTATAGTATGAGGGTGTTCCCTCATGGTGGCAGAACCATCTGTATCTTTTTTTTTTTTTTTTTTTTTTTTTTGGTTCGGGGGCCCTCCCCTGTTGTGGCCTCTCCCGTTGCGGAGCACAGGCTCCGGACGCGCAGGCTCAGCGGCCATGG
>NW_006774065.1:2305104-2318838 GCF_000442215.2 Lipotes vexillifer
CCCCTGCACCGGCAGGCGGACTCTCAACCACTGCGCCACCAGGGAAGCCCCCATCTGTATCTTAAATGTGGTAGTGGTTATACAACTCTCCATATGTAATAAAATGTCATAGGATTAAAACAAAGACATACAAGAAGAAGAAGGGTTATTAAGTCTGGGTGGTAGGAACACACATTGTATTATTGGTTTTTGATCTTTGTGAGTAGGAGGTTGTATAAATACCCACACGATCAGGTTACCTGACGGGACTACGGCGCAGATGCTACAATTCAGGCCCTCTCTCTCCATGTTCAGTTTATCCTCCACCTTCTTTTGCATCCCTCAAAATACCCACAAATGTCCTTTATGTTTTAAAGATTTTATGGCTGGCAACTTGGGAAACTGATAAAGGGTAGCCCAAAATTAGCTTGTTTATGAAACCATAAGGTTAAAAACTCTTACAAAATGAAATAAGGGACTTCCCTGGTGATCCAATGGGTAAGATTCCACACTCCAAACACAGGGGGCCGGGGTTTGATCCCTGGTTGGGGGAACTAGATTCCGCATGCATGCTGCAACTAAGAGTCCACATGCAGCAACTAAGACTCAGCTCAGGGCTTCCCTGGTGGCACAGTGGTTAAGAATCCACCTGCCAATGTAGGGGACACGAGTTCGAGCCCTGGTCTGGGGAGATCCCACATGCTGTGGAACAACTAAGCCCGTGAGGCACAACTACTGAGCCTGTGCTCTAGAGCCCGCAAGCCACAACTACTGAGCCCGTGAGCCACAACTACTGAAGCCCACGCTCCTAGAGCCCGTGCTCTGCAACAAGAGAAGCCACCACGATGAGAAGCCCGCGCACCACAACAAAGAATAGCCCCCGCTCGCCACAAATAGAGAAAGTCTGCGTGCAGCAACGAAGACCCAATGCAGCCCCAAATAAATAAATTTTAAAAAAACAAGGAAAAAGACTCGGCGCAGCCTAAATAAATAATAAATAAATAGACAAATAAATATTTTAAAAAAATGAACCTGGAAAACATGATGTGAAAGTCAGATACAAAGGGCCACATACTGTATAATCCCATTTGTATGAAATGTCCAGAAGAAGCAAATCCATAGAGACAGAAGGCAGACTGTGGTTGCCAGGGGCTGGGGGAGGGGAGATGGGGTGTGACTGCTAAAGGGCAGGGGGTTTCTTTTTTGGGTGATGAAAATGTTTTGGAACTAGATAGAGGTGATGGCTGTACAACACTGAGAACGTACTAAATGCCACTAAACTGTTCACTTTAAAATGGTTCATTTTGGGCTTCCCTGGTGGTGCCGTGGTTAAGAATCGCCTGCCAATGTAGGGGACACGGGTTCGAGCCCTGGTCCGGAAAGATCTCACATGCTGCAGAGCAACGAAGCCCTTGCGCCACAACTACTGAGCCTGCACTCTAGAGCCCAGAAACCACAACTACTGAGCCCGTGCGCCACGACTACTGAAGCCCGCGCGCCTAGAGCCCGTGCTCCGCAATAAGAGAAGCCAACGCAACGAGAAGCCCGCGCACCACAACAAAGAGTAGCCCCTGCTCACCACAACTAGAGAAAGCCCACGCACAGCAATGAAGACCCAACGCAGCCAAAAATAAATAAATAAAATTAATTTTTAAAAATACATAAATAAAATAAAATGGTTCGTTTTATGTTATGTTAATTTCACGTGATTTAAGAAAAAAAAACTGTTACAAATCTGTAGAGTAACTGCCCCTCTTCTCTAGCTCATCCTCTCTCCCATACCCCACTCTCTGTCCCCAGTCCTCTCCTGGGTCAGGCAAGATCCCTGCCCAGAGGCGGTGGTCTGAGGATGGAGTTAGGGTGGAATACTAGGTATGAGCCAGTGTCTGTTGTGATTTCTGGTCGTCTCTAGCCTGGGTAGTTCTCGTATAAACATTTTCCTCACTTTCACTGAATACAACTCCTTAGAGCAAGACATAAACTAGGGTGTCTGTTATGAGCTGATTTGTGTCCCCCTCCACCCAAATTCCTATGTTGAAGCCCTAACCTCCAGTACCTCTTTTTTATTCTTTTTAAATCTTTATTTATTTATTTATTTGGTTGGGTTAGGTCTTAGTTGTGGCAGGTGGGCTCCTTAGTTGAGGCTTGCCGGCTCCTTAGTTGTGGCATGTGAACTCTTAGTTGCGGCATGCATGTGGGATCTATTTCCCAGGCCAGGGATCAAACCCGGGCCCCCTGCATTGGGAGCACAGAGTCTTAACCACTGTACCACCAGGGAAGTCCCTCCAGTACCCCTTAATGTGACTGTATTTGAACAAGGGGTGTTAAAGAGGTCATTAAATGAAAATCAGGTCATTAGGGGTGGGGCCCTAATTCAATAGGACTGGTGTCTTTATAAAAAGAGAACACAGAGATTAGGACACAGACGTGCACAGAGGGAAGACCATGTGAGGACAGGGGGAAGACGGCTGTCTACAAAGCGAGGGGAGAGGTCTCAGAACAAGTAACTCTACCCACTCCTTGATCTTGGACTTCTGGCCTTCAGAACTGTGAGAAAATAAAATTTCTGTTGTTTAAGCCACCCAGACTGTAAAACTTTGATAAGGCGGCCCAGCGCCTGATCATCTTTGTCCTATGCCGCTGTCAGCCAGTGTTTTCAGAGCTCAGCTGGAATGCCACATGTGTTTATTTAAAACCACTTATCACCTATAAATTAGAATAGAATTTCACATAAGGCCTCTTGTGCTACACAGCAGAGAAATTCAACTTAAAAAAAACTAGAAGAATAATATTAAAGACAGGTTGACTTTTCACAGGCAAACATTGCCCAACTGCCTCTTCTCTCTCTCCAGCATTTACAAATGCATATTTGTAAAAAACCGAATGAGAGAAAAAAAAAACCACACTGCTCTCTGAGGTTCCCATAGAAGCTGACATTTCAGTCATGATTTCAAAAAAAAATTTTTTTTAAATGGAACAACTAAAATTATTATAGTCCATCCAGAAAAAAATTGCTGAATAGTCTTACCTACTGTTATCATTTCTAACAAAGAATATTCACATAAAGCTCCTAAAAATTATCCTTCTAAAACAAAAATTGAACCATGCCTCTTTTCCTAACCTCAAAAACCTTCAATTATCAAAAGAATAGAGTTCAAACTCAGCACAGTCTTTGCTGCCAGGCTACCTGGTATCAACGTGGGGTGGAGGTGAAAGAGAACGGCTTTTGGAATTAGATGTTTCTGGGTTGAAATTCCAGCTTTCCCACTCACTGGCCAGGTGCTGGGGATGCAGAGAGGATGACAGAGGTCCTGGGCTTAGGATCCTTACAGCTACAGATATTTTATACTGAAATAAAATTCACATGCTATAAAATTCATCTGTTTTTGTTAGGTCATTTATTTTATTGAATATCTTGTGTACTTTCTTATCTTCTTAATTCAAGAGACTTTCTTTCAGATACATGCCTGAAAAGCCTGAGAACAGCAGGACAGCCAGGGCACAAAATTCAGACTCCTGCCCAGACCCTTCCTGTCTTTCCCATTGAGGACTAAGCCTCTACTTCCCCTCTATCTCAACAGCCCAGTGATCCATCCTTTATAACTGACAGAGTGAAATAAAATGGAACCTGGGAGAACCAACCAGTTGGCAGAGGGAAGCCGGAGAAACTCCCAAGAGAGATGGTCCAGCTGATTCTGGAAGCCACAGCAGGTCCCTGGGTATGGCTGCATGCTGGCAGAGGTGACCAGGATGTCCTGGGTCATAGCTTGGCTCCAGACACAGACTGGATTCCCAGCCACCCAATCCGTGCAACCAAGACACCATGCAACTCCCTGAGGATGCTGTCCTCCAGCCCTCAACCACAGTTCACTGACTAAAAACACAAACTAAAAACAGATACTGACGCTTGATCTTAGACAAAAGACTGAGAAATGATAAATTCATCCTTTTAAAGTACAGTTCAGCCATTTTTATTATTGTATATTCACAAACTTGTGCAAACATCACCACTGTCTAATTCCAGAACTTTTTCATCATCCCGCCCCCCAAAACCCCCCATGCCCATTGTCAGTCATGCCCCATAGAGCTGCCCCAGCTCCTGGTAAATACCAATCTACTTTCTATCTCTATATCATTATTATTGTTGTTGTTGTTGTTGTTATTATTATTTTGTGGCCATGCACCACTCAGCTTGAGGGATCTTAGTTCCCTGACTGGGGATTGAACCCAGGCCCTCAGCAGTGAAATCGCAGAGTCCTAACCACTGGACCGCCAGGGAGTTCCCATGATGTATTTTTTAAATGAAGAAATGCCATTACAATGTTGGAAAAATTGAGGTAGGGCGATTTGGGCAGGGGGCCTTAAACAGGCTTTCTTCCCCATCTGGTTTTTGACTGTTTGCTCTTCTGAAGTTGAGTCCAACAGTCTTGTGGGACTGAGCCCTTCACCTGTGGGATCTGATGTTAATGAAACAGAGTAGGACCCTGTGGGGACCTCCCGGGTTCAAATCCTTTCTGTGTCCCCTGTTTTTGTTTTTGTTTTTTTTACGGGCCCAGCCGCTCTGTGGCATGTGGGATCTTCCCGGACCGGGGCACGAACCTGTGTCCCCTGCATCAGCAGGCAGACTCTCAACCACTGTGCCACCAGGGAAGCCCCCCCTGTTTCTTGTTTGTAGGAAATAGGCTTTATTCAGCCTCCTTGAACTTCCCTGAGTTCGAAAGGGCCGATTCGAACAGTTGCTTATCAGGGAAGGGAGGGGATGCAGAAACAAAGGAGGAGCAGTGAAGAAACAATAGTGCAGCCTTGGGGCAGGGTCCTGGTTCCTCCTCAAGGGATACACAGAACACTATCTTTGAGTTCTTCTGTAGGAACTAAGACCCCCACCCAGGTGGAGGATGGTAACTTCAGGCCGAGCACAAGATTCCTGGGACACTATCCTGTTACATCACCACCAACCAATCAGAAGAAAGTCCGCACACAGTGGGAGGTGATGAAGACTCTGACCCCATCCCCAAATGATTTCCCTTTAAAAACTTTCCTGGTCAAGCAGAACATTTGAAGGTGGTTTTTGGACACAAGTCCACCTTCTCCCCAGGTTGCCAGCCTCCTGAATAAAGCGAGTTTCCCTTTCCAACCAACACTTGTCTCTTGAGTATTGGCTTTTGAGTGGCGAACAGCCAAACCCAAGTTTGGTAACAGAAGGTGAGTAGAATCTCTAGGACACCAAGTGCAAGAAATTTCTCAAAACATAGAGCAAAATGATAAGGAAATAGAAATCTGTGGGGAAAGATAAGAGAGTTGGAGGATAGCTCCTGAAGAATGAATGAACACACAATAGGAGTTCCAAAACAAGAATAAGCAACAGATCAAAAAATAATAGGAGAAAATTTTCCTGAAATTACTAAAGATCAGAGACTGCAAATTGACAGGGCTCACTGAGTTCCAGACTGGTCTGATAAGAGTCATATGTGGGCATATTCTGGTACAATTCCCAAACCTGAAAGATAACCATCTTACAAGTGTCAAGCAGAAAGCAGAAGATATTCACAAAGGGAAAAGAGTCAGACTGGCATTAGATTTTCATCTACGCTATGGAAAGATGACAGTGGCCCAGTATCTACAGAAGAGAGAAAGGACTCCAACCCAAGAATCCTTTATCCAGTTTTCAAAATACTTTCCATCTATTGAGGCAGAAGGGGAAGAGTCAAGGATACACAAGGATTCAGAGAATATAACTCCCAGGTCTGCATCTGAGCAAATGACTTGAGAAAAGACTTACCAAAGTACAACTAAGCCTGAAAAGAAAACTGAAAGAAGAAAACAAGAGAGAAAACAGTGTTAAGAACACAGGCATATGACATCTTACATCTAAGTGGATCCAGAGAGGGATTTGTGTAACAGAGAAGGACTCTTGAAACCAAATGGACCTCCTCTAAGGGAGTTCTAACAAATACTAAATTATTTCAGCCAAACCTCAGAGATTGGTGAGTGGGGGTGGGGAGGTAAAGGGTCTCATGGGTCTCATTGGGGAAGATGGGAAAGGAAAGGAGGAGAGAGAGGAAGTGAAAGTGTTCTAAAGGTCTCGTCTCGGAGGGATGAGGGCGAAGAGGAGGAAACAGATCTAGGAGCTGGGAGGACAGTGCACCTCGGTGTGGGACATGGTGAGTTCTAGGCCTCCAATTATCAGGACAAGGAAATTTCCTTTTGCCTAGTTGCAGCCAAGAAAGCAACATGGGTCACCAGCAGCTCTACTGGAGTCATCCAAAAACATTTGGCCAGGGTTCTAGCTCTTGCCGCGTCTGCTCAAACCGGCCCAAACCGGCCCAAACCGGCACAATCTGATCCAGAAATACAGCCTCAGTATGTGCCGCCAGTGTTTCCGCCAGTACGGGAAGGACATCAGCTTCATTAAGTTGGACTAAGTGTGAACTTCTTGAATGGGTCATCCAGCATATCTACCTTCCTCAGAGACAGTACTAACTCTTTGTATATAAAATAAAAAATTTTAAACTGACCCAAAAAGCAAGGAAATTCATCATGAAGGAAATGGAGAGATCTTCTTAACCAAGCCTGGGAACTCAGAAGCTATGAAAGAAAAGATGGGTATTTGACTATGTCAACATTAAAATGTTTTATGTGACAAGGGATACCAAAAATAAAGCCAGTGCAAATGATGGAGCTGGAAAAATATTTGTAATACAAATAATACAAATTTGTAATGGTAATAATAACCACCAACTGTGGTTGACTAACTTACTGTGTGGCATGCACCACGCTACTGACTTGTATTAACTCACTGGGGTCTAGAACAACAGTATGAGGTAGGAATTATGATGCTGATGATGACTGCTACTTCCCAGATGAGTAAACTGGGGCAAAGCTGAATGACTTGCCGAAGTCACATAGCCAGTCAGGGGCTACGTGCTGATGTGACCCGTGGCAGCCCGCCCAGGAAGACGATGCTCTTAATCGCTTCTCTGCAATTAAGCCAAAGGTCAGATGGATGCTATCTAAAGAGCTCTTACAAATTGACCTGAACAAGACAAACAACCAAGACAGAAATGGACTTAGATTATGAACAGATTATTTACAGAGGAGCAAAACCAAATGGCCAACAAACGAATGTAAAGATCTTCAAATTCAACAGTGGCCAGAAAAATGCAAATGAAAGAAGCAATAAGACATTGCATCCATTAGACTGACTGACATAACTGAAACGAGCAATGCTCTCAAGTGCTGGCAGGAATATGGAGAAAAGGCCACTCGGGTACATGTGAAGTTTTGCAGCCATTTGGGGAAGCAATCTGGCAACATCTGTTAAAATGGAAACGAAACCCTTTGACCCATCTATCCAACTCCTGGGAATCCGTCCCCCAAAAATAAAAATACCAATACTTAAGGACAAGGACGTTGACTGGAACATTGTTTTTTTTGTATGTGTGGTAGGAAGCTGGCCGCAAAATGAATGCCCACCAAAAGGAAAAGGGGAACGATGGAATAAATGACGCTCCATCCACCCTATACATATTTTAATAAAATAAAATCAATCGTGTCTGCAGCCTGGCTGGCCCTAAGGGCTGGCAGATGTGTTTTTGGTGAGCCAGCAGTGTTTTTATAAATTCCTGCAGGCTTCTGAGTCTATGATCCCCTGCAAATATTTCCATTAGACACAAAGCCTGCCGTCAAAAGGGCTACAGTACACAAACATACGTGGTATATGTGTGCTATTAACCTTTCATGGGGGGGTGGGGGGAGGTGTGGGTGATGATGTGGAGAAACTGGAACCCTCATATATCGCTGGTGGGAATGAAAAATGGTGCTGCCACTGTGGAGAACAGTTTGGTGGGTCTTTGATAAGGTAAACATAGAGTTACCATAGGATCCCAGCAATTCCACTCCTATGAATATATCCAAAAGAACTGAAAAAGATGTTTAAACAAACACTTGGACACAAATGGTCATAGCAACACTATTCACAATAGCCAAAAGGTGGAAACAACCCAAATGTTTATCTACTAAACGAATGGATAAACAAATGTGGTCCATCCATCCATACGTACAATGGAATATTATTCAGCCATAGAAAGGAATAAAGTACTGAAACATATACAACATGGATGAACTCCAAAAACACTATGCTGAGTGAAAGAAGCCAAAACTAAAAGGCCATGTATTTTATGATTCCGTTTATAGGAAATGTCCAAAAGAGGCAAATCCATAGAGACAGAAAGTAGATTAATGGTCTCCAGGACCTGGGGGGATGGGAGAATAGGATGTGACTGCATAATAATGGGTTTGGGGTTTTTGTTTGGGGTGATGAAAAACTTCTGGAACCAGACAGTGGTATTTGTTGCACAACACTGTGAATGTATCAATAGTTAATGCCACTTTAAAATAGTTAAAATGGTGAATTTTATGTTATGTATATTTTATCACAATAAGAAAAAATTCACGGAGCGGGACAACTAGAAAAAAAGAGTCTGAAAAGGTAACTGGGGGAGGGGCAATAAAGGAAAAGGGGTTGAGAAACACTCTGGGATAAAGACTAGTCTGTGCTTCAATATATCAAAGATTGTCAGCCTTAAAGCAAATACCTAAATAATTCACCTTTTTTTTTTTTTTTTTTTTTAACAGTGAGGGGGAATTCCCTGGTGGTCCGGTGGTTAGGACTTGGGGCTTTCACTGCCATGGCCCGGTTCAATCCCTGGTGGGGCAACTAAGATCCCACAAGCCACGCAGTGTGGCCAAATAAATAAATAAAACAGTAAGACAGGAATAAAGACACAGACCTACTAGAGAATGGACTTGAGGATATGGGGAGGGGGAAGGGTAAGCTGTGACAAAGTGAGAGAGAGGCATGGACATGTATACACTACCAAACGTAAGGTAGATAGCTAGTGGGAAGCAGCCGCACAGCACAGGGAGATCAGCTCGGTGCTTTGTGACCATCTAGAGGGGTGGGATAGGGAGGGTGGGAGGGAGGGAGACACAAGAGGGAAGAGATATGGGAACATATGTATATGTATAACTGATTCACTTTGTTATAAAGCAGAAACTAACACACCATTGTAAAGCAATTATACTCCAATAAAGATGTTAAAAAAAAAAAAAAGAAAAACAGTGAGGGATCTTGTAGGCCCTTGAGGCAAATCACCCCTCTTTTCTGTTTCTAACCCAGGATTTGGGGTGTGTTCTTTCACAGCCCACAAGGATTTGAGCTTAATCACTGTTTCTTGTCCAACTTTTGTCTGACTCTGTGTTACTTGGGACCTTCTGGGTTACCTGGGGTAACGCACGTTATATAAGCAACCGAAGTAAGTTTGCTCAGGAAACTGTCAAGCCTTGTGCTGGCCTGGACCGTACTGTCTTAAGCCAAGTCCAAATACCATCTGAT
This sequence comes from Lipotes vexillifer, assembly GCF_000442215.2. Taxonomy (NCBI): domain Eukaryota; kingdom Metazoa; phylum Chordata; class Mammalia; order Artiodactyla; family Lipotidae; genus Lipotes; species Lipotes vexillifer. The sequence continues at coordinate 2,314,478 of NW_006774065.1, forward strand.
AGAAGATGCATCGTTACTTTATACGCCATGAAGACACGAAAGAATGTGCACCCACTATGGCAAACTTCTTATCGCTTTAAAATTTCAACAGATACTTGTCATTCTTGTGCATATATAAAAAGAAAAAAAAAAGGAAAATGGAAATAAGTTGACTAAGGTATTCCTACAATGTCTTCCTGCTTAGAATCTGACTCTTCTCATAACTTTTCGAAGCAGTCACACTGAGGTCTGTGTTTTTCACTCACCATCGTCCTTTGTGCCTTGAGAATGATGGTGATACTGCATTTCTCTCTCTTTTTTTTAATGTATTTATTTTTATTTTTGGCTGCGTTGGGTCTTTGCTGCTGCGCGCAGGCTTTCTCTAGTTGCAGCGAGCAGGGACTACTCTTCCTTGTGGTGTGAGGGCTTCTCATTGTGGTAGCTTCTCTGCACGGGCTCTAGGCACCCGGGCTTCAGTAGTTGTGGCACGTGGGCTCAGTACTGTTAGACACAGTCCAAGACATTAAATATCATGAAAAACAAAGGATACATTTAATTTAATTTAATTTTTTTTCAACTTTATTTTATATTGGAGTATAGTTGATTAACAATGTTGTGTTAGGGACTTCCCTGGTGGCACAGGGGTTAAGAATCTGCCTGCCAATGCAGGGGACACGGGTTTGAGCCCTGGTCCGGGAAGATCCCACATGCCGCGGAGCAACTAAGCCCATGCGCCACAACTACCGAGCTTGCGCTCTAGAGCCCGTGAGCCACAACTACAGAGCCCGTGAGCCACAACTACTGAGGCCACGAGCCACAACTACTGAAGCCCACACACCTAGAGCCCGTGCTCTGCAGCGAGAAGCCACCGCAGTGAGAAGCCTGCGCACCACAACGAAGAGGAGCTCCCGCTCACCGCAACTGGAGAAAGCCCGCTGGCGGCAGCGAAGACCCAATGCAGCCAAAAATAAATAAATAAATAAATTTTAAAAACAAAAAACAAAAAGTTGTTAGTTTCAGGTGTACAACAAAGTGGTTCAGTTATACATATACATGAATCTATTCTTTTTCAAATTCTTTTCCCATTTAGGTTGTTACACAATATTGAGCAGGGTTCAAAAGATACATTTTTGCTTACATCGATGAAAATGGTATGCCAGGAAAAAGAAGCTCTAGAACTGTCCCCATTCTCATGATGTGGCCTCAGTTGGTCGTTGCTCTGACTTCTGACTGTCTTCTTTGGGGGTCTCTTGGCTTCTGCCCAACTCCAACGGAGGTGTTCATTTCTTGCATATCTTGCTTGGGTACAGACTTCCATAAAGAGAGGACCCGACCGGGCTTCCCTGGTGGCGCAGTGGTTCAGAGTCCGCCTGCCGATGCGGGGGACGCGGGTTCGTGCCCCAGTCCGGGAAGATCCCAAATGCCTCGGAGCAGCTGGGCCCGTGAGCCATGGCCGCTGAGCCCGCACGTCCGGAGCCTGTGCTCCGCAACGGGAGAGGCCACAACAGTGGGAGGCCCGCATGCCACGGAAAAAAAAAAAAAAAAGATATGTTCATGGATTAATCCCAGAACCTTAACTTGTGAATGTTACCTTATTTGGAAAAAGGGTCTTTGCAAATACAATTAAATTTAGGATCCCAAGATAAGATCATCCTGGATTATCTGGATAAGCCCTAAATCCAATGACAAGCATCCTTATAAGAGACCATGTGAACCCAGGAGAAGGCCATGTGAAGACAGAGGAAGAGACTGGAGTAATGCAGCCACAAGTCAGCTATAGGGCCACCAGAGCTACAAGAGGCAAGGAAGTGTCCTCCCCTAGAGACTTCAGAGGGAGTGTGGCCCTGCCAACATCTCAATTTTAGACTTTTGGCCTCCAGAACTGTCAGAGAATAAATTTCTGTTGTTTTAAAACACCAAGTGTAGGGTCTTCCCTGGTGGTCCAGTGGCTAAGACTCCATGCTCCCAATGCAGGGGGCCCGGCTTTGATTCCTGGTCAGGGAACTAGATCCCACATGCTGCCGCAACTAAAAGATCCCATGTTCCGCAACAAAGACGTGGAGCAGACAAATAAATAAATAAATATTTTAAAAGTATAAAAAGTGAAGCACCAAGCGTGTGGTAATTTGTTATAGCAGCCCCAGGAAACTAATATGCAGTATGGAGTGCCTTTTTGAGCAAAGCGTATGTACCAGGCCAGCCGACAGCTGTCAATCAACCAGTGGATGGCTCCCCTGGGCTGGTCTAGTCAACTGAAGCTCAAATGGTGACATGTCATGGTACTCGAGCCATGGGCTTCTCTCTCAGCACAGCACAGAGTGACACAAGGATTGCAATTCGATTTTTAAAAACTTCCCCACTCTGGTCTTTACGGGTCTAAAATAATCCTTTGCTTTCAAACCTAGTATTATTTTTCTCATAAACATTCAGTTGAAAACAAATTAATCCCCATAATGCTCTAAGTAGTGTCCCTGGAGCCTGCACTTGGCCTTGCTGGCTAATTGAGGGACTTCAGTGACACTGGCTGATGTCACTGCTTTCCCTTAACCACTCATGGCAGGGAACTGCTGCAGTCTTTCCTTGTGTCTATTGTCATGGAGGATCCAATCAGAACACTTCCTCTCTTCCACACTTTCATTGTACCCTGTGCTTTTTTGTTCTTCATCACCTTTATCACAATATTAATTTAAAAATGATCTGCATAACCCCAATGTTCATAAGTGACCATCAACAGATGAATAGATGAAGAAGATATTACACACACACATATATATATATATATATATATATACACAGTTGACCAAAAAGATGCAGACTCACAGATCACAAACCAGTGGTTACCAGAGGGGAGAGGGAAGGGGGGAGGGGAAATACAGGGGGAGGGGAGTAAAAGATACAACATATTAGGTATAAAATAAGTTACAGGGATACATTGTACATCACAGGGAATATTGCCAGTGTTTTATAGTAACTATAAATGGAGTACAACCTTTAAAAATTGTGAATCACTACATTGTACACTTGTAACTTACAGCAACGTCAATTAAAAAAAAGAAAAAAAGTAATTATTGATAGGTAAAAAAATAAATAAATAAAATGAGCTGCAGAATTATTTGTTTAACCTGTCTCCTCCACCGCACTGTTAGCTCCATGAGGACAGGAGCTAAGGCTCTCTGTCTTACCATCATCTCCCGACTGCCTTGCCCAGCGCCTGACACATAGTAGACACACAGGAAAGATTTGTGGAATAGACAAAGAAATGAATTCCATATGGCTTGGTGGTGGAGGCAAAGGCAAATCTGGGTACACAAACCAGAATCTAGACGTTAAATAAACGGGAGTTCCTTGAAACACATTCCCAGTGTTTCAAAGGTGCCATAAGGAAAGCACACCCTGGATCCAGCAGGGTCCTTCCTTTAGCATATTTTAAGAGCTTTCGTTTCACACAGGCTTCATCATCTGACATGCTGTTTGTCATGACCTTAGTTCCCACACTTCCTCCTTAAGACAGATGTTTGCAGAATAAACAACCCCCAAAGGAAAGCTTGCTTGGCGGGTAGAACAGTAAGGTTCACACCCTTGAACAGAATACAAATTGATCTAACAATATGGTGAGGGATGGCTGACAGAGAACTTGCCTACCTGTGTCATGACATTCACACTCAAGGTCACCATCTCCTGAAAATGGCCCTCTTCCAAGTGACCGTGCCCTTCAGAGGTGATTGGGTTCTCAGCCAGCTTCAGGGTGTGAATCTTGATTAGTTTTAGCCAGTCGTGGTGGTTTCACTCTCCTTGCCAAGACATTTCTGTAGGCTCAGAGCTGTGACACAATTCTGACCTATAGGATGTGAGGGGAAGGCTAGGGATGTGTTTCAGAAAATTTTCTAGTAATTCCATTCCTGGGTATATGTTCCAAAGAACTGAAGATCAGTTACTTAAATAAATACATGTACAGGCATGTTCACAGCAGCACTGTTCGCAATAGCCAAAAGATCAGCAGAAACATCCATCAGCAGCTGAATGGATAAACTAAATGTGGCATAGCCACGCAATGGACTATCAGAAAAAGCAACGAAGTACTGATGCATATGCTACAATGTGGACGGACCTCGAACACATTAGATGAAGTGAAAAAAGCCACAAAAAAGGCCGCATACGGGGACTTCCCTGGTGGTCCAGTGGTTAGGACGCCGTTCTTCTTCCACTGTAGGGGGCACAGGTTCGACCTCTGGCTGGGGAACTAAGATCCACATGATGCACAGCCTGGCCAAAATAAAAAAAGGAAAAAAGGCCCCATATTGTATGATTCCATTGTCCAGAATAGGCAAATCCTTAGAGACAGAAAGATTAGTGGTTTCGCAGGAATCGGAGGGGAGGGAAAG
>NW_006774065.1:2318848-2341996 GCF_000442215.2 Lipotes vexillifer
TGTTTAGTGGGTATGAGCTCTCCTCTGCAGGGCAGTGCAAATGTTTTGGAACTCAATAGAGATGGTGGCTGCAAACATTGTGAAGGTACTAAATGCCACTGAATTGTTTACTTATAAAATGGTTAATTTTATGTCATGTGAATCTCACCTCAAATGAAAAAAAAAAAAACCTTTGGAAATTCTTGCCTAAGGATGTAATGTTTGGAGCAGCTGAGGCCTGCCACCCCCTACCCCCTTTTTTTTTTTTTTTTTTTGCGGTACGCGGGCCTCTCACTGCTGTGGCCTCTCCCGTTGCGGAGCACAGGCTCCGGACGCGCAGGCTCAGCGGCCATGGCTCACGGGCCCAGCCGCTCCGCGGCATGTGGGATCTTCCCGGAGCGGGGCACGAACCCACATCCCCTGCATCGGTAGGCGGACTCTCAACCACTGCGCCACCAGGGAAGCCCCCACCCCCCTTTTTAAAAAACATTTTTGGTCGCACCGCGGCATATGGGGTCTCCCCCTGCAGTGGAAGCATGGAAGTCCCAGCTGAGTCCTTTTGTGAGGGAACAAGCTAGGGCCAAACCAGTACGTTAAAGGATGGCCGAGTGGAAAGATGGAAAGAACCTGGGCTCAATTACATCATTGGCAAGTTCTGGGAACTCAATATCTGAACTTCTGATTATGCAAGACAGTAAATGCCCTCTTTACTTAAAGCCATCTCCAGTTAGGTTTTTTATTACTGGCAGCCAAAAGACTCCAAAGAAGGTTCTGAAAAATCAAATCAAAGGTATTGATTTTATCCAAATGGGAGCAAGAATCACACGACTAACAGTAGCCATGTTCGTGCGTCTCTCCCTGGAGAGAAAAGATATCGTAATGAGTTGCTACAGCTAAAGTGAAAGAAACAAAACTTTTCAGCTTGTAGGTAGACAGCTAATGATAAAGAATTCTCAAGTGCAGTTAAATCTCAGGGTTAGGTAAGGAGTATGTGTATGTGCGTGTGTGTGTGATCCCCAAGATGAACCCAGGTCTCATACTGTCTCAAGCCAATCTTAGTATTTCAAAAACAGGGAAGGACTAGCTTTAGGTGCAATATGTAAATAATTATAGAATTGTCGGCTCTGAGTACTGAGGGCAAGATGCAATCACTAGCCACACCACTGAGTTTGTGTGGCTTCTCTGGGGATTTGAGAGCTTAGCATCGAACACTGAAATGTGACCAAACGTTGTGGAAAACTCATGCTTTCTCTGTGTGAAATGTCAATTCTATGCGGTGAAAGTGAGCACTTCCCTTTTCAAAGTCGGGTTGACTTTTCTGAATTACTAGGCTGTGACTGGGAGAAAGCAGAGGAAGATAGAAGTGGATCCCTCTCCACCCCCTTTCCCTCAATTTTCTGTGGTTCTGGAAAGTTCTGGCACCTGTTGGGCTGGAAAGTTCTGGCACCTGTTGGGCTGCACCCCACAGGCCAACAAGCCCTGTGCTGCCCCAGCTTCAAGAGCCTGGAGTCAGCTACAGATATATCAATGGTTCAGTGGATGGGGGAGCTTACACATCTGAAGCAAGGTCCTGGAGCGACACCCCACCTGTGCAGCGGTCGGTGGGCAGGACATGGTGACGGTCTTCGCTCCTGGGGGGCAGGGGAGGTTACCAGTTATAGGAGAATTGACCTCACGTGGGCTCATTAGTTGCCAGGGAAACTAGCAGGGGGCACGCCCCTCACCGCCCCTTTGATAAGAACAATCGCTAGCTGGGGCCTGGGACAAGTACTTAGGAAGGTCAGTCCTGTGCGTAGGGTGTAGGTGAAGCAGGCCCTGGTTGGGCAGGGGAGGGACAGAGAGAAAGAGAACAGCCATGGTCAGTGGCCTGATCATACACAGCCTTATCTGTTTCCTGCTCTACTCCACAGACAGAAAGCTTTCAGAAAAAGGATAATGCAGCTGGATGGGCTTTTATAAGGGCATTTAAGGGCTAATATTAGAGATTAATAATTGAAGTGTGGTTGGATTTGATCTTGCTCTTACTATATTTCTTGGCACTTAGTCCTAAGTCATTGTGTAATGTGTAAACTATTAAAATAGACGACTTAAGTCGCCTACGGTAAAAACCTGTTTCACAGCTGATGGATTAAGGGAACCAGGTCCTTCACCCATGCTGATTAAGGTGCTATATTTGTCTATAAATGTTGCAGGGCCTTAGCCATGATGGAAATTAATTAGGATGTATTCCTCTGAGAATCTCTAATAGGGACATGGAGTTACCTTCCTCTCTGTCTTCACATCTTGGTTGGTTTTTTTTGACTCAGCTGGGATTTCATATATTCAATGGGTCTTCTCTCTAAAGAGGTGAGCTGTTTATTCAAGAAGTCTTGAATCGCCTGGAATGTGAGGTATTTCCAAAACAATGAGTAAGTGTGCTTAAATAAAAGGAAACAAAACAGAATCCTGCCGACTTTCAGAGTGTGGACATTGAGTTAAATCTAAACTACTGCCCAGGTCCTTTGGGCTCTGCTTATGAGCCAGCTGCAAAGAAAGGGGAAGGAAAGAGGAATAAAAAATTGGTTTTTGAGACTTGCCCTGCTGGTTACTTGTATCCACTTTTGAAAGCTGTTGATTCTTTAGCTTTTCTGTGGATTTAATTTATGGGATAGTTACAGGAGATGGATGACGGTGAGAGTGGCACACCAATGTGAATGTTCTTAGTGCCACTGAACTGTACAGTTAAATATGGTTAAAATAGTATGTTTTATATCATGTGACTTTTACCACACACATACATACACACACACACACACACACAAAATGGGATAGTTAAAATGCACATGAGATTGGGTAACCTGGCCAAAACCACAGGATCCAGAGCAGAGGGCTAGGTTCTGGTTTAAAAACCTGAAAAACTGAACTCTATAATCGTCAAGGAGGAAAACACTAGTGAAACATACATTGTTTACTAATTAGAATCAGGGATGAAAATAAGTAAACACTTAGCCATAAAAATCAGAAGGAGGTTGTCATCACCTTTCAAAAGAATATGGTTCCTATATTATTCAGCCCTAAAAAGGAAGGAAATTCTAACATGTGTTACAACATGGATGAACCCAGAGACATTACGCTGAGTGAAATAAGCCAGTCACAAAAGGACAAATACTGTATGAGTCCATTTAACATGAGTTCCCTAGAGTAGTTAAATTCATAGAGACACAAGTAGAATTGTGGTTACCAGGAGCTGGGGAAATGGGGAGTTATTGCTTAATGGGGACAGAGTTTTAGTTTTGCAAGACAGAAAATTCTGCAGCAGGATGGTGGGGATGGTTGCCGAATAGTGTGAAAGTATTTAATGCCACTGAACTACACACTTTAAAATGGGTAAGATGGTAAATTTTATGTGTATTTTACCACAAATAAAATTATTTCTTTAATGGAAAAAGAAGAAAGAACATAGTTCCTAATCTATACTGGGAATGTTCTGTGTCTTGATTTGGGTGTTTATTACATAGACACGTTGTCTTTGTGAAAATCCATTGCGATTTCCGTACTTTTCTGTACCTTAGTTTACTTCAGTTAAATTTATAAGATGAGGGCTTCCCCCGTGGTGCAGTGGTTAAGAATCCGCCTGCCAAAGCAGGGGACATCGGTTTGAGCCCTGGTCCAGGAAGATCCCACATGCCGCAGAGCAACTAAGCCTGTGCTGCACAACTACTGAGCCTGCGCTCTAGAGACCACGTGCCACAACTACTGAGCCCACGTGCCACAACTACTGAAGTTGGCGCGCCTAGAGCCTGTGCTCCGTAGCAATGTGCTTCTTCCTAAGAAGCCCACGTACCGCAACAAAGAGTACCCCCACTTGCCGCAACTAGAGAAGCAGCAATGAAGACCCAGTGCAGCCAAAAAAATTAAAAAAAAAAATTATAGGATGATTGTGGGACTTCCCTGGAGGTCCAGTTGGTCAGGACTCTATGCTGTCACTGTTGAGGAACCGGGTTCGATCCCTGTTCAGGGAACTAGGATCCCTCCCAAGCTGTGAGGCGCAGCCAAAAAAAAAAAAAAAAGTATAAAATGATTGTTTCTTATCAGTGGCAAAGTAGCGAGCTCACTGTCACTTAAAGGAGTGCACACTTTATCCAAAGGCAGAAGCAGTAGAATTTGAGGAGGCTGGAGTGGTTTGAAGTGTCCCCCCTACTCCCCAACCACAATATTCACGTCCGCCTGGAACCTCAGAATGTGACCTTACTGGGGAATAGTGTCTTTGCAGATGTAATTAAGGTAAGGATTAAAATGAGATCCTACAGGATTAGGGTGGGCCCTAAATCCAATGACAAGTGTCCTTATAAGAGACAGAAAAGGGGAATTCCCTGGTGGTCCAGTGGTTAGGACTCGGTGCTTTCACTGCCGGGCTGAGTTGGAGAAGTAAGATCCCACAAGCCGCACAGAGTTGCCATAAATAAATAAATAAATAAACAAACAAACAAATAAATAAAAGACAGAGAGGCACACGGAGCAGGCCACGTGATGATGGAGATAGAGACTGGAGTGATGCTGTCACAAGCCAAGGAACACCTGGAACCACCAAAAGCTGGAAGAGGTAAGGAAGGATTTTCCATTAGAGACTTTGGAGGGAATGTGGTCTTGCTGACACCTTAATTTTGGACTTCTGGGCTCCAGAACCGTGGGAAAATAAGTTTCCGATGTTTTAAAGCACCCAGGTAGTGGTCACTTGTTATGGCAGCCCTAGAAAATGAATATAGAGATATTTGGGGCAAATAGAAGAGAAACTTGAGTTTTCTCCCACTGCCTTTCAAGAGACCTAACCAAGGAGGTTGGATGAAGATGATGTGATAGCATAACTAGGTCACTGGCTTTCATCCTTCTGGTTCTTTCTTCCTTTCCCTCTTAAGATCTCCTCTTTCAACCTTCCATACAACCCTCACCACTTACATTTTCTTTTCACTCTCACTAAGCCCAGAAGTAAAAATGAAAATATAGAAAAATCCCACCAGTAAACTAGTTTGAATCAAAAGCATGGAACTTTCTGAGAAAAGGTCACCCACTAATATATTAGCATGCAGAATGCAGAATTCTTTTTCTCTTTTTCTTTCTGGCCGCGCCACACAGCTTGTGGGATTTTAGTTCCCTGAGCAGGGATTGAACCCAGGCCCTTGTCAGTGAGAGCGTGGAGTCTTAACCACTGGACCGCCAGGCAAATCCTCAGAATTATTATTCTTATTATTTTTTTAAATTTTGATGAAGCGCAATTTATCAATTGTTTCATTTATGTCTACATTAACATTTTTTAAAATTAATTAATTAATTAATTTTTGGCTATGTTGGGTCTTCGTTTCTGTGCGAGGGCTTTCTCTAGTTGTGGGAAGCGGGGGCCACTCTTCATCGCGGTGCACGGGCCTCTCACTGTCGTGGCCTCTCTTGTTGTGGAGCACAGGCTCCAGACGCACAGGCTCAGTAGTTGTGGCTCACAGGCCTAGTTGCTCCGTGGCATGTGGGATCTTCCCAGACCAGGGCTCAAACCTGTGTCCCCCGCATTGGCAGGCGGATTCTCAAACACTGCGCCACCAGGGAAGCCCCAGAATTCTTATTTTTACATGGCAAACTTATGAATGATTCAACTATTACAATCAATGTTGTATACTGTGATTGGTTAAGAGTCATCTTAGAAAGAGATTGAAACACCAGCATATGCATTCATATCATTTGATGACAAAAGTTTTCCTAGATATTCTGGCTCCATGTGACCAAAAACATCAACAACTACAGGGCATGTGATATTATGGGGTGGGAAGACGAGGAAGAAAGTTTGTAAATTACCACTTCTTCTTTTGAGGTATGAAATATAGTAAGGGTTATGAGTAACATCCTTTCAGACTTAAAAAATCAAGTCTATATAAAGAACATTGGAAAAAATAAGTTGACAATAATCCTGGTTTTGAGATCATGCCATTTCTCCTGATTCATCATATTATTTCTTTGAATGCAAGGACTATCTTAACACTTCATATGTAGATGCATAGTCATATAAATAAGATATTCTCTTAAGTAATTCAAGGAACTTGGATACTGAGTAAATGTCATGTAATAAAGAATGAGTGGGAGTTAACTAGGCAAAGAGAGAATGGGAGCAAAGACTTGAAACAGCATATGGTGTGCGCAGAGAATCGCTCCCAGAGACAAGACAGGGAGTGGAAAAAATCTGATCATAGAGTCTTAACTGATATCTTAAGAATGAGTAAGCCAATATGTATACATATAGAAAGTAATAAAAACCCCTCAAAGTATCAGGGTGGTTAAAAACCTATACGACAGGGCTTCCCTGGTGGCGCAGTGCATTGAGAGTCCTCCTGCCGATGTAGAGCACACGGGTTCGTGCCCTGGTCCGGGAAGATTCCACGTGCCGTGGAGTGACTGGGCCCGTGAGCCATGGCCGCTGAGCCTGCGCGTCCGGAGCCTGTGCCCTGCAACGGGAGAGGCCACAACAGTGCAGCTACTCACAAAGCAAAACCAAAGAATAAAAACAGATACTGGTTTATGCGCTCAGTTCTGGAAGCCTGTGGAGTGCAAATTGTCATGAAGCCAATTTAATATAACTGCTTCCTTTATGCTGAAAGGATTCACTAGGGACCTCTCTGTTTCCATACAGGAAATAAAGCCTGTTGTGTCTGAACAAAAACTAAGATATATTTTTCTTTTTCTTTCTATAATGCAGAATAAAAAAAAAAAAAAAAAAAAAAAAGCTATAGGACATAACAATATTATTTATAATAGCCAAAAGGTGGAAACAGCACAAATTTCCATCAATGGATAAGCAAAATATGGTCTATCTATGCCATGGAATATTATTCTACCATGAAAAGGAATGAAGTACTGATACATGCTACAACATGGATGAAACTCGTGCCCACTAAAGACCACATACTGTATGATTCCATTTACAGGAAATGTCCAGAATAGGCAATTCCATAGAGACAGAGAGTATATTAGTGGTTGCTTCTGGGCGGGTGGGGTTTGGGAGGGGGAATAGGGGGATGACAGCTAAAAGGTATAGAGGTGTTGGAAATGTTCTAAAATTGACTGTGGGGACTTCCCTGGTGGTGCAGTGGTTAAGAATCCGCCTGCCAAAGCAGGGGACATCGGTTCGAGCCCTGGTCCAGGAAGATCCCACATGCCGCGGAGCAACTAAGCCCGTGCTCCACAACTACTGAGCCTGCACTCTAGAGCCCACGTGCCACAACTACTGAAGCCTGCACGCTAGAGCCCCTGCTCTGCAACAAGAGAAGCCACTGCAATGAGAAGCCCGCGCACCGCAACAAAGAGTAAACCCCACTCGCTACAACTAGAGGAAGCCTGCACGCAGCAACAAAGACCCAAGGCAGCCAAAAATAAATAAATAAATAAATAAATTTATATTTGTGAATATACTCAAAACTATTGAATAGTATACTTTAAATATGTGAATTTTATGGTGTGTGAACTGTATCTCAATAAAACCTTTTTTTGTTTAAGCTGTAGGATTACTTACCAAGGGAAAGTCAGTTTAGAGGCTGTATTCTTTGGTCTTATGGATGTTGGAAGGAGAGTTCAAAAAGAGAAATTGCTCTAGAAATTTCTTTATTTCCTTTAGAAAACATTCAGCCTTGGTTGTTCTAGATGCACAAGTTCTTATTTTCTGGTTGCTTTTGAATATGTAAAGAGTGCCAGAAAGAAACAAAAAACCCACTTTGTAGCTCTCTAATCGTTTGTAAAGTTTATGGTAAGACTTAGCTGTTGTGAGTTAAGATTTAGAATCTTGCTGTGCATCCTGGTTAAGATCATATAGTGTGATGGCCACTGGACTCTGAGATATGCAGATACACTGTGGATTTAACTCATCCACAAATCTCAAGTGGAAAAGGGAGGGGAGATAAGCCAGAATGGAAGACAAGATGTTTGTCCTGGCATTTTTTCCCCCTTCATCAAGAGTATTGTAAGGTCTCCCACTAGGATGGCTAAAATTAAAAGGACTGATATACATGCACCCCAGTGTTCATTGCAGCACTATTCACAACAGCCAACACATGGAAGCAACCTAACTGTCCATCTACAGAGGAATGGATAAAGAAGATGTGGTACATATATACTATGGAATATTACTCAGCCATAAAAAAGAATGAAATAATGCCTTTGCAGCAACATGGATGGACCTAGTGATTATCATACTAAATGAAGTGTCAGACAAAGACAAATATATGGTATCACTCATATGTGGAATCTAATTTTTTAAACAATGATACAAATGAGCTTATTTATAAAATAGAAACAGACTTACAGATATCAAAAGAAAACTTATGATTACCAAAGGGGAAACGTGGATGGGAGGGATAAATCAGGAGCTTGAGATTAACATACGTACACTATTATATATAAGATAGATAACAAATAAGGACCTCCTGTATAGCTCAGGGAATTATACTCAATATTCTGTGATAACCTATATGAGAAAATCTGAAAAAGAATCAATATATGTATATGTATAATTGAATCACTTTGCTGTACGCCTGAAACTAACACAACATTGTAAATCAACTATACTCCAATAAACATTTTAAAAAATAAAAATAAATTTAAAAAATAATAAAATAAAATTAAAATGACTGATGATTCCAAGTGTTGTCAAGGATGTGGAGCAATCTCTCTCTTGCTGGTGGGAGTGTAGATGGTACAACCACTGTGGCAAGACTGTTTGGCAATATATATATATATATATATTTTTTTTTTAAATAAATTTATTTATTTTTGGCTGCTTTGGGTCTTCGTTGCTGCGTGCGGGCTTTCTCTAGTTGTGGTGAGAGGGGGCTACTCTTGGTTGCGGTGCACGGGCTTCTCATTGTGGTGGCCTCTCTTGTTGCGGAGCACAGGCTCTAGGCGCGCGGGCTTCAGTAGTTGTGGCACGCGGGCTTAGTGGCTCCATGGCATGTGGGATCTTCCCGGACCAGGGCTCGAACCCGTGTGCCCTGCATTGGCAGGCAGGTTCTTAACCACTGCATCACCAGAGAAGCCCCTGAACTTAAGATTTATGTGCTTTATTGGATGTAAATTATACCTCAGTATTAAGAGTATTGCAAAGTATGGACTTCCTGGGTGGTCTAGTGGGTAAGACTCTGTGCTCCCAATGCAGGCGGCCCAGGTTCGATCCCTGGTCAGGGAACTTGATCCCAAATGCCACAACTAAGATCCTGCGTGCTGTAACTGGGCCCCCGCACAACCAAAATCAATCAATCAATTAATCAATCAATCAAAAAGAGTATTGCAAAGTAAAGTCGTCTATCCCAGTAGTTTCCAAAATGGTGTGCACAGGACAATCCATTGGATATAGGAAGAAAGTATTAGCATCTCTATTTTTTATTTCCTCTTTTTAAAAACTTAACTATATTTAATTTATAATACTGTGTTTTGTTTTGTTTTGTTTTGTTTTGCAGTACGCAGGCCTCTCACTGCTGTGGCATCTCCCGTTGCAGAGCACAGGCTCCAGACACGCAGGCTCAGCGGCCATGGCTCACGGGCCCAGCCGCTCCGCGGCATGTGGGATCTTCCCGGACCGGGGCACGAACCTGTGTCCCCTGCATTGGCAGGCGGACTCTCAACCACTGTGCCACCAGGGAAGCCCGGTAATCATTAATTTTACCTGAGGTCCAGTCACACATTTGATAATGCAAGAAACAATAATCTTGTAAAATAGGCAGAATACAAGAAATATAGCTAGGGCTTCCCTGGTGGCTCAGTGGTTAAGAATCCGCCTGCCAATGCAGGGGACACGGGTTCGAGCACTGGTCTGGGAAGATCCCACATGCCGCAAAGCAACTAAGCCCGCGTGCCACAACTACTGAGCCTGCGCTCTAGAGTCTGTGAGCCACAACTACTGAGCCCACGTGCCGCAACTACTGAAGCCCGTGCGCCTAGAGCCCGTGCTCCGCAACAAGAGAAGCCACTGCAGTGAGAAGCCCACACACCGCAATGAAGAGTAGACCCCGCTCGCCACAACTAGAGAAAGCCCGCGTGCAGCAATGAAGACCCAGCACAGCCAATAAATAAATAAAAGATTAAGGGAAAAAAAAGAAAGATATCTAGTAACGTTAGAAATCCTAAGTATTTTATTTGTTTCTGTTTTTGCGGTACGTGGGTCTGTCACTGTTGTGGCCTCTCCCATTGCGGACAACAGGCTCCAGACACGCAGGCTCAGCGGCCATGGCTCACGGGCCCAGCCGCTCCGCGGCATGTGGAATCTTCCCGGACCGGGGCACGAACCCGTGTCCTCTGCATCGGCAGGCGGACTTTGAACCACTGCGCCACCAGGGAAGCCCAATCGTAAGTATTTTAGCTAAGAACTTTCATTACGTGCAGCCCAGTATCTCCCCAGGTTGTCTGACCAGTCTGTTCTGCACCAACCTTCATTTTTCTTTTTAAAAAATATTTATTTGGTTGCATCGGGTCTTAGTTGCAGCACGAGGGATCTCGGCGCACAAGCCCTGAGGCATGTGGAACTTTAGTTCCCCTACCAGGGATCGAACCCGTGTCCCTTGCATTGGAAGGCAGATTCTTAACCACTGGACCACCAAGGAAGTCCCTGCACCAATCTTTATAAGGGAACTAATATATTGGTATTTTACATAGTGCTCAAAGATGTCTGCATATGCAAGCCGAGTGGTAGCTCATTGTGACCCGTTATAGGATTGCGAAAGGAATGGCATCTTCTAAGGCAGTGGTCCCCAACCTTTGTGACACCAAGGACTGGTTTTGTGGAAGACAATTTTTCTACGGATGGGGGGGGGGATAGTTCAGGAGGTAATGCGAGCGATGGAGAGAGGCAGATGAAGCTTTGCTCGCTCGTCTGCCACTCACCTCCTGCTGTGCAGCTCTGTTCCTAACAGGCTGTGGACCGCTATCGGTCCACGGCCCAGGGGTTGGGGACCCCGGTTCTAAGGAGTTACATGGCTGGTGCTAGAAGAAAATTGAGCTTTATGGTTGTGCAGGTATTTCTGCCACAGGGGAGGTCTGGTTATGCATAATGCAGATGCACAATGCACACTAAAGAGGCCAAAACAGAGAAAAAGTTTTAAGTTTTTCTTGTCTTAAAATGCGAAATTTTCTTTTTTTTTGGCCATGCCGCGCTGCATGTGGGATCTTAGTTCCCCAACCAGGAATCGAACCTGCACCCCATGCAATGCAAGCGCAGAGTCTTAAGCACTGGACTGCCAGGGAAGTCCCAGAATGTGAACTTTTATTTCATCAAGATGTTTGTTTCTAATTTGAGCAAAGGTGCCAGTGTGCCTCAGTTGGCGACCTGGATTTTATGTTGTGACAATGGTGAGCCAGTAAAAAGTGTGAAGCAGGACGAGATCGGGCTTATGTTTTAAGAGTATACTTACGGGGCTTCCCTGGTGGTGCAGTGGTTGAGAGTCCGCCTGCCGATGCAGGGGACACGGGTTCGTGCCCCGGCCCGGGAAGATCCCACATGCCGCGGAGCGGCTGGGGCCGTGAGCCATGGCCGCTGAGCCTGCGCGTCCGGAGCCTGTGCTCCGCAACGGGAGAGGCCACAACAGTGAGAGAGGCCCGCGTACCGCAAAAAAAATATACTTAGGGAAGGGGATGGAGAATGGCTGTATGGAGACATGAGTGGAAAGATAAAAACGATCATGGCTAATAAAAATATAATAAATATAACAACAAAAAGTATCCTGGCTAATTATGTATTTGAACTTAAATTCAAAAATATTTATATTCCATAAAGCTACTTCTTTGGCATATCAAAAGCTAACCCGTTACCTATCAGAACTGTACATGTCTGTTAATCTTCCACCAATTTATTTGATAAATTTTCCTAATCTAAAATTATTTTGAGGGATAATTGACATATAACATTACTTTCAGGTATACAACATAATGAGTCAATATTTGTATATACAATGAAATGGTCACCACAATAAATCTAGTTAACATCCAGAGCAATGAAACCAGTGTTAAGACTGGGAAAGAACTTTTTCAGCGCAGCTTGAGTCCATGAAGCCGGAACATTCATTTCCATTTGTTACATTCTAGTGCCACCACTTGACCCTTTCATTCCTTGCACATTTATGCCCAAGAATACAATCACAGGCTCTACTTGTGATCTCAGGCTTATAATTACAGTTTTCTTAAGGTTCAGTCACATAGATATTAAAGAAATACAAATGTAAATACTGAGACACTATTTTCACCTATCAAATTGGCAACAAGTTTTAAAAAGTATGAATGCCAGGACTTCCCTGGTGATGCAGTGGTTAAGAAGAATCCACCTGCCAATGCAGGGGACACGGGTTTGATCCCTGGTCCGGGAAGATTCCACATGCCGCAGAGCAACTAAGCCCATGTGCCACAACTGCTGAAGCCCATGTGCCTAGAGCCTGTGCTCTGCAAGAGAAATCACCACGAGAAGCCCATGCACCGCAACGAAGAGTAGCCCCTGCTCGCCGCAACTAGAGAAAGACTGCACGCAGCAACGAAGACCCAACGCAGCCAAAAGTAAATAAATCAAAAAAAAAAAAAAAAAAAGTATGATCACCCAACGTTGGGGAGGATACAGTAAAGCAGACATTCATGTTTCTGGTAGGAATAGGCTTTTGTGAAGAAGACCTTTTGAAATGCATGCAGTTTGGCAATTTGCATCCAGTCTTTAAAATGTCCTTTTGAGAGTTCCCTGGTGGCCCAGTGGTTAGGGCTCTGAGCTTCCACTGCAAGGGGCACGGGTTCAATCACAGGTTAGGGAACTAAGAGCCCGCAAGCCACTCGGCATGGTAAAAAAAAATCCTTTATTCCCTTTGATCTGGTTAATCTGTTCCTGGGAATGTATGTTAAGGAAATAACTCCAAATAAGGAAAAAGGTTTGTGGAAAATATTGGTGTAAATTTCCAGAAGATAGCAAGTGGGTGACCATCTAAACCTACTGCAAGTAGCAGGTTTACAAACGAGGGGATTAAGGCTTTGAGACGTTATATAACTTGTCCAGGATCACACAGCTAGTAGGTGATAGAGCCAGAGGTCAAACCCAGACTTGTTTTTTATCCAAAACCCATGTTTTTAGTCATATCATGTTGTTTCCTGTACAGAAATAATATTTTTCTCAACAGGCAAAGGCAAACGAATTCTAGTATTATCAAATTGTTTATTCACAAGTAGAGCAAAAGACTACACAGGCAGGATAGAGGTGTGAGTGACGTTTCTGTGTGCGGGGTCCCGGCTGCAGGCTCTCAACTCCACGCCGCCCTTGCAGGCCAGCTTCCATCCTGCCCTGTCCTGCCGGGGGCTTACAGCCTGCAGACTGCGTCTCCCAGACCCCTTGCCAGATGGCTTCTGTTCATTCCTGCTATTTCTTGGCACTGGCACGAGAATCAGGAGGCTGGAGAAAGCAAAACGCTGCCTCTTTTCCCTTCTGGAGGCAGCAGCACTTATAGCCAAGGGTGACCAAGCGCTGCGTGGGCAGCAGTGCCGGTGGGAGGAGGCTCAGCCTCCGGAACAGCAGCGCCTGAGCTCCGAGGCAAGGCAGCTTCCTTTTCTCTTTTTAAAATTAATTAATTGTTTATTTAATTTAATTTTTACTTTTGGTCGCGTCGGGTCTTAGTTGCGGCACACAGGATCTTCGTTGAGGCGTGCAGGATCTTTTCGTTGCAGTGTGCTGGCTCTTTGCTGCAGCTCGCGGGCTTCTAATTGTGGCGTGTGGGTTTTCTCTTCTCTAGTTTTGGCACACAGGCTCCAGAGCACATGGGCTCTGTAGTTGCGGCACGCAGCCTTAGTTGCCCTGCAGCATGTGGGATATTAGTCCCCTGACCAGGGATCGAACCTGCGTCCCCTGCATTGGAAGGCGGATTCTTTACCACTGGATCACCAGGGAAGTCTCAAAGCAGCTTCTGATGTTAGGCGAACAGCCCCTTCCCTTTAGTTTCTCCAGCGCCCCCTCTTCATCTCCCTTTTGCCTTTCAGTCCTCTTGACAGCTTTGTAACCAATTCCTGACACTTAGTCCTTCTCTGCTTCAACTACCTAGAGTGGTTTCTGTATTTCTGGCTGGCCACTGATGTATACGCTCTGCAGCAAAGATTATATACATATCTACTGGAATGACGTTAAAAAGACTGACATTCTTATTTATATAGATGGAAGAAACAGGATATAAGTAGTTGCTTTTCTTACGGGGGGAGCAAAAAACTCCTTCATACAGAGTGCAAAAAACTAATAGTCTTTACAAGTTATACACGTAACTGGCAAAGAAAATATTTATTAATTTGTGACATGAGTTCTTTATGAGACAGTTATGCTATTATTAAGCATCTTAGTTATTACTTTGAGGAACATCTGACAATAGCTACTGTACACAGATTGCACAATTTAAAAACTGTAATAAATAGGGTCAGTTGATAACAGATTCCAAACTTCCTCTTATTCTTCTTGAAAAAAGTTTTGATGATCTACTATGATCCATTAAGAAACACCTAAATGGGAAGAAACACAGAAGCATTTTTATGAGTGTCACTTAGTTTTTTAAACAGAAAATGGTTTGATAAACTATAGAACTTAAGCCCTTAACTATATTGCTAAAAATCTACGTATGAGATTATTTTTATTTTATTTTATTTTTTTATTTTTATTTTTTTGTGGTATGCGGTCTCTCTCTCACTGCTGTGGCCTCTCCCGTTGCGGAGCACAGGCTCCGGACGCGCAGGCCCAGGGGCCATGGCTTACGGGTCCAGCTGCTCCGCGGCATGTGGGATCTTCCAGGACCGGGGCAGGAACCCATGTCCCCTGCATCGGCAGACGGACTCCCAACCACTGCGCCACCAGGGAAGCCCCAATATGAGATTATTTTGCATTTTAGACAGATATGATTGGAGAAAAACAGATACATTTTAAGGGCCACAAATCTGTCTCCTGAATCAATATTCTCCTTTTTTGAAAAAAGTAATCTTATGCCATTGAGCACAACAGACTGGAAGTGGAGAAGGGAAGTTATTAATGGATGTTAACAAAATGCAGGCTTATTTTAATGTGACTGATCTGGACCATGGGAAGAAAAAAACTGCTAATAACTTAATTACGTCCACTAAAACTACCACAACATGATCAAAATTAAAATTTTTACCTTATATTTAAGTTCAGAACAGGAATAAAAGTGATTTACGTGAATATTTTATACACAAAAACATTTGGAAGAACGTACACCAAATTGTTAACAATGATCTTATCTCTGGTTTCTGAGATTTCAAGTTATCAGTTTTCTTGTTATTATTATTTTTGCTCTTCCAGATTTCTTTTTTTAAAAAAATTATCTATCTATCTAACTATTTATTTATTTGGCTGCATTGGGCCTTAGTTGTGGCATGCAGGATCTTTCGTCATGGCACACAGGCTCCTCTGTAGTTGTGGCACGCGAGCTGCAGAGCGCACAGGCTCCCTAACCGTGGTGTGGCCTTAGTTGCCCCGTGGCATGTGGGATCTTAGTTCCCCGACCAGGGATCCAACTGGCACCCCCTGCACTGGAAGGCGGATTTTCAACCGCTGGACCACCAGGGAAGTTTTGCTTTTCCAGTTTTCCTTTTGGTTTTCTATAGTGAACGTATATGTCTTAGCTAATTAAAGAAGAAGTAATAAAAGCAATGGATACTCCAGCACAACACTAATCAATGCCCTTTAAAATTTAGTTTGTCGGGGAGTTCCCTGGCGGTCCAGTGGTTAGGACTCTGCCCTTTCACTGCCATGGGCCAGAGTTCAATCCCTGGCTGGGGAACTAAGATCCCTCAAGCCGCACGGTGTGGCCAAAAAATTAAATAAATAAACCCGAGAGTGGAACCTAGGCCTCTTGATTCCTGGTCTGGGACTCTCTCATACAAAAAGTGAAATATAAAAATACATGCAGTCACGCATAAAAATACATTTATCTCCAGAACAGGTAGGCTCAATTTTAAGACCCTAGAAATAAAAATCGTGTCAGGTTAGAACCCAGTAACTCTGGGCCAGATTTACCTTCAGAGTTTCACAGGGAGTGGCTTCTGGTGGCACAGGTTTCCCACAATGCTTGTAATATTCAGTTATAAAGATTGAAGCTTCATCTAAACTATGGAATCAGCAAGAAGAAGAGGGGCATGAGGAAAATGTGGGAGTGATAAATACGTTTGCCCTGTCCACTGTGGTGATGGCTTCACAGGTGTATACACATATCAAAATTTATCAAGTGGCATACTTGAAGTATGTGCAGTTGATTATATATATCAATTTTACCTTAAAAATTACTACTTGTTCATAAATGACAACCTGTAATTATGGTTGGATCACAAGTGGTAAACAAGCAGAAAGAAATCCATGGCATGGCACTAAGTAAGTGACACCTCCAGGGATCAGCACAGTTAGACCAAATGTAGGGATGGACCCAGAAACATTTCAGTCCTGAATAAGCTTTCCTTTTATTCTGTGCCAGCCCATTTCTCCCTTCTTTTTACTTTCCAAATCCCCTCTGAACCCTATCCCAAGAAGCTTACTGTTTCTAAACTTGTGGGTGCTGGAAAATTAGATAACCAAGCTTAGCAAAAATTATGTTACATATAGCTATTGATTCTTTGGTCAAGTGTCTAAGGAGTAAAGTTGTCATGTAGGGTTTTAGAGCAGGACTATTTTGGGAGTTCAGGCAGCTTGATTAATTGTCTGATTCCAAGTTCATGTTCCAAGAGATTGGATTACAAGACAACTAATCTCTTAGTAGGTGTTAGTAGCAAGGTATGTGTAACTTAGTGATGCTACAGCTTAATTATTTGGAGCCTTTAATTACAATCAAATAACTTTACGATTATTTGATATTTTCCTCCAAAATAAAGATAAATTTTAAGGAAATTCTATGTTAAGTTGTTTTTTTTTTAAATTTTATTAACTTACCTTAACTCATTTGCCAAATAGTTTACTAGTTCAGTGACGTTGTTGGTATTCATCATGTGTGATTTCAACACTGGGAAGTATTTTGTCTTTGCCAAAATCCCAAACTCCTTCTTATCTATGATATTATTCAGGACCAGACTTCTAACCTGTAGAATGACAGGTATCATCACACACAAAATGTGTTAGATGCCATGTCATCCTATTCAATACCAAAACATTTCTGACAATTAGAAGTTAAATTATCATCGCATTGTGACTAAGCCTCCTCTTTGAGGGGGTGGGCAGGGGGAACTGCTTTGGTCCATTTCAGTATACAGTGAATAAATAAAAAGTTGTTGTTAAGCACTTTGGGACTTTTTGCAAGGAAAACTGTTCACAATGACAAGTATTGAAGGCTACAGATTTTCCACTGAGTAGAGCACTAAATAAACAAGACAGCCAGGGTCCCTGCCTTTTAAAAATTTAATGAGGCTTTAATGAAAGCAAAATAATTGTATATAGTAACAAACAGATCGAGATGGTAAGTTTTCAGCTTAATCTTGGTTTGGGGAAAATTTATTACCTTCTAATATCAAGTTTTTCATAACAAAAGGGAGAGGAAATTGCCTCTTACTTGATGTGAAAACCCTGCCAGCTGGCCAGTATTCATATGTTCCTCTAACTGCTGTAAAATGATCTGAGGGTCACAGGAGTCCAGAAAATTCTAGAGAAAAAAAATCAAAACATAATTAATGGAAAAGTATAATTACTACTAATTTCTGTCAAACCTGGAAGGTTTTCATTTTTAAATTTGAAATATCATAAAGCATATCTACTATAGGAAAAAACCACCTCTATCAACAACAACAAAATTACTGAAATAAGGAAAAAAAGCATTTTACAAATAACTATTCCAACAGCAAAGAGTTGCTTAATAAGCATTTTGTCATTCTAAGTGCCAAAAGGAATCTATTTAAATACTAAAACTCTGAAAAGCATCAATGGATGAGTTTAAGAAGTCAAAAAGGAACAAAGTCAAAGACAGGCACAGATGGCTCTGAAAAAATGCAACAAATAGAGCAAGTAAGAAATAAAAATTGTATGTGCTCATTTATATAGATCTCTATGTACTGGCTTCTCTACCTGTGGGGAAATAATTGTAAAACATTTCCAAATGCTTTGTTCTATTTATTGTATAGTATAAAGGGGATGGGAGTTATTTTTAAAAGTTCTATCCTCAGAATGCCTTTGTTAGACACCCACACACAACCTGACTCTTCTCTCTTTTATCTCCTACATCTAATCACCAAGTAAAGCTGCATCTTTCCCACCTAGCTCATTTTTGTTGCCACCACCCTACTTTGGGTACTTATCCCCTCAGGCTTCCCCTGCCTAGCCACAAGATTGTTGGATAATTCCTACTCAAATGGAATGATTCCCAAGAGTTTCACTTCTCGCCCCCTCTCTCCTCTGATCAGGCCCACGTGGATTATTCCTTCAAAAATACTGCCTGATCATTTCACTTTATTCTGGCAGGAAAATTCACTGTTCCCCACTGATAAAGAATAAGGTGCAAACTCCTCTTCGGGCATCCCTCAGACAAACCTTCATCTGTCTCTCAGTGTTGCCTCCCACCAGACCCCCACACAAACCTTCCACCCCACTCACGCTTTACAGGTTTGGTGAAAAGAAAGTGGAACCTTTTGCAGGGGACATGCAACATGAGACCTTCCACACCCTTGGGAGCCCCGGAGGAACAATTTGCAAAATACCTTTATTTCCTGGTGCCTTTTTTCCGAGTGGGGCATGAGCATTAGACAAGCTAATGCAAAAGCCGGAAGCTCTAACTGGACATACTGCCTGGCCACTCTGATCAGGTCAAGATCATCTGAAACTGGACATCTTCAAGAGAGCACGTTAATTAGTTAATAACCTGTCATATTCACTAGATTATACTGGCCTTCCTAGTTTTCCACAGTGGTTACCTGTTTATGGTTTCAGTAATTTTAAACATTAAAATGCTGGTGCATAATGTATGCCTAGTAATGAGTAGCTTGAGCCTTTTATGACATCCTTCGTGGAATAAAATACTTGATCTACAGGAACACAGACTCCTGACTGCAGCTATAATTGTGGCTGAAAGTCTATACATGGCTAAAGACGAATACTTAGAAGACTCAAAATTCATGAGACAACACTGTATGATTTACGGTAGTCACAAAAGGTGCTCTATACTCACATTAAAACTGGGTACAAAGTTTAGGGAATGCAGGTTGAATATAAGTTCACTAGTTGCACTGCATGTGGAAAGTAGACATTGTAAAAATAATAGAGATACTTTATTTTCAAATCAAGTGGTATGCTTAACTTCCCCCCAAAAAGGAATTACTCATAGGAATGTTTATTAGAAAGGAATTTTATAAGCAACAAATCTGATTTTGGGGGATAGGAAAACAAATATTTTACTTACTCTAGGACAGCGATGAGACTCTCACAACAGTCTGACAGCTGACTGGGGCTTAAAGGACAAGAGGCTGAAAATAAAAAGCAACAATCATGTGTCTATATGCATAACTATAAAATGCTACTGTCAGTGTGTCGGGGAGAGGGGAGAGAAAGATACCTGAAAGTAGCGGTATCTGAACCACACGCTGCCAGGCTCTGCTGAAGTAGGGAACCTGCGGAAACAAGTTTATTAAAGAATTCATGTCTGGGATCTTATGAACCTCTCTTTATTTTGCAGTCACAGAACTATATACACTTAGAGCTTATATGCTTGATGTTAAGACCAAAATTATAAGTTGATATCTCCCAGTTCTAGATCATAAGACTCTAGGAGAATTTTCTTCATAACTGTATATTTCAGGATATTAACATATAATACTGGCTGATTCATTATTATTAATTTTGCTTTGCAAAATACCCTCTTATTTATTTATATTTGAAAAAATTGAAGTATAGTTGATTTACAATATTATATGCAAGTGATTCAGTATTTTTACAGATTATACTCCACTAAAAGTTATTATAAGATAATGGCCATAATTCCTTGTGCTATATACTATATCCTTTTTGCTTATCTGTTTCATATGTAGTAGTTTGTATCTCTTCATCCCATATCCCTAATTTGCCACTCCCCGCTTCCCTCTTCCCTCTGGTAACCACTTGTTTGTTTTCTTTGAGTCTGTTTCTGTTTTACATACACATTCATTTGTATTATTTGTTTAGATTCCACACATAAGTGATATCTTACAGTATTTGTCTTTCTCTATCTGACTTACTTCATTAAGCATGTTACTGCAAATGGCAAAATTGTATTCTTTTTGTTATGGCTGGGTAGTATTCCATTGTATCTATCTACACCACAGCTTCTTTATCCACTCATCTGTTGATGGGCATTTAGATTTCTTCTGTATCTTTGCTACTGTAAATATATAGTGTTGCTATGAACACTGGGGTCCATGTATCTTTCCATGATTCATTATTGTTGCATTTGGGAAAAAAGTGTCAGAACTCAATTCAGAAAACAAAATTTATACTAAGTCTATGTATGTGCCAGACATTGTGCTAGGACCATAGGAAAGGCGGAGGGAGAGAAAGAATTTCAAAAAATGAATAAGGCAACACATAAATTTCCATCAATAGGAGGAGTGGTTAAATAACTTATGATACATTTTATTCCACATTTTGGAGAACAATTAAGAGTTAAAAATCATGAAATAGGGCTTCCCTGGTGGCGCAGTGGTTGAGAGTCCGCCTACCGATGCAGGGGACACGAATTTGTGCCCCGGTCCGGGAAGATCCCACATGCCGCGGAGCGGCTGGGCCCGTGAGCCATGGCCGCTGAGCCTACGCATCCGGAGCCTGTGCTCCGCAACGGGAGAGGCCACAGCAGTGAGAGGCCCGCGTACCAAAAAAAAAAAAAAAAAGAAATACCTCAAAAGATTAAACATAGTTATTGTAAGACCCAATAATTCCACTCCTAGGTACACACTCAAGAGAAACAAAAACATATGTTCACTTATACACAAATGTTCACAGAGCAGCATTATTCATAACCAAAAAGTGGAACCAACCCAAATATCCATCAACTGATGAATGGATAAATAAAATGTGGTCTCTCCATACGATGAAACATTATTCAGCAATAAAAAGGAAAGATATGGGACTTCCTTGGTGGCTCAGTGGTTGAGAATCCACCTGCCAATTCAGGGGACATGGGTTGGTGCCCTGGTCTGGGAAGATCCCACATGCCGCAGAGCACCTAAGCCTGTGCGCCACAATTACTGAGCCCGTGCTCTAGAGCCCGTGAGCCACAACTACTGAGCCAGTGTGCCACAACTGCTGAAGCTTGCGTGCCTAGAGCCTGTACTCCTCAGCAAGAGAAGCCACTGCAATGAGAAGCGCACGCACCACAACAAAGAGTAGCCCCCGCTCACTGCAACTAGAGAAAGCCCGTGTGAAGCAACGAAGACCCAATGAAGCCAAAAATAAATAAATTTATTTAAAAAAAAAGGTATGATACACTGATACATGCGATAATGTAGCTGAACCTTGAAAACATTATGGTAAGTGAAAGAAGCACAAAGGCCACATATTGTATGACTCCATTGATATGAAATGCCCAGAAGAGATAAATCCATAGAGATAGAAAGTAGACTAGTGGTTACCAGAGGCGGGAGGGAGGGGGGGAAAAAGGAATGAATGATCTGTGATGGATATGGGGTATATTTTCAGGGTAAAGAAAATGTTCTAGAATTAGATAGTGCTATTGGTAACACACTTTGTGAATATACTAAAAGCCACCTAACTGTACACTTTAAAAGGGTAAATTTTATGTGTGAATTATATCAAAAAAAAAAAAAAGATCTGTACGTGCTGATGTGAAACAATCTCCAAGATACAATTGTTATGTGGAAACAAACACTTTGCCTAGAATGTGATTGCATTTATATGTACCAAAATGAATACATACACACACAACACCCACACCCACACATATACACGCCCACACCCCTGCTTATATATAATAGAAAGCTCTAGAAGAAAACATAAGAAATTGTCAACAGTAGTCACTTCTGGGGAGATAATTATGAAGGGAAATGGTAAAGAAAAATTTTCATGTTTTACTCAGCATATGTTCTAATTTATTAAACTAAGAATAAATTATATATTTCTATTATATATATATATATATTATGTGTGTGAACAACACATGAAATTTAGAAAAGATGAATAAGACATGGTCTTTGACTTTAAGGGTCCTCAAAGTCCAAGAGGGGCAGTTGAATGTGTGATTTAAATAAATTATACCATGACCAATGTTATAGTTGAGCCAAAGTGTTTTGAAGGCATAAATGAAGATGTGATTCCTGAGGCCTGAAGAACTGGGAGAAGTGATGTCTTGGATGAGACAATGTCCAAGCTGAGTATTCTGGGTCCAGGCACCACTTTAATGGAACAGCAACCTGAAGCTTCACTGAGGGGCTGACTACTTAATCCAGTGTATCCAGCACTAGCCGGTGAGTATAAAGATTAAATTTTGTAAAATTTACTTTAGAAAACTACATACCTGCCATAAAGAGTAGATGCTAGAAATGGCTGTTAAAACCTTCCTTAGATAAGGAATCTGAAAAAATAAAACACAAAAGTTCTGAAGACCACCCAAACAGAAAATTCCAATGTGAAAATTAAACTTTCACAAGAATATCAGTAAAATTTATCTTCCATGAGGACCACCAGAGAAGGTCACTTACAAATTCACAAACATCAAAGGAGGCCAGGGAAACTTCCATTTGTTTCCAATGAAATTTATGTCAGTTTTGAGTTTGCACTTTCTCTGGCCTAACGCCAAGTTCTTTAAGCTGGGCATGAAGCCAGTGAGAGTGAATGTTTTCAGCATCCATCTGTTCAATAACAAGTATCAGTGCAAAAGGTTTAGGAGATGCTGTGCAAAATCTTTAAAATATACTGCAGTCTAGGGCACTGAGTCTTACTTACCATTCTGAAGCCAAGAAGCTTTTGCAAGAGTCCATTCCAAAGCTGCAGGTCATAGATTTTGTATTCTAAACAAAGCTCAGTCACCAACCTTACGGCCTGAAGCAGACAAAAAAAAAATTCATACTGTTTCAAGACACCAGTAAACCAAACCACCGTTGGAAAAGGTAGGGCAGCTAAAGACAAAACATGCTTATAGTCAAAGTATGTCTATTGCCTAATCTGAGTGAAGGCCCTCATCTCTCTAGGGAAAGAAA
>NW_006774065.1:2342006-2349580 GCF_000442215.2 Lipotes vexillifer
AAATTATTCTTTTTCTTTCTTGCCGTTATGGACTCACAGCATCTCAGACTCCCCTTCCTCCCCGCTTTGTTTCTTCTGTCCTAGAACAGTTTGCTTGTTGGCCTCATACCCTTCCCACCCTGGGCTCCAACTGCCTCAGAGACTACATTCCCACCAGTAACTAGAAGGAAGAGAAACAATACTCCCTACACAGGGAAGTCTGTCTAGATGAGGACAGGCAGGACTTGGGGAGGGATTATAAAAGTGTTCCCTCGGGTAGGTAGGGATGGCTTCAGGCCTTAGGCTTTCAGGGAGAGAGGTAAGGGGACTTCCAAGTTGCCTTGTCAGGATAGGAAAGTCAGGAAGCCGTCAGAGCAGTAGACCTGTTCAGGAAACAAGAGTTTCTCTGGTTCTGTCTTTCAGAACTCTGAGTAGTGGCAGGCAGCTGAGTGAACACAAGAGCATCTGAGAAGACGGAGGCCCCACTGCCAGATGACACAGTGTACATACCATGGATTCGTGGCTGTGGTTTTTCCATAGACCTTTAATCATTCCTTCTTTAGGACTGTTGCAAAATAATTCATATGTGATGGGGATATTCAGAGCCTCAAATGATGCCAGAAAAGTTATACATTTCAAATAAGATCTGGAAAACAGAGGCATGTATGGGAATCACTCTCACTGACCATATTTACATTTAAAATAAAAGCCAACCCTTGGATATATCGGACAGTTTGTTGTTAAATGTCTATTTTAGGCTTCTAAATATAGTCATGGAATATTAGAAAGAAATCAATTTGAGGGGCTTCCCTGGTGGCACAGTGGTTAAGAATCCGCCTGCCAATCCAGGGCACACAGGTTTGAGCCCTGATGTGGGAAGATTCCACATGCCGTGAAGCAACAAAGCCTATGTGCCACAACTACTGAGCCTGTGGGCCACAACTACTGAAGCCCATGCACCTAGAGCCCATGCTCCACAATAAGAGAAGCCACTGCAATGAGAAGCCTGCACACTGAATGAAGAGTAGCCCCCACTCGCCACAACTAGAGAAAGCCTGTGCACAGCAACAAAGACCCAATGCAGCCAAAAATAAATAAAATAAATTTATATATATATAAAAAGAAATCAATCTGAGCAAGATGAAGAAAACACTCAGCTTCTAAATGTCTCAAAGACTCGAGGGAAACAAGATGTTCTTAAAGGCCTGTTTCCCCTTTGCCAGAACGTCAAGGACACTCGAGGCAACAGAACCATGTTGACACGGCCCCTCTAACGTGCTCTTCTGAACTATGGGGCTTAAAAGTTATGCTTCCAAAGAATCTGTTTTCTATTAATACAATTTTTAAACGTCCACTTACTTCACTTCTTCAATGGGCTTTTTGAAGAGAGATTCTACAGTTTCCTTGTCAGCCAAATAGAGGAGACACTGTAGGGCTCGCATTCTGTGGGCGAAAGTGAGCTGGTGCACACCTAACGTCTGTAAGACCAAAAGAGGTTTGTAGAGCTGTGCCGTGTGTTGTAGTTGGATAACTGAGTTTCCATCTAGGTAACATGAGCCACATCAGTTTTTAAAAGATTAAAGTCTATGTCTGCCCTTAGGGAGTCAGTGGTTCTTAAAGTGTGTTCCATGGACCCCTGCATGGGAGTTGGAGGGTGTCTTACACTCTTTGAGAAGGAAAATAGTTAGAACCACTTTTGTAATAATACTATAATGGTATACCTGCCTTTTACACTGTGTTAATATTTGCACTGATGGTTGCAAAAGCACTGGTGGGTGAACGGTAGGAACACCCAACTGCTGTGGCAGCCACCACATTCTTCATATTTGCAGTATTGAAAACAAGAGATGTCCACTTAAGAAGGTTCTTGAAGCAATAAGAATTAATTTTATTAAACCTCAACTCCTGAATATAGTACTATGAGTTCACACTTGAATATGTGTTACTATTAATTAATCAAAATATATTCATTGGGCTTCCCTGGTGGTGCAGTGGTTGAGAGTCCGCCTGCCAATGCAGGGGACACGGGTTCGTGCCCCGGTCCAGGAAGATCCCACATGCCGCGGAGCGGCTGGGCCCCTGAGCTACGGCCGCTGAGCCTGCGCGTCCGGAGCCTGTGCTCCGCAACGGGAGAGGCCACAACAGTGAGAGGCCCGCGTACCACAAAAACAAAACAAAACAAAACAAAAAAAACATATTCATTAATGTTCTACATGCCTAAACAGGAGGTACTCGTAAAGCGCACCACAATGCAACGGGTTTTTTTCAGGGAAAAGTCCTTGTATGACTGAGCTGTGAGCTGAACCAGGCACTTTTCAGGGAACACCATTTTTACTTGAAAGAATGACTATCAGATAAACTAATATGCAAGAAGGGATTTTTTCCCCCCTTGCGGTCAAGGACATACAATCAGCATCTCAGCCTTTTCCCCTTTCTCCCTTCTATCTACACCTTTACTCTCCCTCTGCTCCAAGTGCCTCAGAGAACATTTCTATATGCAAAAGCCTGAAGGCCGGAGATCAAGTTGCCTTTAGGGATAAGGGAAAGTTATCCCTAGAGTTTAGTGGGGAGGGGCTGTGACAGCTCAGGCAGGGCCTGGAGACCAGGGTGGAGACTTCTCTCAGACTGGCTCATTGGGGCCTCTGGTATTAGGGATGCAGCTGGACCAGGGCGTGGATAACCCATGGGAATTGTCAACAGCTGCACCACTCAGTCTGCCAAGCAGGATGTTTCAGAAGCCAGCACTAAACGGAGCTCGGCAGATACTACAATCCTCATCTGTAGAGTAAGACGTACTTTGAATAAGTACAGAAGTGAGCATTATCTTAATCATTTGTAAATGGTAAATATGCAGGAAAAAATGTTAAGCTTAGATGCAAAGATGAGCTTTGACTAAGTTCGTAGAGCTTACAGTTGTAGCTGATGTTGCAAAAATGAACAGCATTCTTGAACTATAATCAACCGGACGAGACAGAAGGAGATACAGGACTCTGAAAAAAAATTGTTAATTATATTTATACTTTAACTTAGTGAGAGATTAGCAAAACAGGAGACCTGATTTACTGTCCATAGAAAAAGTCATTAGACATCCCAAACACAGTCCTGAAGGGCTATCTCCTTTAAAGGGTACTTAATCTTTTCTTGAGTTCCTTCACAGCTAAAGAAGATACTAAAGACAATAAATGTCAAGCCTCAGTCCTCTCATCTATGAAATGGCTAGTCAACCTCCCAAAACGTATATTCTTTCTAGCTAAGGAATTAATACAAACCACAGCTGCAAAGTACACTGAACACTGCACGTGGAAACTTCAGGTTTAGTTCACAGGACCTTGTTAGTGGCACATTCTAACCTCTGGACTCAGGGCTGACTGGCCCCCTCCAGAGAAGGGCAAGACAATCAGGTGTACTGGAAGGGGAGGGAGGTGGAGATTCCAGTGGGAAAAGGCAGAAGTTATGAAATTGGCATGAAGTACCCTTTGGGATCTCCTTCTTAGGGTTCTCTCTCTCTCTCTGAACTGTTTCCCTCTAAGCCTGTCCAGGTGGCTGGTTCAGTCAGATGCTCCAGGAACTACCTCTTGCTTAGACAAAGGTGTCCCTGCCCTTAAAGGACTAAGCAAGGACGAAGGGGTGCCCAGAGGAAAGAAGGGCATGGAGGGGATACTAGGCCAGAATACTGGCCTAGTATTCTTTTCCAGTGTTTATCTTTCCACATCCTCTCTCACTATCAGATCTCCAGGGCCAATGTAGGGTGTAGGGCTTCATGAGTGAGCTGACCTACTTTGGTCCAGACCAGAATGGCAAAAAGCTGGGATGCATGCTATCACTCCCTTTCCCATGCCTATGCCAAGCATCATTAATAGATTACCGCATTTTCTGATTTGAGCACAGATATAGTCTTCTCAAGAGAGCAAGCCATGACCAGTCAGACTTAGCACAGTATGTAACACCAATGGGCCTTTCTAGGTCTCAGTCTTAGGTTAGAAGGGAAAAAGAAATCCTCGTGGCCTATATCTGAACCAGCCTAGCTCCCCAGGGGTCTGGGGCAGAGTCCTAGCTACAGAAGAGTTTTCCTTTGCTCAATGTACATTCTCTGCTAAAGGTGTTCTAGTAGGAACTCACTGAGGGTTCAGAACTCTGGATCTTGGTTGGTTTTTATTTATTCCACTGGAGATACTTAACACACTCACAGCCATATATCAATCAACTGATTCTTCTCAGAGGTTCTGATCCAAGTTATACCAAGAAAGTCCAATGTCTAACACATTCACTGGTAAGATTCCTACTAGGCAACAGGATGTAGACAAACATAAGTACAGGAAGAATACCTTCGTAGTGCTTCATCTTCCTGAAGTTCAAATAATTCTGATGGTGTCTTTGAAAAAGTGAAAGAAAAAAAGTTAAAAATTGAAGAAAGTTGGTTGACTGTATAAGCTTATGAAAGTCTATTAGATGAAAAAACCTAATATACAAAATTATATTTACAGGATGAGGTGTAGCTCAGTGGTAGAGTGCACGCTGAGCATACATGAGGCCCTGGGTTCAACTCCCAGCACCTCCATGTTCGATGACAGCAAAAAAAAAAAAAAAAAAAAGATTTATAAAAAATTTTTAATTTACAGACAGGGAATTACAGTGTAATTCATTACTTTATGAGAAGATTCTTGCTTTAAAAAATGGGATTACTCACATTCATTCAGTCAACAAATATGTACTGAGCACTTACCATGCACCAGGCATTTGCCTGAGTGAATAAAACAAATATTCCTGTCTTCCTGGAGCTTACATTCATTGGGTAATTTTTAAAAAGAAAGGACTCCATGAATTTTATGAGTTATCCATTAATTCAGTATATATTTATGGGGACTTACAAAGAAATGTATTAGGTGCTATATGTATAAACACAGTTCCTGGTCTCAAGGGGCTTTCAGTTTAGTGCTCCAGATTTATGCGTAAGTTAAAACATGTGGGTTTGAGTCAAACACAGATTCTACGTGGCCTAGATATGCTTCTAAGTCCTCTGTTTCCACTGATACACAGTCTTTGCTCTTGGTAAATACTCAAAAAATACTTGTTAAAGTGAACGCCAAGTAATATAAAAACCACTAGCTGAAAATCTAATGTCATGTTAGTTATACTATTTGTTTAAAAATGGATTTTTTTCCCCAAGGATACCTGCCTAGGTGGATAGAGGAATTATAGAATCTCCCTCATTAAATTCTGCCTGAAAACTCAGAAGAAACAATTCCAAAGATTCTGCATTTGGATTGCCGAATCCCATCATAAATTTAGATGTTAATATTATTTCTAAAAAACTGATGCTATGTGTTCTCATATCTGAAGAGAACACATCACCTATAGAGTATTGCTGCTAAGAATCCACAACCTGAATCTAATCATGAGAAACATCAGTAAACCCAGAACGAGACATTTTATAAACCAAATGGCCTGTAACCTTCAAAAACGTCCAGGTCCCAACACAGATAAAACAGATTCAGGTAAGAATCATCAGTAGAGTCTAAATCAAGGCACATGTGTGGTGCAGGGGGGGAATCTGAAGAACAGAATACTTCACTGTCTCAAAACATCTCCCCTAATAATTATAAAAGGAAACGTAGTAATTATGTGGTACAGAAATGGACAACAGCATAACTAAATTAGCTAAATTAACATCCCTATTAGGGCAAAGAGACATCGTGTGCCCCCAGATGTCAGACCCTGGGAAAGACACACAATCACTCAGGTAATACTCTATCCAAAATGCGTAACTCCAATCTTATCATGAGGACACAGACAAGCCCAAGTTGAGGGGCAAAATAACGGGCCTAAACTGTTCAAAAATGTCAGTGTCATGAAAGACAAAAAAGTTATGGAGCTGTTCTAGAGTAAAAGAGATTAGAGACATGACAAATAAATGCAACACATAATCCTGGATTAGATGCTGGTCCCAGAGGAGAAAACTGCTGTAAGGAACATTATTGGCACAACTGGTTAAATTGTAACATGGACCATAAATTCAGATATACATACATATATATATGTATTTTACCAATATTGTATCAAAATTGTATCAATACTAAATTATCTGATTTTGATAATTATACTGTGGTTAAGTAAGAGAAAACCCTTGTTCTTCGAACTACAAACTTAATTCTTAAGGGGTAACGGGGCATGACACATATAATTTACTCTCAAATGGTTCAGAAAAATGTTATGCGTAAATATTATAGGGAGAGTGATGAAGCAGATGTGGCAAAATGTTAAAAACTGATAGATCTGGGTGAAGGATATACAGGAAATTCTTTTATACTATTCTTGCAACTTTTCTGTACCTTTAAAATTATTTCAAAATAAAAAAATAAAATAATCACATGAATCTGAGTCTAAGAATAGGCCACTTCTTTTATACAAGAATTCATCTGAAATTCATCTGAAATTAATTTAATTCATCAATTAAAAGGTAGAATGTATCAACTATACTTCAATAAAAAAAATATTGGCAAGTTAAAAAAAAACGGTAGAATAGCAGCAAAACAATATTTAAAGGAAAAGAAAATGTAGACAACCCCCCTAAAACTCATCAGATAACAGAAGGTATTAAAATGTTCCAATGTTCCTTCTAACATTCCGTGTTCCTAATTAGAAGTGGTATCATTGCAAGACAAATAATTAGTCTTTGAGAAGAAGCCATCAGCTCATACTCAACAACAGACACTCTCAGAACAAGCACTTACTTCACCAGGTTTGGCAGATGGGCACAGCCATTTTTCCAATAACATGTCCCAGACTTTCTCCAAATTAATTTCATTGACTTCAGCTATTTCTTTGGCAGCCGCGTGAATATCTAAGATATTAAAGGCAAAGAATCAAAGAAAGAAAACCTCAGGTTTTCAATGCAAGATACCTGGGAATCAAAAGGATAGGTCTCCTTGGACAAAAAGATAAAAAGGGTTTTGCCCTCACCAGGATAATCTTTGCCAGATGAATTCTGAATTCTTTGATTTATGCTGGGATGTTCGTACAGACTGACAATGAGATGTGCTGGTTTTCCGATCACTCTTAAATACTCTGCAGTGTTCAGCTTGTGGGCTATGAGCACAGCTTCCGTGCCTGATCGTCGGTACTGAATATGAAGCTTCTTCAATAGAGCTTCAGCTTTTTCACGTGTTTCATCCTTTAAAAAATTCCAAGCAAAAAGAAACTCTTGTTTTCTAAATCGCAAGTGAGCCTAAGAATCCAGCTTTATCAGTCAAGGTCCCTCTCTGCCTTAGTTACACCTTTAAGTATCTACACCAAGCCTCATCTTCTTTTTCCAGTTTAGGCATCCAACCCTTGAAAACACCTAACACCGGGGCAGGATGAGAAGGGATGCTAGGGAAGCACAATTTAAATTAAAAAGAGGGCTTCCCTGGTGGCGCAGTGGTTGAGAGTTCGCCTGCCTATGCAGGGGACGTGGGTTCGTGCCCCGGTCTGGGAAGATCCCACATGCCGCAGAGTGGCTGGGCCCGTGAGCCATGGCCACTGAGCCTGTGTGTCCGGAGCCTGTGCTCCGCAACGGGAGAGGCCACAACAGTGAGAGGCCTGCGTACCACAAAAAA
>NW_006774065.1:2349730-2360951 GCF_000442215.2 Lipotes vexillifer
CCCAAAAAAAAAAAAAAAAAAAAAAAAGAAAACAGAGCCTGTACCCCAATGTTCATAGCTGCACTACTTACAGTAGCCAAGATATGGAAGCAACCTAAGTGTCCATCGACAGATGAATGGAAAAAGAAGATACGGTATGTACATATATATAAAGGAATATTACTCAGTCATGAGAAAGAATGAAATTGTGCCATTTGCAACAACATGGATAGACCTGTAGGGTATGTATTATGCTTAGTGAAATAAGTCAGACAGAGAAAGACAAATACTATATGTTACCACTTACATGTGGAATCTAAAAAATAAACGGATGTATATAACAAAACAGACTCACAGAGAGAGAAGAAACTAGTAGTTACCAGTGGGGAGAGGGAAGGAGAGAGGGGCGACATAGGGGTAGGGGAATAAGTACAAACTACTATGTATAAAATAAACAAGCTGCAAGGATATATTTTACAGCACACGGAGTATAGCCAATATCTTATAATAACTATAAGTGAAGTATAATCTATAAAAATTTTGAATCACTATGTTGTACACCTGAAACTAATATAATATTGTAAATCAGCTACCCTTTCATTTAAAAAAAAAAAAAGAGGAGCCTTCAATCTTGCAGTTCAGACACACCTGAGATGGGATATTCTGAAGCCACCTCTCAGCTAAATACAGGCAGAATTTCAAACTGGACATCTTGAAGGAACCTAGAGAGATAAAAGATTTATAAGCAAATAGTAGTCCTTTCAAGACAGTGTATCTCAGTCAAATTAGCCAGTTTTTTAAAACAATGACAGGAAGCATACTCATTGTAAAAAACAATTTAGACAGGCCAGAGGATACAAAGTAGGAAGTACAAGTCCACAGAGGCCTTCAGTTTCTATTCTTATCCCCTAGATCCTTACATTCCTCCAGAAGTTTTCTGTGTGTATGTGTGTGTTCGTGTGTGTGTATGCACACACATGTGCTCAAGCACGTTAAAATGGGATAAGATCATACATGTAGTACAGTTTGCTGTTCTCACTTAATGTATATCTTGGATATATTTCCAAATCAACTACATAGAATTCCATTCTATGAATACACTCTTTTTTTAACCAGTTCCGGACAAATGAGCATTTAAAAAAAATCAGTTATTTTCTTTTCTTTTTTTTTTTTTTTTTGCAATACGCGGGCCTCTCACTGCTGTGGCCTCTCCCGTTGCGGAGCAACAGGCTCCGGATGCGCAGGCTCAGCGGCCATGGCTCACGGGCGCAGCCGCTCCGTGGCATGTGGGATCTTCCTGGACCGGGGCACGAACCCGTGTCCCCTGCATCGGCAGGCAGACTCTCAACCACTGCACCACCAGGGAAGCCCAGTTATTTTCAACTTTTGTTACAACCAAAAACATGGCAATAAGTGCCTGTGTTTGTGTATTTTTTTGATCATGCAACAATGTCTAAGGATTCATTACTGAAAGTATGTATGATTGGATATGAGGAAGTATTAATCTATATTCAAGCTGAGCAATGCCTATGTCTCTGCGCCCTGGGCAAGCAGCATGGCGTCTTGCTTGGTTCCTCTTTAATGTACAGCAGTGCCACAAGTGAGGAGAGGGGCGCATACATTTCTAAGCTATCATACTGTTTCTCCTTAAAGATGAGAAAGGAGTACATTTTTTTAACCACAAGTTCCAAAAACAACACAGCCGACCATTTTAAGCCCAATTAAAGGAAGAATCCATACCTTCTGGGACATCCTGGGCTAGACTGATGGCAATGGCTACAGCCCACTCCGGGTTAACGATAGATAACAAGTAGGATTCGATGGTTTGAGTGATCTTAGTTATCTCCTTGTTAATCAGTGTCGAGGATTTAGCTTGTGTTAACTGCAGGAGCTTAGGCTTCAGTTTTTTTTCAAAAACGTGTTTGGCTGTAGACACATACAGAGTGTCCAAAGAGAACTTCAAAGAAAGGAAAAATTAAGGCTGACTTACGTGCTCACCTTTAAAGGCTTTACATGAAAGCAGCATAAAATCTTTCTACACAGGGTCTGAATGAATTACAGAATAAAGATACGACTTTTACGAGTTTTAACCCATTACCTTCATTAACTTAGAAATTAAGAGCAATGTTGGGAAGGATTCTTCACTGAGTTCTGTAGCTAGAAAGGAAACAAAGATAGTATGATTTACCTAAGAAAAGGGTTTTGGCTATTCGGTACAATTCATAAGAAGTTAATGAACATACAGAGAATTTTCCAGAAGCTCTGTGCTGTGCCGAAGAATATTAGGTGAAAAGGCAGTCTAGTTTGGGCAGCTGATGGCAAAGTTATTACGTGCTCCAACATATACTGATATTCTAGGTCCACTGGAGGAGAAATTCTTCTGTATGACTTCAAATGTTTCAGAAGACTCAAGGCCTACATTAAATTAAAAAAGTATTTTCCTGTGAGATTAAACCAGTCATTAAGTGTTTTAAAATCATCTAATTCTATACTATCATAGGGTTCCATTCCTGGGACAGTCTCATATTCATAAAAATGATCAAAACCTTCCGTAGTTTTACCTTCAAAACTATTATGCTATTCTTCTAAACCATAACTTTTGTGATCATTAAAGAAATTATACTAGGAGAAACCAGCAGAACCCTGTTGTTGGTGGGATGTTTTATAAACCAGAGCTTGGAAGTTCTCTACTCTCTTCAAATAGTTTTAGATATACCTCAAAAATACTTGATTTCACTTTAAATACATAGGCAGTAGATCTAAAATTAATCCTCTATATTCTCTCTTAAGTTTACATCTTATATTTTGGGGGCTTGTATAACTTTTTTTTTTTTGGCCGTGCCACACGACTTGCATGTGGGCAATCTTAATTCCCTGATCAGGGATTGTACCCAGGCCTTCGGCAATGAAAGAGACACATCCTAACCACTGGACCGCCAGGGAAGTCCCTGGGGCTTATATAACTTTTTGAATCAACCCATTTTCTTTTAATTTTTAAAATCCAATTAAAAAATATATGTAAGCTCCTATGACCATATTTGTAAAACACTAGGAAGTTACTGAGTACTGAAATAGAATTTAGTCCAGGACCTACCTACGAATATAGAAAGCTAAATTTGACTCCGGGTCTTACATGCTTTGATTTTTTTTTTTTTTTGCCAGATGACAAATATTTTTGCCTTAATTCTTCTAAATCAGTCTTTTAGTAACTTTGTACTCTTGGCCAGATTTAAATTGCCTCAGTAGAGCAAAAACTGGATTAAGATAAAACATGGAGAGCACAAAAACTCTTTCTACTTCTGTATCCCTTTTAAAGAAAAGGAAATAGAGTAAAGGCAGTCCAGAAAGACACTAGATAACAGTAATTTTTTTAAATGGTCCAAATAAAAACATAATTTTAAAATCTATATTTGTTATACCTGATTAATATTAATGTTGGTTATCTTTTCATCAGCTCTTTCTATGACTTTCAGGACGACTTCAATCATCTCATAGTCATAGGGATCCAACTGTATAAAAACAAAAATATGTCAAAACTGGAGAAGACATTGCTAGGCTGGTTGATGGTTTTATGCAGTTATGTTCATCAGCAGAGATTACAAATATAACAGCTCAGTGCACTACAATATTAATTTAGATTATTCTTTAAAAAATGAACTAACATTTTCTCATCTCTAAAATTAACTATTAGAATAAACATACATCTTTAGAATGTCTCAAAAGCTGTTTTTTTTTTTTGAGCCCGTGACTTTATTTTTATTTATTTTGCAGTACGCGGGCCTCTCACTGCTGTGGCCTCTCCCACTGCGGAGCAACAGGCTCTGGACGCGCAGGCTCAGCGGCCATGGCTCACGGGCCCAGCCGCTCGGCGGCATGTGGGATTCTCCCGGAGCGCGGCACGAACCCGTGTGCCCTGCATCGGCAGGCAGACTCCCAACCACTGCGCCACCAGGGAAGCCCCTCAAAAGCTGTTTTTAAAGAAACCTGTATGAGGCAATGTCATTTCAATACAGAGAAATGTTCTTAAGGCACTAAAAACCTAGAAATATAAACATATTAAAATTTTATAAGATTTAAAAAAATTTTTATTTATTTATTTTTGGCTGTGTTGGGTCTTCGTTGCTGTGCATGGGCTTTCTCTAGTTGTGGCGAGCGGGGGGCTACTCTTCGTTGCGGTGTGGGGGCTTCTCATCGTGGTGGTTTCGCTTGTTGCAGAGCATGGGCTGTAGGCGCACAGGCTTCAGTAGTTGTGGCACGTGGGCTCTAGAGCACAGACTCAGTAGTTGTGGTGCACGGGCTTAGGTGCTCTGCGGCATGTGGGATCTTCCCAGACCAGGGCTCGAACCCGTGTCTCCAGCATTGGTAGGCAGATTCTTAACCACTGCGCCACCAGGGAAGTCCAAATAATTTTATAAGGTTTTTAAATTAAAATTCTTTCTTCCATTTATGATGGGAAAATTAGAATAGGAGAAATTTGACCTTTTCTTGGAAATGACATAACTAAAAGTGTGGGCCTCCAAGCAAAACCTTTTCAAAGGATTTCATTCCAGCTATAACCATATACTAAGATACAAGAACTAGCTGGGTGGCATCTATATATGTTTATAAAAAGAAAGGAAATATTCTCTTTGTTCTGTTTCTGCCCACACACCATTACTTTAAAAAAAATTTTTTAAATGCCAACTAAATTCACGTGAATAATAACATTGAAAAAAGTGGGAAGATGATCTCTTTAGTACCTAGAAATTTTGAGCAAGTCTATATAATTTTTGGCTGAATTACAAGCAAAACATAAAACTGAAGTATTATAATTTTAGTCTTATAATTTTATTTCCCCTTCTATTCAACTTCACTCCCCCATCAAACTACCCCTTGACCTAAAAGTTCCAATTCTCAGAAGATCTCCTAAAAAATACTCAGACAAGAAGGCAAATGTATGTATGAAGATATTCATTTTAACAACTTATAATAATGAAATTTACAAACAATTTAAATGTCCTTTCATAAAGGCCTGGTTAAATACAGGATGTTTCATCCACATAGTGGAATAATAAATATTTATCTGTCAAAAATGAGAGAGACGTCTATGCACTGACATGTAACGACAATATGTTAAATGAAAAAAAGAAAGTGACAGGATAGTATATTTAGTCTATGATATTTACCAAATTATTAACATTTTAATCTGTGGGAGTGGGGTTGTAGAGAAATTTCACTTTTTGATTTATACCTTTCTCTCTAGTTTGATCTTTTTCAAAGAATGTGTGCTATTTTTAAAAATCTGGGGAAAAGGGCTATTATAATTTTGGAGGAAAAAAAGGAAACGTGCTGTATTAAAGTATAATAAAAATACAGAAATCTAAAATTTTTTGAAAATTAATAGGTTACAAAAAATATAGGACTTACATTTTCAATTTGTTACTATAGATATCTGATTAATTAAGGGTAGGAGGGATGCTTGAAACGACCCAATGCATTCATTTCACCATTCATCTACCTTATGCAGTATTCCACTAAGACTGATGACCAAATCTTTTGTGCTTGTCAGTAAAGGAACCATTTCGACGGCTTTGGCCAGGAGTTTGGAACGCTGCTGCTTTGTGGATTCTGTGCTTGCGTCTCCCTGGCTCTGGCTGGCATTAGTGTTGTGGAGGAGTGTTTCAATGAACAGCTGAAGAGCTGCATCCGAGTCCAACTGAAATGTGCTGAAATAAGTATTCAATTACACATGAATGTCCCCAAATGCATGCATTTCTACACAGAGTTTCTCACAGAAAACTTAGGTATGAGCTCCCACCACTGAAATCTAACCCTTCCATTGTCAAGTGTCATAACCAGACCATCTACTTGTTTTCAAAGTTAATTCTTGCTTTTAAAAATATCAGATATTCTTGGTGGGCATATAAACTGGCACAGTCTTGGAGGGAAATTTGTAATAAAGTTGAAAATATATATTTATGTCCTTTAATAGAGAAATTCCACTTTCATACACTTCACAAAAGTAGCAAAGATACATATATAGGATGTCCTGTAACAACTGCTTGTAATATTTAAAAATTGGAAACAAATACTCATCAATAGCGGGGGCTGGTTAAATAACTTATTCAAAGGAATACCATAGGATTCAAGAGATATGAGGAAGAGCTATATGTCCTAATCTGAGAAGACATTATTTTGTTAAGTGAAGGATATATGCTACAAGATAATGTACAATTCTGTTTTTCATAAACTTTTAAAAATGCATGTTAGTAAATGCATAAGAAAAAAAAAAAAAAGAACAATATAGGCCAAACTCTTAACAGTGATTATCCCTGATGGGTGGAATTATGTGGGACTTTGATTTTAATATGTTCCATCTGAATTAGACAAAGTAGTACATTTAAAAATTAAGAAACAGGTTAGTATAGACAAATCGACAACTGAAATGCCTTCTAAGCCCTATTAATAAGATAGGGATAGTTTAATCTGTTATACAGAATAACTGAAATGTCAAGAAGAGCTTTACATACAATAATTTTAAAGTCATTCCCTGAAATTGTAAAGGTCATCTAAATTTATTCAGTGGGACTGCCTGAGGCAAGACAGTCACTATCACACAAGTAAAAATCTGCAATGCCATGTAAGCACGATTGTGAAATGAGCCTGTCATAATTATAGCTATTTAAATTTCAGAAAAGGGGTCACGCCATAAAACAACAGACAAAAATCTACCAGGAGTTCAAATTAAAGAAGAGGGAGTGTGCGCACCTCATTCTGGATTTGTAGCACTCCAAACTGAAAGAATGGCATAGTTTTGTTATATCAGAGTGCAGGTAAGTCACAGCTAGTTAGAGCTATGAGCAGCCTATGGTCCCTGACTTGCAGGTTCAGGATGGTGACAGCCAGGGACATTACTCCCCACCATCCACAAGGACAAAGAACTGGATCCCTGTCTGGTGAGGAAATGCACTAAGCAGCCTCATTATCAAGAACTGAGATTCCACCCATCTGTCACAAACTGGATATGGATTATAGCACCCTTGGTATTTTAGAAGCAGTACTTATTATCTGACCTTGAGCAGGGCACCTAATATGGGTGTTTTCTCATACATAAATTGGTTATAATATACAATAAAAAGTAAACGTGATGATGTGTGGGAAACCACTTTGAAACTAATAATGGGCCAGCAAATTTAATATCTAAATTTATCAGATAAAAACAACTGAGATATAAATTATAAATCATTTGATCCTCCTCATCACAGTAAGCTGTATCTATAACATTTGGTCTTAGTTTTTTAAAGTTATTAAAAAAAAATTCTCCCTAAATCATACTTTTCACCAATTTTTAATTTAAGATCAACTTGCCCCTAACTTGACCTGATTTAGAAGTTTACTTGCTCAGAATATTCCCAAACTTTCCTTATCATGTGAATCGTCTGGAGCTTCTATTAAGACCAGTTTCCTGGACCTCAGCCCAGACCTGCCAATTCAGAACCAATACAGAGGGACCCAGGAATCTGTATTTTTAATCAAGTGCCCCACGTGATGCTTATCATGAGACAAGTTGAGAAAACACCAAAGAGTGAATTAAAAAGGTGATATTATAAGAGAATTTAATCTGGTTCGGACTTACTCAGTTTGAGGTTGAGCAAAAGAAAACATCAGAGGTCATGGGTCACATGTAATAATCACTGTTATCACTGTGTTGTCACATTAGCATTACCAGTTTGTTAAGCTAACCAATGAAATTTAAAGAATTACCTGCAATATTCCAGAATGAGGCTTGTATCCATATCTATATTCTCCACAAGAGCTTTAATGAGGTCTTTCTTGGTGAGAAAATGTTGCCTAAAAACTGGCTGGAAAGAAATCTAGAAATAAAAAGAGCAAAACAAAAATCCTGCTAAACTGAAATGTATCAGACTAAGGGCACTGTTGTGACCTGCCCTTTTACTAACCATTTTTTTAAAGAAACATTTTTCTATAGCTTCTTCAACTTTTATTTTTATCATACTACCCAACTCGACCATCATTCTGAAATTTCAGGTATATTTGGCTAGAGGTCCAAAATCTCTCTTAGTCACACTAACCCCTGGCTCTTCAGTAAAGTTTGGTAGTTAGCAACAAACAGTCCCATTACTGCATAGGAACGAGGCGTCAAAACATATACCATTACTATAATGGTTACATTCCTGATAAGTCAACTATTTGCAAATAAAATAAAATGTATTACATTCATAGTAAAGAAAACAGGATTTTGTTGGTTTGTTTTTGCAAAGTGAAAAATAAGGGCCACTTACTTCTCCCTGGTAGGAGTTGCTGAAGCTTAGTACAATGTATATACATTTTAATATTATCTTTAAACAAACAGCACACAAAAAAGTATGAGGCTAAAGGGTAGGCCTGGAATACCTTAAATGTTAATTAATACTAGATACATTCCTATAATGAGAAGGCTAAGCAGATGAAATGTCAAGCCTCTTCTAATTTCTTTAAAAATATAGCAAAAAGAAAATGAGGCAAAAGGTCCTTATTTCTTTGAAAGCACCAATGCGTGTAATAACTAACTAAAACTTACAAGTCAGTTTATATATAACCTCTCCAAAAGAAAAGGATAATGAGTTCTTTGTTTTAAATTTTCCAACTGGGTAATTATCAGAATAGATGAAACTTCATGGCACTTGAAGAATACTCACACCAAGTTTACTAAGACGAATACCCCACCGGGAATCAGTACTGAGTTCACAGAACTTAAGCTCCATTTCTATCTCCTGATAGAGACTGGCCAGCTGAGAGCCCACCAGAGATATTGCCTAAAAAATTAAAATTGAATTAAAATTGAATTGCAAACAGAAAATGTTCTAATACCTTTTATACAAAACCCAACAATAAAAACCATAATCTTTCTTTAT
Organism: Lipotes vexillifer; assembly: GCF_000442215.2. Lineage (NCBI taxonomy): Eukaryota > Metazoa > Chordata > Mammalia > Artiodactyla > Lipotidae > Lipotes > Lipotes vexillifer. Next base: position 2,358,604 of record NW_006774065.1, read on the forward strand.
GATAACAGCTGGAATGTTACATGTTGCTTCATACACCGTCATTACTTATATAATACTTAGGTAATCCGGCTTTTAGTGTGATGCCATAAATTTAGTCTAGATTTCTTTCATAAGAAAAGGCCAAATTTGAGCTATCCTCCACGTAAAATGCCCACAAAGGGCAAATTTTGAAACAAACAATATCAAAGACATTAAACTTGTCCTACAAAGAAGAAATGGCTCATGGGTCTAAGGTTTCTAGTACACTAGAGTAAGCATAAGCAGTGAGGTTCTCTGGCTGAATACAGATTTAAGAAATAAAAAATGTAATCCTCTGGGTTGAGCAATGCTTAGGACCTGTATATACATTCCCTGGTGTGTTGCCAGTTAAGGAAAAGCTGGTAGAAACCATGTGTGTTAGCTTGACGTTTCTTTTGCTAAATCTTTAAGATCTGGTGGCAAAGCCAATTTTACTGCTTCCCCTAAATCTTCAATATTTCAAGAACTGAAGGTGTGCTTCCTTAGGTCATACCAATATTTTGTCGTAATTCTGCCATGCTTTATCTATGAGCTTCCATATATTTTCAAAGACTTCTTTTTGTGGTAAGAGAGTGCAGTACCCCAATGCCAAGCTGAGGTCCACCAGGCGACAATTAAATACCTGTGGGAAGAAAGCATCCAGAGAAGCAAATTCCTCACAATCAAAACAGAATTCAGTCTCTAAAGGCTGATTTGTCACTAAATTTAGTTTTAGGCCCTACAAAAGAACAAGCATTTCATGAAAAGTTATTTATAGTAAAATAGTTCCAACTTGCTTGCTTAGTTTTATGTCTTTTATCACTATTATAAATTTAAGGAAAGAAACTCCAACAAGTTCTATATGACACAGAACGCTTACTTTCTCTGTATTACTTCTTTTCAAGTCCCCAACATCCCATCCCCCTCCTCACTCTTATCCTCACTGAAAAATCAGAAGCAGGAGAGAAAGAGAGAGAGAGAGAGAGAGAGAGAGAGAGAGAGAGAGAGAACTTACCACAAACGAATACTCACTTTGTACAAAAGTGTTGTGGCGTTTCCCCTGATAAACATAACGGCTTTCTCTTTCAATTCCATAACAACATGCTTGGATTTAACTAATGTGGCCTCTCCACACAACTTTTAGAAAAGAACAAAAGAATCCTCAGGTCCACATCTATGCATAGTTTTGAAAACTTTTCTTAAATATTAAGGAACTTTGAAAATTCAGCGTTATATGCAAAAAGTATTGTCATTTAATCTATAATGACAGAAAGCTGGGGCTTGCAGGGGAATTGACTGGGAAAGGGCAAAAAGGAACCTTAAAAAATACCCTGTACCTTGATTATGGTGTTGGTGACAAGGTGAATACATTGGCTGATATACTTAAAATACGTGCATTTTAACTTTGAAAGCTATACTTCAATAAAGCTGATTTTTTAAAATATTGGCATTTAGTAAATATGAATAGAGTAGTAGAAATGTATATAAGACCAGCTTCATCAGCAAGTTATCAACAGATAGTTTCTCTTCTAGAATCTTTTTAATGATGCCATCAGGTAATAATTATAATTTGGGCCACAGTAAAACAAATAGCAGATCGAACCAATGTGGTCACTGGGCTTGGAGTAAGAGGACTTAACACTGCAACCAAAATCCTCAGATTATTTACTTTACTTCCCTGAATCTGAGTTTCTTCGTTTGCAAAGTGGAGTCTCTCAGGTTTGTCATAAAGATTAGGTATGAAAATGTGTGCAAGGGCTTCCCTGGTGGCGCAGTGGTTAAGAATCCGCCTGCCAACGCAGGGGACACGGGTTTGAGCCCTGGTCCGGGAAGATCCCACATGCCACGGAGCAACTAAGCCCGTGCGCCACAACTACTGAGCCTGCGCTCTAGAGCTCACGTGCCACAACTACTGAGCCCGCGTGCCACAACTACTGAAGACCACGCACCCAGAGCCTATGTTCCACAACAAGAGAAGCCACCACAATGAGAAGCCCGCGCACCGCAACAAAGAGTAGGCCCCCCTCACCGCAACCAGAGAAGCCCACACACAGCAACGAAGACCCAACACAGCCAAAAATAAAGAAATAAAATAAAATAAAAAATTTTTTAAAAAAAGAAAATGTGTGCAAGCACCTTGAAGTATACCTGACTTTGTAGATGTTCAACAGACGTTTCCTAAATCTGACAAATTATCAATTTCCTTACTACAAAGCCAAATAGGAAAATGTGGGTTCCAAATTCCTTTGTTTGGCAGTGCTTTTTTTTTTTTTTTTTTTTCCAGTGCGCGGGCCTCTCACTGTTGTGGCCTCTCCCGTTGCGGAGCACAGGCTCCGGACGCGCAGGCTCAG
>NW_006774065.1:2360963-2370963 GCF_000442215.2 Lipotes vexillifer
TTTTTTTTTTTTCCAGTGCGCGGGCCTCTCACTGTTGTGGCCTCTCCCGTTGCAGAGCACAGGCTCTGGAAGCGCAGGCTCAGCAGCCATGGCTCACGGGCCCAGCCGCTCCGTGGCATGTGGGATCTTCCTGGACCGGGACACGAACCTGTGTCCCCTGCATTGGCAGGCGGACTCTCAACCACTGCACCACCAGGGAAGCAGTGGCTTCCCTGGCAGTGCTTTTGTATCTGTATTTGTGCAAAGTGAAAGTAGTTGTTCTCGAAACTGTACCTTGTCACTCAAACTGGCATTCATGAAGTTTGACACAGAGTGCTGCAGACAGGTACCAAATGAACCAACTACAAATTTTAGGGCCAGCTCCCATTGGCTAGATTCCTGAAGGTTCTGAAGCAAGGCAGAGATGGAATTGATAATAGGTAACATAAGGCTGGCTCCTGTGAAATGATAAAAGTATTTTACTCAAGTACAAGTATTTTAATATTTAGACTTTTTTTAAACAAAGAAAGACCACATTTGGAAATTGTTTTCAGGGACGGTCTACTTCTTCAATGCAGGTAATGGTCACAGAATTGGTTCTCAAAGTTAGTAAATAAAAGAGTTAACATGAGGCTTGATCTAAACCAGAAAATAGCTAGGTACATGGATACTGAGGTACTTTGACTGTAACTTGCCTATTTTGAGATGCTTAAATCATTAGCTGAAGAAAACCATTTCTCTACTTGGAAGACCAAATTTATGAACAGATTCATAAAAGTTAACACTATAAGCCAAATGACCCATTTTCCTGACAGTTTGGAAGAGTAACAATGTAACAGTAATAATTAAGAAACTATATTAAGGACATTACATCAGATTCATATTCAGGATTTCAAGAAATCTCTATGTTGGCCTATTTACAAAACTGTAATTCAATGGTTATATGTTTCTGATGTCAAATACCTTCACTGATGGAGCAGTATGGTAAACTTGTAGAGTCGAAGGGATATCTCTTGCTTTCTACAAAAGAGAATAAATTCAATAATAATAAGTAAAATAACTCTCTTTTAGAGCACATAGTCCCAGAAATACTTTAATATTGTGCTCTTATCAAATAATGTTCTAAAGCAACCTGTTACTTAAAAAAAACCCAAACCTTTACAGGTCTGCATGTACAGGTAAGTGTACATCCAGACCAAGACGCAGAACACTACTAGCATCCAGAAGCCATCCCCTTGCCCGCATCCAGTCCACCCTTCAGGGGTAAACACTACCCTCATTTCCAACAGCATATGGCGTCCTTATAGCCCGTCCTTGTACTTTACATAAAAGAAATCATACAATGCATATTCTTTTGTTCCTCATTTCATTTGTTCAGCATTATGTCTACAAGATTCATCCACGTCACTATGTGTAGTTCCAGTTCCAAACCTCTACCATTTAAACTTGAGTGAAGCAGAAATACACAGAAAAAAGATGACACAAATGAGATTTACCAGCCAGAGGCACAAGTGATGAAATCAATTCATAGATGACAGGGAGCACCATCTGTGACTCGAGAACTATCCCATCTTCACTGAAGAAGTCACAGTAAGACCACTCCTCATATGGATCTTTATGAGTTCCAAAAGATGTCTAAATATCAAGTCATACAGAAAAGACACAGATAAGGACACTCCAGAACACAGATTCTTGCTTCACCAAGCAGAATCCAGAATCAGATCAGAGCCAAACACAATGTTGATGGTCAAAAACAACCATGTAGTCTGTTTCTTCTGGTCTACAGCTTAAAATAATGCCGCTTTAAATTAAATTGTTACTCAGGGAATTCCCCGGTGGGCCACTGGTTAGGATTTGCCACCTTCACTGCGGGGGCCAGGTTCCATCCCTGGTAGGGGAAGATCTTGCAAGCCACATGGCCAAAAAATAAAAAAACCCAAACTGTTACTCTGGACAATGTCCAGAGATGCCTTGTTTGAGACCCAATGTTTCAAAAGATAGTGCAAATTAAAATTAAAGCCAATAAATTTGACTAGAAAAGAGAAGTGGTCTCATGCCCTTAAGTAGTTCTCTGGTCTAGAGTAAGAAAATATGAGTGGTAGATTCAGTATTTTTATAAACTATGCAAGTGATTTAAAAGTTGTGTGTAATGGATTGGGTAGGGGTTTTGTTTAAGGAAAAGAAATTGAAAGCAATTTACTTTCATGAGAATTCCGCAGTCATCCATTTGGCACTGTCTGGAAAGCTCTACTGCCATTAAAGTATATTTACAGAGTTCTAAGGCATCTAGCAAAAAATCTGAAAGAAAATGGAGAAAAAATCATTAAACTAGTATTTCATGTGTTTAGAACAAAAACAACTTTTGAATAATTACCATTCAAAATTCTAAGGTAGGCCACAAAGCAGAGAGAAAGGTTTCCACATAGTTTTGACTACCCTAAATAATACAGGTCAACATTTTTCTTAAGCTTGACTGGCAAGTAAGATCAGATATGGGGAGGCAAGGAATTTCACAATCTTCTGAAAGCGAATATTGTCAATAGTCAGAAATGACATTGTTAATTTTGGAAATACTTTAAAATAGTAACCCCCATAGAGATTCAATTATAAGTGTCCCCTTTGTGAAAGAGGGATAATGATTGCTTCTCTCTCTACCTCAGTGTACAACTGTAAGGAGACAGCATTAGACAAGTACGAAATGAAGCAGAGAATATAAAACCACGTAAATTGGGCTTCCCTGGTGGTGCAGTGGTTGGGAGTCCGCCTGCCGATGCAGGGGACACGGGGTCGTGGTTGTACACTTGAAACTAACGCAACATTGTAAACAAACTATATTCCAATATAAAATAAAAGGTTAAAAAAAGAAAAATAACCATAGTAAAAAAACAAAAAACAACCCCAGAAAAACCTATTCTCCCAAAAAAAAAAAAAAAAAAAAAAAAAAAAAACACGTAAATTATAAATCTTGTCACCTGGACTGCAGATGGTGGCAGCCTGGCATGCTAGATCATGTATCTCAGAAGGAAGATTTAGTCCCTCAGGGATTGCCATTGGAAAGCCATTAGCCAACATCTGACACAGCTTCTGACACGTCAGGAACAGCAATTTTCCAGTGTTGGTGTTGCAGTGATACTTAAACAAGTCTCTTTGGAAGAAAGGAAGTGTCGGAAGTTAGAGCACTCATATGGAAAGCAGATGGATTTGCCTTTCTTGGATTAATATATAACCACTGGGGCTTCCCTGGTGGCGCAGTAGTTGAGAGTCCGCCTGTCGATGCAGGGGACATGGGTTTGTGCCCCGGTTTGGGAAGATCCCACATGCCGCGGAGCGGCTAGGCCCGCGAGCCATGGCTGCTGAGCCTGCGCGTCCGGAGCCTGTGCTCCGCAACAGGAGAGGCCACAATAGTGAGAGGCCCGCGTACCGCAAAAAAAAAAAAAAAAATATATATATATATATATATAAAACCACTAACAACATTTACAATGTCTTTAAATGTTTTTCAGTGTGCTTCGTTTTTCAACTTGCTTGGGATACCACGAACTGTTGCACTGCAAGGTGACCTAAACTCAATGGTTTGGTTACCTAACTACACACGGTTAGTCACACCTCTTCTATGCCACCACTTTCTTTCTTTAAATAAATTTATTTATTTATTTATTTTTGGCTGTGTTGGGTCTTCGCTGCTGCACGCAGGCTTTCTCTAGTTGCAGCGAGCGGGGGCTACTCTTTGTTGCGGTGCACGGGCTTCTCATCACGGTGGCTTCTCTTGTTGTCAAGCACGGGCTCTAGGTGCGCAGGCTTCAGTAGTTGTGGCACGTGGGCTCTAGAGCACAGGCTCAGTAGTCGTGGCGCACGGGCTTAGTCGCTCCATGGCATGTGGGATCCTCCCGGACCAGGGCTTGAACCTGTGTCCCCTGCATTGGCAGGCAGATTCTTAACCACAAGTCCCTACGCCACCACTTTCTGACCGAGGCATCCAAAACAGGCTCTCAGGGCGAGAAACGAAGAATCATGTCTGTGGAAATGAAAGGGTCACGATCCCTATCCTCGTCATCGAAGAAGTAAATGAAGGGCTTCCCTGGTGGCACAGTGGTTGAGAGTCCGCCTGCCGATGCAGGGGACACGGGTTCGTGTCCCAGTCTGGGAAGATCCCACATGCCGTGGAGCGGCTAGGCCCGTGAGCCATGGCTGCTGAGCCTGCGTGTCCGGAGCCTGTGCTCCGCAACGGGCCACAACAGTGAGGCCCGCGTACAGCAAAAAAAAAAACATTAAAAAAAAAAAGAAGTAAATGAAACTAGTGTTCCTTTCTGATGAGCTGCGTGATTTGGGGACCTGGAACTCACCTGCATTTTCTCAGCGCCCCTTCCACGTTCCCGTCGTTCAAGGCCCTCAAGATCATCTTGGCCTCCAGCTCTTGCCGGGACACCTGCAGGGCCAGCACCTGTCGGTGCAGCTTGGACTCGGCGCTCAGCCTCTCCTCCTCAGCAGCCGCAGGCTCTGCTGGCCTCCAGGGTTTGTGTTTATTAGCCTGTGCGACTTGCTGAGCTTTAATGTGCTGTTCCCGGAGCTCTGCTACCAGGGAACTATTGCTGTAATCTTCAAATGAAAGAAAGACCTCAAAGTTCTCCTGTAGCAAGGCAAGCAAGACAAAGGTCCACGTCTGTTCAGTTCATCTGCGGTTGAAAATCATTGGTGTGTCTCGAACCTCTATTTTACCTCTCTCTCTCTCCCTTGTAAATTAAGAATTTATGACTCTATACTTCAAAAGTAACTTATTATATAAAGGTTGGAAAAGGGGAAAATATCACTTAACCCAGGGCTTTCTCAGCTTTGGCACTGCTGACATCTATGGGTCTGGTAATTCTGTCGTGGTAATTCTGCCCTAATCCTAACCCTAACCCTGAACAGAAGGAGGGAGGGATTAGGTATTAGGTTTGTGCGATTCTACCTTGGTGGCTTGAAGAAGCCAGTTTTGCTCTTTTCTGTAATAACTTCTGGTTAGCTGCTAACACCAGACCTAGAATTAATTTTTCCAACCCAATAAAAGGATCCTGCTGACGCCCAGGGAAGGACGCCAAGAGGTAGTGGGAGTGAGTGAGACCTTCTTCTTCGACACCACACTTTAGAACAGGGTTTCTCAATCTGCCAGATGATTCTGTGCCGCAGGGGTTGCCTTTGCACAGGAGGATGTTTAGCAGCATCCTGGCCTCTCCCACTAGACCTGGCACAAGGATTGTTCCATAAATGGTAGCACAATAACTAAACATGACTTTGCTTAGATCAAAACCATTGCTTTAAAGTACCTGTAATTTTCAAATTTAAGAAGACCGCGGAGAAGTTACCTTATGCTGACTCCTGGGTGCTTCACACGAAGACATCTATTGTTTAACATAGCAGATTGCAAACTTTTGGGTTGTAGCACCTCTTTATACTCTTAAAAATTATTGAGGACCCCAAAAAACTTTTTAAGGAGATATCTATTAATATTTACCATATCATAAATTAAACAGAAAAGTTTAAAATACAAGAGCATATAAAAGTGCACATACCATCAGCCTTTAGAGCGGTGATATTACCACATCATGAAGCCTCTGAAAACCCAGTATACTCTCATGAGAGAATACGGATGGAAAGAACAATTTCTTATTTTTGCTATAAATAGAGTTTTAATCTCATGGACTCCCTGAAAGGGTCTCAAGAGGCCCTTGGGAGTCCATGGGCCATACTTTGAGAAACAGCAGTACAATAAACTGTGATAAATTATTTCTTCTTTACACACTTTGAGATAATACAGTTGCGAGTTAAATCTGCCGGTGTGTTAATTTCAAGTTTTCACAAAGAGATCCTCACATCTACCCAATTTCCAATTTGATGAAACTTATCAGTTAACCCTGACAGCCCTTCTATTTACAAAATCTTTTCATGTTAGGAAGGCCCTAGAGCCAAAATAAAATAATTAATTTCAAATCTCAAATCTGAAGACAGTTAATCAGTTCAAAGTTAACAGAAATTAATTTTCAAGAAAAAGTGAACTACCTAGAATGAAACTATATAGAAAAAAAAGTTAAGACATTATGAAGTAGACAGTAATCTCTTGGGCCAGTTTCTATAGACAATTTGCTGTCTTTCACAATATTCTGAGACACTATGGTGCCTCAGTTTCCTCATCTGTAAAGGAGAATTATAACAGTACCCTCCCTGGGGATCTACTGTGACAAATAACACATGCAAAGCCAGATGTCTAGTACATGGTTAAGTACTGAGTAAATGACAGCTACTGTTAGCCATCATTCCGGGCCACCAGAGTTAAATAAATAAAGATACCGTAAACCAAAATGGTTTTTTAAAAAGGCATAAACTAGAATACAATTAAAAAAGAGAGAACAGTTCCTTAAAAAGTTAAACATAGAATTACCATATGACTCAGCAATTCCTCTCCTGGGTATATATCCAAAGGAACTGAAAGCAGGAAGTTAACAGATATTTGTATATCCATGTTCAATGCAGCATTATTCACAGTAGCCCCAAAGTGGAAACAACCCAAGTGTCCATCAAGAGATAAATAAACAAAAATGTGGTAGAGCCATACAGTGGAATATTATTCAGCCAGAGACAGGAAGGAAGTTCTATACATCCTACAGCATGGATGAACATTATACTAAGTAAAAAAAGCTAGACACAAAAGGACAAATGTTTTATGATTCCACTTTATACGAAATTTATGAAATAGGAAAATTCATAGAGATAAAAAGTAGATTAGAGGTTACGAGTGGCTGCGGGGAGAGAGGAATGGGGAGTTATTGCTTAACAGGTGCAAAGTTTCTGCCTGAAGGGATGAAAAGTAGATATTGGTGATGGTGATGGTTGTACTGCACTGTGAATGGAGTCAATACCACTGAACTGTAAATAGAAAAATGTTTAAAATGGCAAATTTTACATTGTAGGTACTTTACCACGATTTAAACAATCAATAATGCAATATACCCCAAACCATTGAATTATACACTTCAAATAGATGAAATGTATGGTATGTGAATTATATTACATTAAAGCTGCTTTAAAAAAGAGAGACAGAAAGAGGAAAAACCAGTATATCTGAAGTCTCTGAAGGCTAGTGCAGAAGGTTTTAAGAAGGAGGAACTGATCTATGTCAAATGCACTGATGAGTCAAGTAATAATGTTCAACATGGCTTAACATCTTTACCTGTAAGCTAGCAACAGTTTTAAATTGTTTCAAGGTTTCTTCCCATTCATCCTTCTTCTGCAGATTGTCTGTAATTAAATTTTTAAAAGTTATAGCATACATCCAAATTCTGATATTATCAGAATTTTTAAAAGCTAAAATTTTAATTCACTTTGGTTTTCTCAAGTCTTTAGTAGTTCTTTTCAGATTCTAACAGAAGACAATTTAAGTACAAAAAGAAATTTAATTATTCTTTCTGAAGGTAGAAAAGAGAAGTTTGTTGGTTACAAGACAAATGGCAATTTTTCTGAAATAAATTCCAGATTTTTTTTCCCCAAGAGAATTACTTTGTTAATTGTTTTAAATTCAAGGTTAAATGGGTTTTTTCCCAATCATAACCAAGTGATAAGTGAGCAATGTGAGTAAAAAGTGCAAGGCACCAAAGAAATCTAGTCCAGCATTAAACAGTCACTGAAGCATATGCACAAATGATGAGTTGATCTTACATGCTTCTGCTCTTACACTACTAATCAAAAGAATAAGGCAAGAAAGCCTTTTCATGAAGAAAAGTGTGTGAGATCAAAAAAGACAATCAGAGGCAGGAAAACTGTGGGTCAGGATGGGAGATGTCACTGATGCCCTCTTCTGAAAAGGATCAGCTTTAGAACTAAACCAAGAGGAGCGAACAGAGATGGAAACTACCTTTCTGAATGTCACACAGTAATTTAAGAATGTCTACTGATGTCTTCACTACAGACAGTCTCCAGGCCTTGTCCTAAAAAGAAAAATGCAAAATGAAGTCCCTTTCTTGTATTTGCCATTGTATATGTAGTGCATATATAGACAAATAAATAAAAAACACAGAATCAGAATAAACAATAGATATGGCTTAAGAGTTGAGAAGTCTGTGTTACAAGGAGTTGGGCAGCCAAAGAATGGACCATAATTGAATAATATATAAGCTAAACATGAAAAACACCCATATGGACTCTTGGATATATGATTTAGAAATACTATAGAATATGCAAATCTCCCAAATCACCTTTCAGATACATTATAATTAACAGGCATTTGGGTTTAGTTTTTTTTTAACAGCTTTTACTTATTATTTGAGAAAAAAATCTGGAAAGGATCTCTGGAAAAGTTAAAGAGAACTGAACTTGTTTAGTATAGAAATCAGAAGTCTAAGAAAGAATCATCCTTAAGACTAAAAAAAAAAAAAAAAATCTTTTTTTTTAAAGATAAGAAAAACCAAAGAGAGAAAAGCTTTAATTGAAAGACATGGTATGTGTAAAATGCTTAGCAAGGGCCGGGTCCGTACAAAGTACTCAAACATTTTGACTACGGGCTGTAGTTGAAGCTGGTGGTTGAGAACACAGACAGTTTGAAATGAGATTCTGCCACTTTCCAAATACCCTTGGGGAAGCCACTAATATTAAAATTTTAGTTTCTAAATTCAATCAAAAGGAGCTAACAATAGGGTCTCCTTCACAACTTTGTTCACAGTTTTATTGTGAGGAAGAAATGGACAATCTATGTGAAGTATTTAACCTAATGCCTAGTGGACAATAAGAGGATAGTAAATTTTAGGTGTTAAAAAAAATAATAATTTCCCTAAAGGTAAAAAATGATTGAAGTGCACCACTGAGAGAGGCTGGGAGGTAAGTATCTTCAAAGGTTTAAAAAACTCAACTACCCTGGATAAACTAGGTTTTCAGTCCCTTATCTCTCTACCGTGAATTGGCTCTCTGGAAACCGATTCTAAGTTTCAATGTTCTGTTCTCAGATTAGATTTCCTTTGGTTCTGTGGCTGATGTAACTCGAGAGTAATGACTATGTCCCATACAATGCAAAACACTGTTTATACTTCAAGGCATTACGGAAAATTCTTTATGTATAACAGATACTTCACTTAATCCTTTTGATCTGCAGATCCTAGATTATTCAGTGTGGGCTCAAAGCCACTGCTCCAAAGCAGCTGTATTTGTTTGTTTGTTTTTCTATATGGTAAATTTTCTATATAGTAAATGGGAATTTTAATATTAGGCCATTCTATGGGCTTCCCTGGTGGCGCAGTGGTTGAGAGTCTGCCTGCGGATACAGGGCACGTGGGTTCGTGCCCCGGTTTGGGAAGATCCCACATGCTGCGGAGCGGCTGGGCCCGGCCCGTGAGCCATGGCAGCTGAGCCTGCGCGTCCGGAGCCTGTGCTCCGCAACGGGAGAGGCCACAACAGTGAGAGGCTCATGTACCGAAAAAATAAAATAAAATTTAAAAATAAATAAAAATTTTCCTATAGACTATACAGCCTTTAAATGTCCCTCCTGCATCTCCAACACTTTCTAGAAATTCACCTTCATTGTCACAAAGCCCTTCTTATTTCAGAGCCTGCCACGCTTATTCCCTTTGCCTAAACTAATTTTTTCCCCTCTGCTTCCATCATACAATCCTTCACTGCATTCAGTCTCACCTGAAATACCTCCTCTTCTAAGAGGTCCTCCTTAACAACTCTATTAGTATAGCATCTTCTTTGTAGTCTCCACTCTTAAATGTTTCCTTCACCCTTATTATTTATTAACATGACATTTTACTTATTGGTTAATTGTCCCGCCTAAAAAAAAAAAAAAAAAAAAAAATTAGGCCATTCTAGCAGTGAGAAGAGCAAATACTCATATTTTTAAGTCTGTCTTTTCTATCCTGTTGATAAATATCCATAAAAATTGGATTTATCTACATTTTATTTAGTGAAAATCTCACCTCATTAGAATTATCTGGTTCTTCCTGTAATGCCAGTCGTGCCCATATGATTACTCTTCCTGCAGTTTTCTGAGCTTCAGCAG
>NW_006774065.1:2370973-2389095 GCF_000442215.2 Lipotes vexillifer
GATACAGTCTTCACCCTGTAAACAGAGTTTGAAAGGAAGAAAAAACAGCTGCTACCTGCAAAGGATGACTTGGATTTACCTCTTACTTTTCTATTTAAAGATGAAAAGACATCATTTTGAAAAAAACATTATAGTTCCATGGTTTAAAAATCTGAAAATTCTGTTTTGGATGAGAGCAAACAGAAAAAGTAAATTAAAATACTACCCTTTATATTTTTTAATTCTCAGGTATGCCTGTAGTTTTAGAATTATATAAAAATAAAGACACTTAAAAACACAAAAAGAAAACCCACCTCCTATTCTGGAAACAATGGGTCCTACACATATGTAAAACATGAGTCCGAGTTTTGTTAACTACCAAAGACTATGAAAGCTCATTAGGTATTCACAAAATACTTAAAACAAAACTATATATATAGGCCAATCTAAAGTCTAATGTTGGTATAACTTTATTTTGTGCTTGTCTATTTGGATAATTTGATAGTTAAATCTTTAAAAACTCAAGACAAACCAACCATATAAAAGTACGATATAAAACTTTCACACCTTTTCTCTATCAATCAGGTCAATGATCCTTAGACTGTAGATTTCGTCTTTAGGCAACATATATGCTTCGGCCACCTTTAAAGCATCTTCTAAAGAAGATGGAACATCTTGTTTGAGAATGTATCTTACCACCCTCTGAAATAGAGACAATACACATTTCTTTGTTATGAAATCTCACAGAGAGCCCAGAAATCATTTGTTCATATAATTAAAACAATGCAGCAAACTCTAAACTGTATGAAAAATTAAAACATGATTTGCATTCTGAATTTAATGACAGTCCTTTCACCCTTCTTTTTTTCCCCTGAGCTTTACTGAGGTTTAATTGACAAATAAAAATTAGATATATTTAAGGCGTACATGATGGTATAATATATTCCTTCAGCTTCTTAATTTACTGTCTTTTGTCTTTACTACTCTAACAACCAATCAAACACTCTCTTAACATTCTATCTAACAAAAGGGAAGCGGCGTAGAACCTAGCTCTATTAATCTTAAAGAATATAAAATCTGGTTAACTTTCCCATGTTGCTCTGGAAGTGGAGCAAAGGCGTTAAAAGATTCAATTATTGTACTTACCATTATTTCCTTGCTTAAGAGATTCACCTCCCTTATTCCATAGCCTCGTAAAAGTTTTTTCATCTCCATTAGTTTGTAACTTTCCTGTAATAACTTGACTCTAAAAGTAAATTCATTGATATTAACATAGACTGTCTTTTTTAATGAAATACTAAGGGACACAGTAAAGGATAGAAAAACATATATGAATTTCAACTCAAAACATGAAGTTTATCCAACACCAAAAAAGCTGTTTGGTGCACTGTAATCTTACTTGGGATGATCCATCTCTAAGTGCTGTTTCACCAGCTGCTCCACAGCTGCACTCCAGGGGACCACTGCTGCATACATTATCTTGAGCACAGCATCAAATATGAGCTATAAAGACACACACACACTGACCGTGAATAGCCCTCGGATTTACTTTTCATGCAAATTAATGATGCAGCCTAATCTACAGCAGGGATCTTGCATCTATTGGATAGAAGCTTGAGAATTTCATCTTCTGACTGCAAAAGCATATATGTTTTCCAATATTCACACATAAAGGGCAATTTTATTATTTAGAAAAATTCAGAAGAGTATTTTCTCTGCTGAAAGTTAAATCATATAGCTCTATTAACTTTCTATAGACTCTGTGTTTAAAAATATTCTCCACGGTTTTATTCACATTTTATAATGGTGACTAATAACAGTGTGAAGTCAAAATAAAGGCATATGATAAACATATTTTAAAATGTCTCTATGTTTGTAAGACCATAGAAATGCCTGAAAATATATGCATCCAACTGTCCATGTGGGTTTTTCTGGGGGTGGGGATGAGAAACTTTCACTTTTTATTTTCATAAGAAAAAAGGATTGAGTGGTTTTTATTTTCTTTTTATTCCTTTTTCCTATTACACAAATTCTCCCTAACAAATATATATTGCTTTTGTGACCAGAAGAAAAGCTTTAAGAAAGGATGCAATGCTCAAAACGAAAATCTATATGATCACTATTTACTTACATCTGTGTCAGATAAACATCCTATTACTGCTATAGCTTTTGCTTCCCATGCTGTATCAAAGAGTGAGGTGAACTTTGAGCTACATCTCTTCAATAAATCCTAAAATGGGATAAACATTTTTTTAAATTTAAAACTCTCACTAAAACACCCCCGCACACATATATAAACGTAGATAAATAGCTTTTATGGATGCGTAAAAAACCAAAAACTTCTACTTAGCCATGAATGCTGAACAATGGTCAACAAGTGCAAAATTGCCAAAACCTTGGCCTTCAGTTTTACATGGTACAGAAAACTTTGTTCATGCTCCTATTATTTCACAACAACCATTTGGAGAAAGTCCTAACATTATCTCATTGTGCTCAAGGCGACCAGTCAGTTAGTAGCAGAGTTAACCCACATTCTTAACCAATACAATAGGCTGTATCAATCCTAATGGTACAGCATGACATTCCGTAAAGAGTTAAACATTTAATACAATGATGCACTGCACAGATCCAGAAAAAAAGACTAGAGCTAAAGAAGTTACCTCTATGTACAGAAGGAGAAGTTCCTCCTCCTGTAGGTCATGTTCCCTCACGTAAACTCTTATAAACTTCTCAAAGACGGAAGGGATAAGCTCGGGGGCCAGCACTTTATCAAACATTCGGAATACAATGGTGGTTGTATCCTCCTGGATGTTGAAATAAAGATGGCATAAATGCAAACTCTAGCTGTGTTGACTATGATAAAATAGTAATAATTCTGATAAATCTAGACTTCTACCTTCTCAAAATCAGAGAGGGCCAATTTGCAGTTGTATTTCCTATGCAGTGTGATTAACTCTCGTAGGTTATTTACCAAAGTCCTTAACTGACAAACTTCCTCCGTGTTTTGATGATCCTTATAAAACAAAAGTGTTGAAGTTGTTAAGGATATGAAATAATAGTATGAGAGGGAAATACAAATAAGAGGAAACTGCAACTTATGCCTTTAAATTTTGTAGACATTTAAGCAAAATTAACTAGTACAAATTAACAGATCAGAATCCAACAGAAATCTAAAAGAAATTTTCTTTCTTCAAAAAATAGAAAAAACTATTAATATTAGTGTAATATTTTTTCAGAACCCCAATATACTTAGGTACACAAACATCATTTAGATAATCCTCAATGTTCCATCCATATAGATCATGACCAGATACAAAGTGATGACATTTCCTAAAGTTATATACAAGGAACAGGATTTTCAATTGATAAAAGGCAATTAGGGAAAAGACAAAGTAGTGTTTTATAGCAAGAGGAAAAGCTCTTCTGTGGAAAAACATATAAAATGATCAATATACATTGTACATTATAACATGTATTGATTATATAACATCAATATACTGCTTGAAACTTACAGAAAAAATTCCCATCTTATTCTTAACAGCACATAATCAGTAAGTATAATTAATAACAAGAATCTGCTATATCAGAAAGTAGGAGGAAATTTATTATTTATTTTGGGGCACCAGAAACTTAAGGAATAAATGTAATTTCATAATGTATGTATGATGTTACAAAAGGTCATACCTTCCGGTCCTTAAGTACTTTAAACTTCAGAGTTGAGGTTATACTGAGATGTCTCAACATGTTAGTTTATAAACTAAATTATGGTACCCCAACAAACTTTTTCAAAATATAAGAATGCATTTTTTTCCAATATAATGAATGCTTTCTAGTTTTTAGAAATCTGAAGGGAAAAATAAATGAACTTAAGAAATTTAGAAGCCAAATAATAAATTCAGTTCATTAACCTCAGATTAACATCATATGTAACATCAATATTTCTGATCTTAGTTCTCTTTCTAGCATTGCTATTTTATTCAGTCAGTCAGAAAGTCCCAGATTTTTTTCAATTTGACCTTTTAAAAAATTCTTTGGTACTTAAGCCATTATGACTACTGGAATGCCTAAGAAATGCAATCAAAACTAGAAGTAGGGCTTCCCTGGTGGCGCAGTGGTTGAGAATCTGCCTGCCAATAGAGGAGACACGGGTTCGAGCCCTGGTCAGGGAAGATCCCACATGCCGTGGAGCAACTAGGCCCATGAGCCACAACTACTGAGCCTGTGCGTCTGGAGCCTGTGCTCCGCAACAAGAGAGGCCGCGACAGTGCGAGGCCCGCGCACCACGATGAAGAGTGACCCCTGCTTGCCGCAAATAGAGAAAGCCCTCGCACAGAAACGAAGACCCAACACACCCCAAAATAAATTAATTAATTAATAAAAAAACAAAACAAAAAAACTAAAAGTAGTTTACTACTTTAAATAAAAGAAGTAAACCTGATTGATACAGCCTTTGAAAACTAATCCTAATATGTTATTAAGTTTTGCCCTTTTAAAGGACTTTGAAATGTTACTAATGCATAAAATCCCAACTAGACTACTTAGGAGTATGTTTATGTATTGTTTCCCTTTTGGGTGGCTCAATAGAGAAAAACAGTGCATGCATTAAGACAGGTTCAAGTTGTAACAGAAACATAAGGAAGAAAAAAACCTAATTTTCCTTTTTGTGGATTTTAAAAGTACACAACAAAAGAACATATAAAAAGAATATTCAAGAAGTGAATATGTGTCTAAATACACATAGACAAACCCTTCAGTATAAATTAAATGTTTTATTACTAAAAATTTGTTTTTCATATCATACCAAGGAACTCCAATGCCAAGAGGACGCCAATCCTAACTCATCTGGTTTTTCTGCTGTAAAAAATATCTCTGCCAGTTGAAGCCCATTTTCTGGCCAGTTTGCCTTTAAAAAAAATATTAGAGACCATTAAAAATAATGTTTTATGCCATGGGGAGTACTGGAAATGCCTTTTCAGTGCTAATTATACTGGTATTACCTTATCAGTTAGTTCAAGGTTCCTGGCTGCTTGTTCCAACCATTTTGCAAGAACTTTCTGAAATAGATATATCATAAAGAGTATTGATACGAATAAATAATCACTGAAATAACTTAAAACCTCCATCATAGTCTTTCAAGAGACATTAACATGAACTGGTGTTAGCACGACTTAATCTTCAACGATATAATGTAAAAAATAGAATCATCAAGAATGAAAACATTGAAGGCAACTTACCTGTCCTTCAGGTACAGTCCTTCTCACAAATGGGATCACATCATTTTTAAGCCACGGACAAAGCTTTTGCAAAGAGACTGGTGTAGAAATTGAGTTGAGCAAGTTCTCAAGCATTTTCACATCAAATCTGCTTTCAAAGTTTGCCTAAATCGTAGTGAGAAACTAAGATTTATCCAACAAATTTAAACCTATAGCCTCCCAAGAGGGAAAGACCTATTAGAAAGTCATTTCAAGAAACATTTTACTGTGTTTCCCTGGTGGTGCAGTGGTTAAGAATCCGTCTGCCAATGCAGGGGACACAGGTTCAAGCCCTGGTCTGGGAAGATCCCACATGCTGCAGAGCAACTAAGCCCGTGTGCCACAACTACTGAGCCCGTGCTCTAGAGCCCATGAACCACAACTACTGAGCCTACGCACTGCATCTACTGAAGCCCGTGTGCTCCAGAGCCCGTGCTCCACAACAAGAGAAGCCTGTGCACCGCGACGAAGAGTAGCCCCGACTCGCCGCAACTAGAGAAAGCCTGCGCGCAGTGACGAAGACCCAACATAGCCAAAAGTAATAAATAAATAAAAATTTATTAAAAAATTTTTTTACTGATGTAACGACCCTTAAAGGTGATTTACTCTGTGCAAATGATTCAAGTTGGTAGCCACAAATTCCGTGAAACCCCATGGCAGCGAGTACTAGTTAATAAATTAGAGGCAGAGGAACAGGCAGAGATGGCATTCTAAGGAAAACTTAATGGGAGGTGACAGTACAAACCCTAACAAGCATGTGTCTTTAATAGCATCACACCCAGATACTGAGCTTTGGACCTAATATTCTACATCAACATTAAGGAGATTCGGAGCAGCAATTATAATGGCAATCCTTTTCCACAATCTGAGCTGCAATAGGACTACCCTCTCCACCATTCCTACATAAGAAAGCCCATCAATAAACTGCTTAATAAAATGATACCTCTTGACCTAAGTTTAGGAGCGAAATAGACTCTGAATAATGAGATAACATAAGTTTATATTTTATGTATAATATTTCCTCTAAGTTAATATTATCAGAGGATAGTTTTCTCTGGGACAGGTCATATTTTATCAAACCGTCTGAAAACACCCCATTGCCCAGTCACTCCTGCCACCCTATTAGTTTCCAACACTGATTCAATCACCTCTCACAGGAGCTATAAAGCCATTAAGAAAAAAATGCAAAACAAATTACCCGATGTCTCAGCCAAAGGTACTGTGCACAAACAAGGTTTCCTTCTCTTAGCTGTAAAAAAATATCCTTAAGGTCATCTTCATTATTCAGAAATTCAATCCAAGAACTACCCCTGCAAAGTCAAAGAGAGGAAAGAAGTTAGTAGTCAAAAAATATACATTAAGGTTATATGTTACAAGTAGATACATTATGCATTTTAATTAGTTTTTTTTCCCTCAGAGTTAAAAAAAGAATCAAAGATTATACAGTGAAAAGTAAGTTTCCTTCTTATCCCAGACCTATAGAACTCTTGTATCTCCTCCAGAAGTTATACCTCTCCTTGTAGGTCCTTCCTGAGATAATCATTACATATACAAGCAACCATTTTTAACTTTAAAATGAATGAGTTTTTTATGTATACTATTTGTACTTAAAAAAATTCATTTTATATTATCTTGGCAGCTTGTACCAAATGAGCACATATAGATATTATTCTTTTTAAGGACTATATATTATTCCATGGCATGGATTTACTATAATTTAACTAGACACCTACAGTTGAACATTAGGGTTACTTCCAGTCTTTTGCTATAACCAACAAAGCTATAGTGACTACCCAGTCCTAATTAAAGCTCAGAAATAGATAATGAATAGTTCCTTAAAATGATAAAAAGACAAAACCCTATAAGCCTGTATCATGCTTAAATGATAAAACAAAATAAGCATTTTCACTAATATCAGGAACAAGAGAAAGATGCCTATTTACCACCATTATTTAATAATGTTCTACATGGGACTTCCCTGGCGGTCCAGTGGTTAAGACTTCACCTTCCAATGCATGGGGTGTGGGTTCAATCCCTGGTCCGGGAGCTAAGATCCCACATGCCTCATGGCCAAAAACCAAAACATAAAACAGAAGCAATATTGTAACAAATTCAATAAAGACTTAAAAGAAAAAGGTCTACATCAAAAAAAAACAAAACAAAAACGTTCTACAAGTGCCAGTCAATGAAATTAGACAAGGAAAAAAAAATGAGGAAAACAATGAAGCAAAATTATAATTATTTGCATATATAATTATATACTTGGAAAAAACAAGACCAATTGAAATATTACTACAAGTGAAAAAGGAATTCAATAAGGTAGCTGGTTTAAAAGTAATTTTAAATAATCAATAGCTTCTATATCCTTTTGAAAATACAATGGAGAAAAGTCCCATTTATAAAAGTAGCAAGAAAGACAAAATTAACAAAAAAATGTAAAAAATCTATATGAAGACAACTGAGTAGATACCACTCAGGAATATAAATAAAAGGATAGAATGAGTAGGAAGACACATACTGCCCTTAAATATTGATATGAAGACTTGATATTGTAAAGATACTGATTCTCCCCAAACTGATTTTAGGTTCAGCACATTCCCAATAAAAATAAATCATAAAAAATCCAATAAAAATAAGATTTTTTAAAAACTGGATAAGCTGATTTTGACTCCAAGGGTCATACAGAAAACAGTAGCTGCCCAAATTCTGAAAAATAAGAAAAGTATAGTACACCTAGTCTACCAGTTAATAGGACACTTTAAAGCTACATTAATTAAAACTATCTGATACTGGTGAATGAATAGAGAGATGAGATCAAGCGAATACAATTATACTGCAGAAACTTAAATACACGTGAGAATTTTAGCATGTGATTAAGGTAACATTTCAACGAGCAGTGAAAAGATAGAATGTTTAATGATAGTATCGGGATAACTGAATAGCTATAAGGAGAAAATAAAGCTTCCTTCATTGTTAGTTTATCATGATAAATAAATTTGTCTTAGCTTTAAGATAACTAGATCTCATATTTGTTAATAACGATATTCTTGGTGCACATTAGTATATCTAACAGGATTAATTTCCAGAAGTGGACTGTTAAGGCAAAAGGTATGTTTATTTAAATCTGCCTTCCAAATGTATCAATTCCAATGGATGATGTAGGAAGTGCCTAAAGTTTAGCAGGAAAGATAACATTGTCCATCATTGATCCCCCCAGAAACACAAATTCACTCAAAGCAATGCTATATCTTTTATAACATTCCAAACTTAAATCTAAATCATAATCCAGAATTCAAAATGGGGAATGCACATACCTGAATTTTTCTGGTCCAAATGCTCCATAAAAAGTAGTCAACTTTGCATGAGCCCTTAGTACCTAAAAAGAAATAACTTGACAGTCTGAATGTTGTGTTGCAATAACATTAAAATAAAAAACACCAAAAATTAGGCTTTCTGTTTCATAAGTCTTATACATATTCTCATTTTATCCCATATGACAAGTCAATTCCCATAAATATGACTGCCTTTACTTAGCACAAAACAAAAAAACTTGAAATAATGGAAATATTTCCAATCACACTCAATGCAATAAACCTGCAAAGAAGAGGAAGGTATTTGTACATTAATTGTAGGTGCCTTTCAAAATCAATTAGTTTTCCCACTGATTTATAAATATGCCCTTATGGTAGAACCTAGCTGGACTATACTAAACATTTACTTTGAGATAAGAGTTAAAAAATATATAGATGGTCCCTGACATGCAACGGTTCAACTTAAGATTTTTCGACTTTATGATGGTGGAAAGGCAAAACGCATTCAGTAGAAACCATACTTAGAATTTTGATCTTTTCCTGGGTTAGCAATAATATATAGGATCCCTCGTGATGCTGGTGGCAACAAGGAGCCGCAGCTCCCAGTCAGCTACATAATCACAAACAACCAATATACTTACAACCATTTTGTTTTTTCACTTTCAGTACAGTATTCAATACATTATATGAGCTATTTGACAGTTTATTATAAAACAGGCTTTGAGTCAGATGACTTTGCCCAACTCTAGGCTACTATAAGTGCTTTGAGCACATTTAAAGTAGGTAAGGCCAAGCTATCATGTTCAGTAGGTTAGGTGTATTAAGTGCATTTTTTTTTAAAAAACATTTTTTATTGAAGTGTAGTTGATGTACAATATAGTGATTCACAATTTTTAGAGGTTATACTCCAATTATGGTTACTATAAGATATTGGCTATATTCCCTGTGTTGTACAGTATATCCTTGTAGCTTATTTTTTTAATTTTATTTTTTAAATTTATTTTTTATACAGCAGGTTCTTATTAGTTATCTAGTTTATACATATTAGTGTATACATGTCAATCCCAGTCTCCCAATTCATCCCACCACCACCACCCCACCTTGAGTGAATTTTTGACTTGCGGTATTTTCAACTTAACAATGGGTTGGTCAGGATGTAACCCCATCATAAGCTGAGGAAGATCTGTATGTACATGTACACACACATATATTTTTGGCACCATCATAGCAATCATCAGTTTACAATTATTTGAAATAGCAGACACTACGCAAAATGATTTATAGGAAATATTTCATTTGACCTCAAAATAACCCATAGGTACTATTATTATTCTCATTTTGCAATAAGGAAAAAATGTATTAAAATAACTTGCTCTTGAAAAAATACAGATCTCTCTTGAATTCAAAAGTATATTGTAACAGTATATTCACTCCCAAATTAACCTATAAACCCAATGTAATTACCTCTTTTAAGCCATCAGAATAGATAGGAACAGCTTTATCTTCTTTCTTCAAAAGCTAAGATGAATAAGAAACACGGTTAGAATACCAGCTATACTAGGTTTTTCATGAAAGAAGATGGATTTCCTGTGAATTAAAGGAAAAAATCATCTTTAAAAATTAAATTGCACTCAACTCTGAGATGAACAATGAACAATAAAGAAGTTACATATCTTAAAAATAATGCATTTTATGAAAACAGCTCACATTTTGCCCATCTGTTACACCTTGATTTTAAGGAATATAACTAGCAATGGTATTCATTTACAGGTGAGTGAGGGGAACAACCTATAGCAAAAGTGGCATCATTTGGAAGAGCAAAAAAAAAAAGCACTTTAAAAAAGGTCTATGGGAAAAATCATTCAGTTTTTTGCAAAATACTTCTTTTGCATAAGACAAACTAACATGCACAAAGCTCAGAAACACTTACCCTGGTTTTGGCATAATTTAGCATTTCCTGGGTTGTTTCATAGGTTATCCATTGAGCCTCCAAGCAGTAATTCACCACAAATTCATCGTCCTGTTTCATAAATGCCAGACACAGTAAGGCAACGTAATACTGATCAATCCATCGATCTGGATATTCTAGTATACAACAGGGAAAACATACCTGGATTTTATGCAGATTTTCCTTAGCTTCATCTACAAGTTTTTGCCATTCAGTCTGCTCACTGGTATTCAGAGAACTCAAAGCTAGTTTCTCCAATATATCATTTGATTTTACTTTGTAAACAAGCTGTAATATAAACATGCCACATCAAGAAACCTGAAGCAAAATAATGCCTGTGGATGAAATCTTACACTGTATGCTAAATAAAAAATGTGAATATTCATGTGGTTCAAGAATAAGCATTAAAGAAGGTAACACTTAGATAACAGAAAGGTAACCCAGATTACAAAGTGTTATGGAAACCATTTCTACTGAGTCCTCACTAAATGTGACCAGCAGTGTACTAAAAGCTTTATGTGAATTATCTCAGTTAACTCTCATAAAAACCTAAGTAAGCATTTGTACCTCCTCAAAACCCTATGGGGTAAATACTAAGATCCCTATTTTACAATCAAGAAAACTGAAGCTCAGGAGAGGGTAAGTAATGTGTCTGAAATTTTGCTGTTCAGAAGTGAATGGAGGGCTTCCCTGGTGGCGCAGTGGTTAAGAATCCGCCTGCCAATGAAGGGGACATGGATTTGATCCCTCGCCGGGGAAGATCCCACATGCCGCAGAGCAACGAAGTCTGTGCGCCACAACTACTGAGCCTGTGCTCTACAGCCCATGAGCCACAACTACTGAGCCCACGTGCCACAACTACTGAAGCCTGTGCGCCTAGAGCCCGTGCTCCGCAACAAGAGAAGCCACCGCAATGAGAAGCCCACGCACCGCAACGAAGAGTAGCCCCCGCCCACTGCAACTAGAGAAAGCCCGTGCGCAGCAACGAAGACCCAATGCAGCCAAAAATAAAAATAAATTAATTTTTTTAAAAAACAGGAAATTAATACTGATACATTTAAAAAAAAGTGAATGGAGCTGGTTTTTAGAAGAATACCACACAATTATGTTTCACGTCTACTTTTCTAAGTTTATCAAAGGTTCCTTTTTCTAAATTTTAATTAATTAATTTATTCAAGGTTCTCACTACTTCTTTGCTAAATGATTTGCTAAATTGATATAGTTTAACTCAGGTTAGTGAGGCATACCATTTTATTTTATTTTATTTTTATTTATTTTTTAAACATCTTTATTGGAGTATAATTGCTCCACGATGGTGCGTTAGTTTCTGCTTTATAACAAAGTGAATCAGCCATACTTATACATATATCCCCATATCCCTTCCCTCTTGCGTCTCCCTCCCACCCTCCCTTATCCCACCCCTCTAGGTGGTCACAAAGCACCGAGCTGATCTCCCTGAGGCACGCAGATTCTTAACCACTGTGCCACCAGGGAATTCCCAGTCTATCAAAGGTTCTTTAGCAGCTGGAAACAGCTTGAGTTAGACAAAGTCAAAATTTCAGGTTCCTTTTTTATAAACAAAATATCAACTTTAACATGGGCTCTCTGGCTCTGAAAGCTAAAAGTGATACGAAAGAGCAGTTTCTCTAGTTCTGTGTCTCCACTCCCTGAAAACATCTTTCACTGGTCTTGATTTTTTTTGCTTCACTTGCTCTTTTTAAAAATTAGTTATTATGAAACTTTCAGATGTTCAAAAAGGTAATAATATAACGAATACTCATGCACTTATCACTTAAATTTACAAAAAATTTAATAATAGTTTATATTAATATTTATAATAAAAATTTATAATAAATTTATTATATATTATATTATATAAATTTATAATAATATATTTATATTTAATAATATAACATTTATTTAATATAAATATAACTTATAATATTTATATTATAGATTAATATTACTTTCTCTTCTTCCAAATAAATCATCCTCCTTCCCTGAACCAGAAGTATCCATTATTCTGATTTTGGTGCTGGTTATCCCATTAATTCATATACTGCTTTACTCATATACATTTCTAAACAATATACAAAATTGTTTAACATGTTTTAAAATGCTACTTTCTTTAAACTTTTTATTTTATATTGGAGTATAGTTGATTAACAATGTTGTGTTACCTTCAGGTGTACAGCAAAGTGATTCAGTTATACATACATATACAGGTACTTATTCTCTTTCAAATTCTTTTCCCATTTAGATTGTTACATAATATAAAATGCTACACTTTTAAAACAACAAACACATGGGTACCCACCACCCACTTAGCAAATGTTAGTTCTTCACTACCATCAGGCTTCATCCTTCATTACTTCCCAGGACTTTTCAAGGGATACCAATGAATTCCTAATCACCAAATCCAACAGACAACTTTCAGTTTTTATACCTGATTTTATTGGTAGTATTTGCAACTGCTGATCACTCCCCACTAAACTGTTTGTTTTTTGGTCACACCTCACGCCTTGTGGGATCTTAGTTCCCCAACCAGGGATCGAACCCGTGCCCTCGGCAGTGAAAGCAATGAGTCCTAACCACTGGACTGCCAGGGAAGTCCCCCTTGGCTTCTTTAATCATACATTTGTGTGGTTTTCTTCCCAAATGTTTATAGCCCTTCTTCCTCTATCCCCCGTGTGCTGGTGCCCCTATAGCTCATCCTCAGATCTCTTCTTACACCACACATTCTCCTTGAGCGGTCTGAGCCATTCCTCCGGTGCTACCTATGTCTAGATTCAGCTCAGATCACTCTCCAACTTCCTATCAGACAGCCTCATTTTATAAGATCCCTTACATGCAATTTTTATAAAGCAGAACCCTTCCTATTTTACCCCTAACCTGTTCTTCCACACATATTCCTCATTTTAAGTAATGCCATCACATTCCAACTACAGTAAGTCCCCTACATACGAATCTTCAAGTTGCAAACTTTCCAAGACGTGAACGTGCGTTCACATGTCCAATCACGTAAGTTAGTTCACATGTCTGGTGTACCTTGTCACATGCGTGCATCCTCTACAAGTGGTTGTGCTTTTGTGTACTTTACTGTACAGTACTGTATGGAGTACAGTAGTACAGTATCTTTATTTCAAGCCCAGGATGTCCAGAAGCAAGTGTAAAAGCAGCGGTGATATACCTGGTACTGCTAAGAAGCACCAGCTACTGTACTGTACTGCTGTATTTTTCAAGGTACGGTACTATAAGATTAAAAATGTTTTATTTCTTGTGTGTGTTTGTTTTTTATGTATTATTTGTGTGAAAAGTATTATAAACCTATTACAGTAGAGTATTATGTAGCCGACTGTGTTAGTTGGGTACCTAGGCTAACTTTGTTGGACTTCTGAACAAACTGGTTTTATGAATGTGCTCTTGGAATGGAACTCGTTTATACGTAAGGGACTTACTTGTAGTACGCTGAGCCAGAGTCCTGCTAGTCTGCTCCTGACATTTGTACCCCCCACTATGTTTGATCGCTGAGCCCCACTGCTTCTACCTCCTATACACCTCTCTCATCAGACCTTCCCTCCTGTGTGTCTCCACCTCACTGCACTGGGTCAGTTTTTCAACTGGTCTTTGCATCTCTAGATTTACCCTTCTCCAAACAATTTCCCATGTTTACAAAATGACAACCTAATCAAGACATTCTCCAGCTTAAAAATCTCAGTAGCTCCCCATCACCTGCAGAATAAGATCTAAATCCTTTGCAGTGCATACAAAGCCCTCCAGGCTCTGACCCTCTCCTTCTCCACCATCTCCTTTCCCTTCTATGTACATATAACCTACACCCTAGTCCTATCTAATTACTAGGAGTTCCTGGAAGCACCATAAGCCTCCCTCACTTTCTTCATGTGTCTTAACACCTAGAATTCCCTTCCTCTCCCAGGACTATCTGGAACATTTTCAAGATCTGACATAAAATCACCTCCTCCATGAAGTCTTCCCACCCTACTTTAAGGGTCAATATCTCCTTTGAATCCCTACTTTACTTTGGTCGTATCTTAATTATAGGCCTGATCACACTAAATTCCCATTATGTCTTACATATTTGTCTCCACAGCCTCTAGCACATGAAGAAATGCTTTCAATGAATGAATGAATAACATGAATAATTACCTCAACATCTAGTCCAAACTGAATGGCAAAGCTCTCGGCTTCAGCAAATCTGTGTTTGTGAAGTAACCGACTCAATCTGATAAATTGAAAGAAATTTCAGTAAAATTTTTATTAATCAGGGAATTCAAGCTTTTCATCAAGGAGTAAGGCTTAGAAGAACACAAGAGGGCTTCCCTGGTGGCACAGTGGTCAAGAATCCGCCTGTCAATGCAGGGGACACAGGTTCGAGCCCTGGTCCAGGAAGATCCCACGTGCCACGGAGCAACTAAGCCCATGCGCCACAACTACTGAGCCTGCGCTCTAGAGCCCGTGCTCCACAACAAGAGAAGCCACCGCAGTGAGAAGCCCGCGCACCTCAATGAAGAGCAGCCCCCGCTCTCCGCAACTAGAGAAAGCCTGCGCACAGCAACGAAAACCCAGTGCAGCCAAAAATAGATAAATAAATTATAAAAAAACAAAACAAAACACAAGTAGTTACCTGTTTTCTGGCAAAGCTTCTGTAAGACATCTGAGTACTAAAACAGAGACTGAGTCTTCAGATAGTCTGAGAAAAGTTTTAATATTGACATTTGTCATTTAACATCAGTAAGTAAATTTTAACTTTGCTATTATTTAATGACTTATCTGATAAAACAGGACTTACTTTGGATCATTTTTGCAAATTCCTTCCAGAAGGTATATGGTATCCTACAATAGCAAAAAACATGTTTAAAAATGAAATACAGAATTAATTCACTTTACAGTTACAACTGGTTTAGGCAGAAATTATCCATCAATGGATTCTAAAATTACTGGGAAAAACTGGTGAGGAAAAGGATATTCCCATAGACTCAAAATAACACCATGGAAATTACTTACTAATTATACAGGGGAAAATGTACCTTTACAATGGAGAAATATGGCAGAACTGCTTTAACCAAGTGATCAAATTTAACAGCACCAATAACAGGACAAGTGGACATGAGTCCTTTAATGTGATGCAGTTAGGACACAGTATCACTTATGCAGGACGCTTGCCAAAAATCTTAGCACGAATCTAATCATGACGAGACACAGATCCAAATAGAGGGACATTCTACCACACAACCGGCTAGGGCTCAAAAAATGTCAATGTCCGAAAAGACAAAAACAGACTAGGGAAATTTTAGAGATTAAAGTAGACTACCATGTGACCACGACAACAAAATTCAATTCGTGATGTTTGATTGAATCCTGGGTCAGGAACAAAAAAAAGTTCTCAAGTAATTGGCACAAGTGGTAAAATTTGAATTTGGATGGCATATTTCATAATAGTATTGCATTAATGTTAAATTTTGTGGGCCTCATTCTTAGGAGATACCCGCTGAAATTAGGAGTAAGAGGTCATGATGTCTGCAAGTAATTTCCAAATGGTTTGGAAAAATACAATGTGTGTATATAAAGAGATAAAACAGGGGCTTCCCTGGTGGCGCAGTGGTTGAGAATCCGCCTACATATGCAGGGGACACAGCTTCGAGCCCTGGTCCGGGAAGATCCCACACGCTGCGGAGCAACTAAGCCTGTGTGCCACAACTACTGAGCCTGCGCTCTAGAGCCCGTGAGCCACAACTACTGAAGCCCACGCGCCTAGAGCCTGAGCTCTAAACAAGAGAAGCCACCGCAAGAAGTCCATGCATTGCAGCAAGGAGTAGACCCCGCTCACCGCAAATGGAGAAAGCCCGCGAACAGCAACGAAGACCCAATGCAGCCGAAAATAAATTAAAAAAAAAAAAAATCCGCCTGCCAATGCAGGGGACAGGGGTTCGATCCCTGGTCTGGAAAGATCCTACATGCCGCGAAGCAACTTAGCCCATGCGCCACACTATTGAGCCTGTGCTCTAGAGCCCACGAGCCACAACTACTGAAGCCCGTGTGCCCTAGAGCCCACACTGCAACTACTGAAGCCTGCGCGCTCTAGGGCCTGTGTGCTGCAACTACTGAGCCTGAGTGCTACAACTGTTGAAGCCCATGTGTCTAGAGCCCGTGCTCTGCAACAAGAGAAACCACCGCAACGAGAAGCCTGCGCACGGCAACGAAGAGTAGCCCCCGCTCGCACCAACTAGAGAAAGCCCGCACACAGCAACGAAGACCCAAAGCGGCCAAAAAAACCCCCCAAAAGCAAGCAATAACCTCCCCCAAATTAACAATCATCTGTATTTCCTGTGGAGACAAGAAAATTGAATGTGCAATTGACTGATGTTTTATTTGATTAATTTCCTTCTTTTTAAATGAAGACTGACCTCCTGTAAATATATTTGAGGACCTCTGATAACAATAAATATGGTTTACCTGAGATCTATCCAGGTATTCCACTAGGTTCCACTCATGCTTAGCTTAGTTATTCTTATTTTTTTTCAATTATAAAAAAATATATTAGTTCAAAATACACATCAACTTACTGTGCTAATTCCTGTTTGGACCAGAGAAGAAACACTAGATACCTCCAAAGAATATAGTATTTCCATCATAGGTAATGAATAGACCATGAGGTTTCTCATCTAAGAAAAATAGGACAGAAATTAATATCTTAGATCAATATAAACCTATGAGCACAAGACAGCACTTCACAATCCAGGGCATAGATTAAAACACTTGATACGAAGTTAAGTGCAAAAAATAAGTAAATCTGTTACTGTATTATTTAAATGTTACATGGAAAATTATGTTCTATCCTACCTTTTAAATCTGTTAAATGAAAATCCACGTACCTGGAGTCCATTCTACAATTTGTTTTTAAGGCAAATGTAATTCCTCAGTGCCAGAACTACATAAGTATCACTATAATAAACATTTTCTTATAGACATTTTTATTCCTGAAATGCTCCAATTAAAATGTGGAGCTGAGGGCTTCCCTGGTGGCGCAGTGGTTGAGAGTCCGCCTGCCGATGCAGGGACACAGGTTCATGCCCCGGTCCGGGAAGATCCCACATGCCGCAGAGCAGCTGGGCCCGTGAGCCACGGCCGCTGAGCCTGCGCGTCTGGAGCCTGTGCTCCGCAACGGGAGAGGCCACAACAGTAAGAGGCCCGCATACCGCAAAAAAAAAAAAAATGTGGAGCTGAGATTTATACCTTTTTTTTTATGAGAAAAAAGAGCTCTGCAGGGTTATTTCTGATCTGTCAAGTACCTGTGTGAACTAAGAGCTAATATGCTGTGAGTACTACTTAACAACTAGTACTTTTATGTTAATGCTATTTCTAACACATAATATGGACGAATGTGATATAAATTTTCCAATACCTTCTTATGAGTAGTAGTTGTCAGAGCTACTAACTTGAGATTTGTAATCCCTTGCCTGAAAGAGAAAAGAAGGTTTAAGTGAATCAAAGAAGCCAACTGCTAGACATAAGCTAAGTCAAAGTGATATCCTTGTATAAAAGTTAAAATTAATTCACACAGAAGATACTGAACTTGACTTCTGAATGTTTATGGCCCAGACTCACACTCTT